>NC_056735.1:1080114234-1080489234 GCF_019279795.1 Protopterus annectens
AGCCAATGATTTGACAACAGCCCAAAGGTAATCTTTATCCACCACTGGCCAGATGCATTTTCTTTGGATGTGGTACGGGTTTTAATGCTGTTTCGATGAATGTGAGTTTCAAGGGCAGAGAAGTATTAATGCCAAGTCTGTTTTCATCGTGAGACAGTATTGCTTTATCAGATGTCTGTTAGTGTTTGTGCATTGATGTGCTGCAAAATGTAAAAATAAAATCAAAATAATCATTGTAGAAGTAAAGCAGTATGCATGCCCACATTAGTGCTTATGGTAAATGGGGCGAAATAGCCAGGTAATGGGATATTGGAATGGCTACAGGGGGACTCTGGTGCCATATTTTGGTTGTCTGTTCAGTTTGTGTTCAAAAGTTGGTATCCCACAACTCCATTGGAGTGGGTGAGGTTATGTAATTATGTATGCAAATTAGATGTTAATCAGCATACAGATTTGCACCTATTTTTCATGGGCCTTGTCCAGATTTTTGATATTTCCAGGTTGAGAGATATGCTTGTGGGACACCAAAAATTAGTGATTGGAGCCAGGCCCTGTAATGACTGATGCGACCAGGCTGTAGATGTACCCGGACCAGTAGGTTGTGCAAGCCTGATAACACATGGGTTGACACAACATACAACATGTGTCCTGACATGGGGAGAGTGGGCAGTGTGTAGGGGTGTGTTTATACCCCACCTTCACCCACAGTAAGGATGAGTGCTGTAGAGGAGTGGCAGGTAGGGGAACTATGGGTATGCAATTATGGGCATAGGTGTGCAGGTGTTGGCTGGCAGAGCCATATTAGGACTGCCCCATGGATGTAAGTAATATTCCGATATGGGCATAGCAGACACCCATACCTCCCAAACACTAAGAGCACATCCACTGGATAGTCCATAAACCATTGGGGGAACACATGGGGACTATACCATTGAACTGTCCCCGATTACCAGGGACATCCATGATTATGACTCAGAACCTAACTCTGTCCCACCTAAACCCTCCTAGAACTAGTGATATTAGCAGGAAAGGTCTGTGAAATACACGTAATGAATAATGACAACATGTAAGAGTCATAAACAGCATGTACCTCAGACAATGTGTATGAATACATATGCTCTGGGTCTGTCAATGTGTCAGGTTAATAGCACCAAACTTCTAAATGTGTCCCTGAGGTTGTTATGAAGTGTCCCTGAGGTTGTTATGCAGTGTCCCTGATTCAGTGGTCATTCTTCCCTATTCGTATGAGAGGTCTGATAGTGACAGAAAGCACATATTCCACTGACTACCTTAGAAAGATGATAGAATAATAGATTGGAGTTATCACCTGTCCACCTTTGCGAGGGACACTCCCCTTTGGGCAGTTGTGTACTACAAAATAATTGAAATTATGGCAAATGTCCTGAGATTTTAGGACAAAGATTTCCTATATTGTCTGTAGTAGTTGCATAAAACAATTATTTTGTATCTGAAACACCTAAATGTTATAAGAAACAGTATAAGCAACTATAATGCTACAAGAATAAGCTTTTATTTAGGCAAAACAGTGAAACACTTTCCTTTCTACTGGCTGTGGGTATGTTTTGCCCTGCAAAATCTGACATCTCTACATAAAGGTCCCATAGGGATGCCACCTTTTCAAATGCCCAAAGTGGGACATGTTCTGTAGAAATGTCAGATTTTTCAGGACAAAACATACCTACAGCCGTGCATAGTACAGAACTTTACTTTTTTGCACAAATAAAAGCTTATTCTAGTAACATTTGAATTGCTTATGCTACTTCACATAACATAGAAGTTTCATATATAAAATAACTGTTTTATGCAACTATTAAAGAAACTTAGGATATAATTTTGTCCTGTAATCTCAGGACATTTGCTATGTCTTGATTTTATTCGCAGGACACAACTGCCTAAAGAAGGACTGTCTTTCACAAAATGGGACAGGTGGTAACCATAAAGTCCCACCTTGGACAATTGAAAAGGTGGCAACCCTATAATAGGTATGCGGTAGCATGACTCGGCCGACGAATGTGGGTCCCAAAACCCAATTACTTGTCTGTATTGAAGAGTCTTGGCTGCCATGTATCAGCCAGATAGGAGCAGATTGTAAGAGGAACACATAAATAATATGATTAAATCACTAGACAGGCTGCTGATTCCGTACAGTCGAATGGCATGCCGTTGCCTAATGGGCAGCCATTCCTGATAATGTAGGCATGTAATCTGATGTAATAGGCATCACAAGGTAATATTGTGGTCCTCGCTCTCACCCAGGGGTGTGTGTCAGATGCAAGCACCATAGTTGGTGCATTTGCAAGTGTGGGAGTGAGCGGTTGTAAGCCTGTTTGGCTACCAGTATGCGAGTATTGCACTGGTAAAGCAATGTAGAGGCTAACCGAGTGTAAGAAGCTGTAACCAGAGGTTAGCATTGCTTAACACTGCTCAAACCCATGCACACCCACTCACAACTGCTTTAATGTACCTTACTCCCTCCGTATCCAATGGCCTTGTTCTGCCCTGCAACCAAATAAACGTTCTCTGCAAGGCTCGGAACTAGGACCCTGCACACACAGCTAATGTGATTTACCAATACGCCATGGCAGATATACAGAAAACGGACAGTACCACAAGCATATCATACAGCGCAGTCATTCAACAGTATAGGAATGTATCCCATCATGTAGATGTATATGTGAGTGATTATGTCCAGCATATAGATACATACATATATAGAGATATATCAGGAACATACCATGTGACAACAAAGCATTACAAATGAATGAAATGGGAAACATAGAAACATCAGCGATGCCTGTATTATGTAGTGGTGTTGTTCTATGTGACCTCAAGACTCCCTCAGACAGACATGTGTCATTCGTACACGCAAACAGTTGTACATTGGCTGTATACATCACTCTGTGCATGTAATGTACATTAACACAACAGTACCTGTCCAATCATTATGTGTGAACAGTACTCTTGCAAAGTGCTGTGTGCAACATTATCATCATGATAAAGGTAAATGGGGTAACCTTAGGGGGACCGGTAGTGTTGTGTGTACAATGGGGTTGTCCTCATGTCGTGTACCTGGACTATGTAGGAGTGATGTGCATACCAGGATCATGCGCTTGAGGGACAGGGGTGAGGATAACAGGAGTATGTTGTGATGCATATTACAAGGGTTACATGTGTCCAGTGGGCACATGTGTGAAATGGACAGCTATGTATAGGGCAGATGTTGTCCTAGGAGCCGATTGGCCTTATGTTTCTGTAGGGTGAGGGTTGGATGTGGGGGAAGGAGTGTAGGTATGGCCGTGGAGGATAGGTAGGGTAGGATCACAGACAAGACAGCATACAGGGTTGGCATATGACACATGTGGGGGGATACACCTCGGACGGGGATGGGTGTTCAGCATTCACAAGCCCATGGGAACAGTGGGACAGAGGTCCCCAGCCATGGGCAGCCGCCACTGCACCTAAACAGCTGCAAAGGAAGCAGTGCTGGGGGCTGTCCAGGAGGGGCAGCATCACCTTGTAAATGTGACACTCTGCCCTTGAGCTTGCGTATCTGGATTCGGAACCCCTTAGTGAGCCCCCAACACAACACTTCCGGGACCGCACGACAGCAGACATGTACTTGTCTGGCCCTGCTCCCAGGGGGGACATGCCCCATCCTCAGTGGTGGTACCACCAGAAGGTGGTGCAGAGCCAACAGAGGTTGATGTCCAAGGCTGGGCCCCAGATGTGCTAGTGCCCGGTGCCATGGTCAGCTGAAGTGGGACAAGAGGTTCTGCTGGGACCTCCCAACTCATTCAGCCTATGGTGTTGCAGTTTAAACCCACATATGGCTTATTGATACACAACAGCATACAGGATTACCTACAACAGTATGCATAGATATCACCATCAACCCAACACAACAGATGGTATACATTTGCAGAGGGAGCACAACACATGCATATATACTGCATGCCATCTGTACAATGTGCAGTAGACATGTGACTGCAGCTATGAACGGTTGCCCATTATTGGCTTGTCACTGGGAACACCAGACAGTGTCTGTCATACCACTGTTTTATGTGTTATATGTCCAGTCAGGGATGTGATGGCAGTAACACATCCCTATCATCATGTACTGTCTGCAATCCTCACATTGTGCTCCTGTAGTGCACAGATGTGTGTTCAGTGTGTAACACAGGAAAAAAATGGTTCCACACACTGACCAGTTCACAGATGGCCCTACAGATGGGGGTCCCTCACGAACAGAGTACTATCATGTCTGTATTAAAACATGCAGAATAGCCATTATCACACACAACATGTTAAACAGGCAGTAGACTAAAATGCAGCATAGCTACACTTACATGCTGTAGTCATGTGTGACACATCACCCTCCTGTCTTTAGGCTATTTCCCACTGTGTATGATGTTTGAGGTACATCCAGATATCATCTGTGATGCCGTGTCAGAACACCACATACATGTACCAGTCACAGCAAATGTCATGGCCAAATACCAACATGTTTTCCCTAGATAGTGTACTGTGTATATCATGCAAATGGCTATGGGAACACCATCACAGCTGTTTCACATGCAATCAGCTAGAGGAGGACTGCAATAGGTGCAGAGGCCATCACCTGATCATGTCCATCACTTGCAATACACATGCTGCTGTTGAGCAGGTGTGCACCTTCACATCCACCAGAGAGTGTGTGGGTGGGACAGGCAAAGTACACTGAGAAGGGCTTGGAGACTTAACCCTAAGCATTGTCTGCCACACACCTAACAGTACAGGGGTCAAACCCCTGACTGACTAGTCATTACTATTACATGTGCATGATGTTACTACATGTGCCACAAAGGCAACATGTTGCTGTGCTGTAAGAACATATATGCGTGCAGGTGAGTGACATCTGCAACAGAGATATAGTAGACATACATTAAGAGTGGCACACATGGCTGTCCATGTGAACTTTTGTCATTGTCATCACAACCACACTCTCTAATGGACACGCATTGACACTCTTTGCCAGGGCCACAGATACACAACCTAACTACTTAGTTTGCCACACTGCAATAATGTACAGGACTACATGCACCACAGGGGATATCTGGAGGTTCTATGGGCTAGGGCATGTGGAAGTGTTTGACATCTATTGGTATGCCAATGAGGGTTATACTGGGAGTGAATGTGGTTGGGAGCATCATAACCCACATGCAGACACAAGGTGCCAGTACTGACATGCATGTATGCATTGCTTCATGGGTGTGTAGTGGTTGGCTGTGCAAGATGGCTGTACAAGGCTGGGTGAGGGGTAATCCTTGGCATCGCGTCACCTGACAATGGTGTGCAGTGCGGAACAGGGGTGTAGTGTCTGCAATGTCCCACACAGATGGGTACTGCATGATCTGCCCTGACATCCTGGTTACCAATGTGTATGGCCATAGCTTTGCAATGCATGCCATGTTTGTGTTTGATAGTCCTTCACATGGACATTGCATGGGATGTGCATGTCCCACAATACTGTACAGTGACATGTACAGGTGTGCCTGGTTTGGCAGGCACATGTTGTGTACACAGACTGTTATCTCCCTATATGCCAATACTGGCCTGGTGTGGCGAAACCTGCTTATAGTAAGCAGGTCGACCCTGCACCTGCTTTGATAGTAAGATACGGGTATTCCCTGGTGTTAGTGGCATTGGTCCATACAGGGCACATGTGTATGGCATTGTATGGCCTCTGTGGATTACATTTGATGGCACCACATATGTTGCAGGCATCCAGTGGGGAACATAGTGAAGGCACAATGTCCATAAATATGTGCCTATTGTACCGCAGTACAGGGTGCCATGTCCTCTGCAGCCCACTGCATTCAAACTATGCCTACTATCTGTCATCAGTGTGCATAATACTAGCAACATAGCGGGATATCCTAGGCAAGTGTGTTTGTGTATGGCACATGAGTGCAGGACATATACCGGGTACTAGTAGGGTTGCATACTTTGTTCACCAGGCCTTTTGCCAGATGTAGGGGTATGGCTTGCCAACACAGTCCCATGGCTGACTGACAGCTGTACTCCTCCTGAGGTGGCCAATGTGTCATAAGATGGACACCATATAGGAAAACTACAAAATCCACTCCCCAACATGTCCAGTGGTAAGGCACTCACAGCCACCTCTACACAGGCTCTGACAGACAAACACACACACTTGCCATGTCCTGTATGCAAACCCCTACCTACCGTATCACACTGCAGCAATACACTTTTAGGGAATGTGCTACGGTAAATACTGGGTTACAGCACACCTACAGATATATACCTAGGTGGGTGACAACAGCGGGATTGACAAAGGTGTTCATGTGAGTTGCACAGAGAGTGCAAACTCTACAAAGCACTGTACTTGTCTCACACAGACACACACTCTCTCAGTTGGCAAGTCTGGGATTACAACACCAACCTAACTACTTTAGCACACTTCAGCATTATGCAGTTACTGAACGCACTACCCAGATTACTGGGTTACAGTACTCCCAGAGGTGTATTTCTAGGTGGGTGACATCATCAGCCTTGCAAAATGTGGGTATAGGAATGGTATGGAGTGTGAGCAGTCTAAAAGCATTATTCAGTCCTCAAGCAGGTGGGGACAAACACACACACAAACACTTGGCAAGTCTGGAATTAGAACACTGACCTAACTACTTTATCACACTACAGCATTACGCAGTTACAGAACACGCTAACCAGATTACTGGGTTATAGTACTCCCAGAGGTGTTTTTCTAGGTGGGTGACATCATCAGCCTTGCCAAAGGTGGGTATAGAAATGGTATGGAGTGTGAGTAGTCTAAAAGCTTTATTCAATCCTCAGGCAGATGGGGACAAACACACACACACACACACTTGGCAAGTCTAGGATTAGAACACCGACTTAACTACTTTATTACATTACAGCATTATGCAGTTACAGAACATGCTACCAAGATTACTGGGTCACAGCACTCCCAGAGGTGTATTTTTAGGTGGGTGACATCATCAGCCTTTCCAAAGGTGGGTGTAGGAATTGTATGGAGGGTGAGCAGTCTAAAAGCATTATTCAGTACTCAGGCAGACACACACGCAGTTGGCAAGTCTGGGATTAGAACACCAACCTATCTACTTTCGCACACTACAGCATTACACAGTTACAGAATGCACTACCCAGATTATTGGGTTACAATAATCCCAGAGGTGTATTTCTAGGTGGGTGACATCATCAGCCTTGCCAAAGGTGGGTATAGGAATGGTATGGAGTATGAGCAGTCTAAAAGCATTATTCAGTCCTCAGGTAGATGGACACGCACACGCCCACACTTGGCAAGTCTGGTATTAGAACACTGACCTAACTACTTTAGCATACTATAGCATTACGCAGTTACAGAACACGCTACTGAGATTACTGTGTCACAGCATTCCCAGAGGTGTATTTCTAGGTGGGTGACATCATCAGCCTTGCCAAAGGTGGGTATAGGAATGGCATGGAGTGTGAGTAGTCTAAAAGCATTATTCAGTCCTCAGGCAGATGGGGACAAACACACACAGACACATTTGGCAAGTCTAGGAGTAGAGCACCGAACTAACTACTTTATCACACTACAGCATTACGCAGTTGCAAAATGCGCTACGGACATTACTGGGTCACAGCACTCCAAGGGGTGTATTTCTAGGTGGATGACATCATCAGCCTTGCCAAAGGTGGGTGTAGGAATGGTATGGAGTGTGAGCAGTCTAAAAGCATTATTCAGTCCTCAGGCAGACAGGGACCAACACACACACACCCTTGGCAAGTCTGGGATTAGAACACTGACCTAACTACTTTATTACATTACAGCATTATGCAGTTACAGAACATGCTACCGAGATTACTGGGTCACAGCACTCCCAGAGGTGTATTTCTAGGTAGGTGATATCATCAGCCTTGCCAAAGGTGGGTGTAGGAATTGTATGGAGTGTGAGCAGTCTAAAAGCATTATTCAGTCCTCAGGCAGACGGGGACAAACACACACAGACACATTTGGCAAGTCTAGGAGTAGAACACCGACCCAACTACTTTATCACACTACAGCATTACGCAGTTGCAAAATGCGCTACGGACATTACTGGGTCACAGCACTCCAAGAGGTGTATTTCTAGGTGGATGACATCATCAGCCTTGCCAAAGGTGGGTATAGGAATGGTATGGAGTGTGAGCAGTCTAAAAGCATTATTTAGTCCTCAGGCAGATGGGGACAAACACGCACAAAACACACCCTTGCCAAGTCTTGGATTAGAACACCAACCTAACTACTTTATTACACTACAGCATTATGCAGTTACAGAACATGCTACTGAGGTTACTGGGTCACAGCACTCCCAGAGGTGTATTTCTAGGTAGGTGACATCATCAGCCTTGCCAAAGGTGGGTGTAGGAATTGTATGGAGTGTGAGCAGTCTAAAAGCATTATTCAGTACTCAGGCAGACGAACACACACACACTTGACAAGTCTGGGATTAGAACACCAACCTAACTACTTTAACACACTGCAGCATTACGCAGTTACAGAACATGCTACCCAGATTACTGGGTTACAGTACTCCCAGGGGTGTATTTCTAGGTGGGTGACATCATCAGCCTTGCCAAAAGTGGGTATAGGAATGGTATGGAGTATGAGCAGTCTAAAAGCATTATTCAGTCCTCAGGCAGACAGACACACACACACATACACTTGGCAAGTCTGGGATTAGAACACTGCCCTAACTACTTTAGCACACTACAGCATTACGGAGTTACAAAACACGCTACCCAGATTACTGGATTACAGTATCCCCAGAGGTGTATTTCTAGGTGGGTGACATCATCAGCCTTGCCAAAGGTGGGTATAGGAATGGTATGGAGTGTGAGCAGTCTAAAAGCATTATTCAGTCCTCAGGCAGATGGGGGCACGCACACACACACTTGGCAAGTCTGGGATTAGACCACTGACCTAACTACTACACTACAGCGTTACACAGTTACAGAACATGCTACCGAGCTTACTGGGTCACAGCACTCCCAGAGGTGTATTTCTAGGTGGGTGACATCATCAGCCTTGTCAAAGGTGGGTATAGGAATTGTATGGAGTGTGAGCAGTCTAAAAGAATTATTCAGTACTCAGGCAGCAGAGACAATCACACACAAACATACACACACACAAGTGATGGGAACAGAACACCTGCCTATTTACAGATCACTATTACAATAGTGGATAGTTATGAGTCACGCCACACAGACTACACATTTCAAGGCTGTCATTATGACCTTCTAGGAATGTGGACATCAACAGGGATGCTGGCAGTTAAGATGTACATACCTGTGAACCTGTGTGTTTAAAGTAGGAATCCATCCTGACCTGGAGTATGCCCATATATGGAATGGATGACTAGAATCACTATACAGAGTTACAATGGCCATGCCCATACACATAGAGGCACATAACTGACACAATGTTATACTGGGCATGCTCATACACTTAGTAGCACAGGGCTGTCTGGGATGCACTCTGATTCTAAACACGGAAGGCCACAGTGGCCATGCTATTACAGTTAGAAGTAAAGAACACATTGTTATGGACTCTGGTGTTAGTAGTTGTCATTGTTAGCAGGAACGCTGCTCTACATATATCTGACACCGGTCTTAAACACAACATCTGCTGCTGTCTGTCACCTTAGATGTACCATTCTATACTAAGCACAATACTACCACTTGCAGTGATGTCTTGCTAGGAGTGGCAACTGCTTGACTAACACAGTGACCAATGTCCTGCTGTAATTATGAGGTTGTCCAGTGTTTGTCATTCCGGGATGACATGACTGAAAGTAGACAGGCCTTTGTCACATATCACATGCATCCATGATTCAAGGGAGTGGGGATAATACCTAAGCCACATTTGCCCATATAGTGCCATTCCAAGGCAAATGTCCTAAACACAGGATAACACCCTGACACCTAGAGGACACCTGCATTGTATGCTTATGCTAACCAGTGCTAGATGTGTAACATCCGTAATCATAGCTGCTCACTATAGATCCAACAATGGGGAGTACTGACATCTGTGCAGTGAGGGACACCTGGCTGAAGGCTCTGTAGTGTACAATAGCACTACCACCATATACTGCAGAACCAGACATGTGGGCCATAACACAGGTATGGACCACTCCAGGTGGTGGTGTTCCCACATACATAGAGTCCACTCACATGTACTGACCGGTATTCCCACAAAAGGCATCACAGATGAGTCAGGTGCAGGACACAGTGTCAAATGCTGTATTCTAGGATTTAAGCCTCAGACACCACCATGCCCTCGGACCACCAACACACATCCATACATGTGGTAGGAGATATAATAGTACACCAACATGTGACCCTTGACCAGTGGACTGTACCAAGCTCTACATCAACTGTGCAGAGTACCCATGTACTGACACAGTTGCATAATGTGTTATGCAATGCAATGATACCATTTTCTGTAACCAGGCCAGCTGTACACATACCAGGGGCCCTTGGTTATTTACAGCATTAGCAGATGACTGTTGCTGTACACCAGTAAACACCCTCATGTTTGGATATGACATACATGTACCTGTCCTGGATATGTACATGCCACACACATACAACATATATGTAAATAGCATAGCTGTTGTTGTCCTTTGTGCAGACAGGTGGCTACAGCCATTACACACACGCACATGGAATGTAGGTCCATGGCTGCTGAATACTAACAGAACATAAGGTGTGATATCAATGTTGACAGAGGTAACATTCCCTCTGTACCGGTCACCCATTACACCTATCGTATCATACAACAGTCCATGTGTCATGTATATCATTACACATGCCCACCAACTGCAATGCCTACAAACATGCCCGAATGACAGGATTGTAGGACCTACACACATGTACATGTAGTGGTGTGTGTTCAGATACCATGCGTGTGCAGTTGCTTATGTATGCAGGTGACGTGTATCTTAGTACATCATGCAGTTGCAATGCAACCTCAACATTGCCAACTGTATATGGTGATATGTTGAAAGTATGGAATGATGAACCTCAGGTATGGACAGATGTGTGGAAACAACTAAGTGGTGGGGCATCTATGCAGATGGATGTTTGCTGAGGACAGCTCACAGGTGTGTCACAAGCGGTCCTATAATAACCTGTGTAACCGGTAAGCAATGGTTTCGTTAACTGAAGGGCAACACACACAACATAGACAGTGGTCAGGGTGACACTGAAGGTAAATCACTTGACACCTGTAACAGTTAAGACCTCCCATGTGCATATATCAGCACAGTTGCCAAAGGAAGTGACAGCACAATTTGTAACGTGTGCACACTGCTGTAAGTCTGTCATACATATCATGAGCTATGCAGGTGTTTGATTCACAGTACTGGAATGTGTGGTTGTGTGTGTGTCCATATATGTCACGTATGGTGAGGAATATATCTCAATTGTTACTCACTCTCCTGTACACTGTTGCAGACATCTGTACAGACTGCAATGTAGAAAGCAGGACATAGGCAGGGGTGTGTATCTCACACATGTGAGGTATCTGTATGTGAGTGACATAGGTGTATTCAATAGTGAATGCCACAGTGTGTGTGTGTGTGTGTGTGTGTGTGTGTGTGTGTGTGTGTGTGTGTGTGTGTGTGTGTGTGTGTGTGTATGGCTATCTGGTCCCTGGAGTGAGGATGTATGTTACCATACTGAACTGATAAGACCCCCCCCCCATTCAGGTGATGCAATCTACTATCCGTGTTGATTTCCCCGATCTTAAGCCATACTGATTCTCTGTGGCATGACATGTAGGTGCACAGTACTGTAATGATGATTTGCACATAGGCAGGGGTCCTCACCTCAACAGTAGCAACTGTGTGTGTGAGTGTGTGTTACTGTGCTGGTGAATCCGTGAGTGTGTGGGTGTGTTACTGTATCACTGAATACATGTGTGTCAATACCTGAGTGGTAGAGTGCAGTTCTGTGTTTGCATCCTGTCATGGGAACGTGTATTACTGCTTCCCAATGAGGCATCACACTTCCCACTGGCCTCTACCCTTGTCATCAGCTAGACTGTTCTCTCACCTCACCACTCCATGTAACTGAGCCTGTGATGTCACCCAGTATGGATGTCACATCTGTAGCCACAGTAGCTTAATACACAGTTATCATGCTCTTGGATCAGTAGACATATTTGGAACATGGGACATTCTAACTGTGATGTGGAAGCTACAAGGTGTATGCTGGTATTTTCATACATACCTGTGAGTAGTCCACATTTACATATGGAACACTAACTGCAAACACTGACATCCACCGGCACGTGCAATTAGACCTGAAGGAGGAAAGCAGAACATCATAACCAACATGCAGTTACTGTTGCTACACAAGACACATAATGTTAACAGTACAAAATGCATTGTACACCTGTACTACATGGTATGTCTGCTGCCTGTCAACAGTACACAACAATTGTAATCTACACTTATTTTCCTAGTCTGTTCACCCTGTGCATCAGACCATATGAGCATGTCCCTGCACCGATGGTGTGGATAACAGGGATATGGCACAGGCATCATCATATGCACAGGGTGATAATGTTTGCCAGAGGCCTAGGCTGCACCATTGGATGACATCATGTGTGTGGGTTACGGCCTTTAATCTAATTGGGCATGTGTGGATGTTATGCATATGTGTGTTGCGGTGCCCTACATATGTTTCCAGTGTGTGTGTATGTATGCACACAGATCTGGCATGTGTCTGGCCTACACAGGGGTATTATTGACAGCTGCAGACTGTACAAGCCAGGTTTTACAGTTCACGGTGTCCAGCCATGGCCACATGACCTGTGCCTGCCAGGGGGTGCACGGGCACTACCAGGCAGAGGTGCAGATTGGGCACTGTCTCATGACACATGTCCACAGGAACCCTGTCCCTGTTGGGACTGTCCAGGGCCACGTGCACGTTGCTGCTGTGTTGTGGTGTGAACAGTACTGCACCAGCTGCACTGCTGCTGCTACTGCCACTGTGGGAGCGGGCATGTGAGGTAGCTCATTCACATGGACCTGAAACAGGTGATGTAGCAGGCCTATGTCCATGTGCCCAACACCTCACTCCTACCAGATGTTCCAACACAGACAACTTATACTCATGGATTGTCATGCCACGGTCAAGGACTCCAACCATGTCACCCAATCATCTATCCAAAGCTTCAGCAATCTGCTGTTGAGCATTTACCATTGCCTGGATGTTGTTGTTTAAAGAATGGACAGCAGTCCTCTGAAGCCTCTGATCTTCTCTGTTGTGCCATTCAGCACATGCCTGTGCCTCCATTACAGCCTGAAACATGCATCTGGTGACACCAGCTGCTGTGCTCTGTCTTGCAGGGGCATGTTGGCCAGAGGTCCTCCTACGAGCAGCACTGGCCATGTGCCTGTGTGGGGCATCACCAGTCAGTTGGCTGACACCATGGTGTGCAGGCACACCTTCCATAGCCCCAACACTTTCCTGTTCCAAGCTACCACACGCCAACTGTCCTTCCTCTATGGCCACTTGTGATGGGGTATGTCTAGGCATGAGATCTGTGTACGGGGATGAGGAGGATATAGGTGGAATGGCAACCAATGGAACAGATTTAGCCCCTGACAATCCTGCCTGTGCCTCAATCATACGTTCATCATCACTACTAGAGTCTGTGGGGACACTAACATCAGATGGACCATAGGAGGGGAACACACCTACATCACCTGTGAGGGGCAGACAAGAACTGTACATTACAAGCTATACAATAGGCACACACACACACACACACACACACACACACACACACACACACACACACAGACACACACGCTATGACACCCAACATGCATGTGATATGGCACCCAACATGCATGTGATATGACAGAAGGCATGCAACATGCATGCGATATGGCAGATGGCATGCAGTGCAGACAATAATAGTGGTAGTTATCATACATCCCTGGGTTGCACACAACAGCATGTATGTGTCATAGCAGAAGGCATGCAAATTACACAATCATAGTAGTAGTTAGCATACAT
Source organism: Protopterus annectens (assembly GCF_019279795.1). Classification (NCBI taxonomy): domain Eukaryota; kingdom Metazoa; phylum Chordata; order Ceratodontiformes; family Protopteridae; genus Protopterus; species Protopterus annectens. Next base: position 1,080,128,350 of record NC_056735.1, read on the forward strand.
CACTGTATTACACAATGTAGACCAGCACAGGTTAACAGTACACCTGCCTGATGTGTGGCATATGACCTTGACAATCACCTGTAGTATGACATGTGATCTGCTGATGTGTGCAATGACATGCATGCATGTTTAACACAATAGTGTCCTGTCAAATATACAGTGGGGTAATGATGTCCCAATGCAGTGTTGTCTTTTCCGCCCTACAGATATAATGCACATTTAGCTGATGTGCATGGCAATTGCAGGGAATCATGAGGTATCTCTATTGCTATACAGTGTGAGTTCAGACACAGTTCATAGCCATGACTGTGTTCAGATACAATACATATATACTGTGGAATGTGACCCACCTCACTCAGGTGTATACACACTAAACCATGATGTGGAATGTGTGACACAGGTCACTGAAGGGTATACGGATGACACCCCTGCACATCTGCAACCATATTGCTGCTGCCTGGCAACTATGGCCAGACATGGCAAACTCGTCGGTACACCATGTCCCACATGACATCTGTGTACCCCATACGCACACACACACACACACACACACACACACACACACACACACACACACACACACACACACACACACACATATATGAAGAGCAAGGATGACATTGATGTCCAACACCAGCAAGGGGAATGTACTGTATCTGTGGGCTGATGTGGATACTGTACAGGTGACTGCTGTCATGTTGTGACACACTCAAGATGTTCAACACATCTTATATGGTGAATTGATGTCACGCCTGCACAAGATGTGCACAGGCCTGTAGGATGTCTAGTGTTCCACATCTGCAATATAACCATTACACAAAGGCCATAGTTGGACCATGTGGAGCCAATGTACAACAGGGTGTACACACAAGCACATCATGTCTTCTGTGTGTGTTGCTTCATGTCTCTGGCCATCCTCCATTGCCATGTGTGTACATGTGTTGGCCAAATTATTGTGATGGGCATCTATTTCACATATCTGTGTTGTCTGATATGACATACACCCATAGATGTCATATGCTCCATTGACGACAGGGTTATGCAGACAAAGGGTGGTATGTTTGGTATGTGAGATATGTTTTTCAGGATAGTTAGGCAGTGTTGCAGCCAGCACACTAAATGTCATGAACATGTCAAGATAACACATCACATTGTGTGACATTCATAGCATGGCTTTGATCCACACTAGTGAATCCTGTGGGCTGGCCATACTCCAGCTCACTGTGTACTACTGTTTGTATTCCCCACATGTGTAGTTCTGATCTGTAGTACATGTCCCTACAGTGAACAGCACCTCCACCATTGTATGCACAGCTGTCCACATATCTGGCAATGACAGTTTGCGAGGTTTCATGTTGGTGTTTCACATAGTTTGCAAGTATTGCACATGGGTAGCCATTGTGATGCATTGCAGGTCCAACCTGTATATTGTGACAGGACCATACATTATGTGTACATGTGGTAAATGGCCACATGGCAGATAGATCTGTGCATTAAGATTCTTAAAACTTGCATATTAAAACTTGCATATTTTCTGTCCTTGACCTAGCACTCTTGTGTGGGGTCATTTACTGCACTGTTATAACTTAATATTACTTGTGAACCTCTGCTATCTCTGTAAAAAACAAAACAAAAAAAAAATCTTGCTTTTTTCCCACTTTCCTGAGAGTTAAAAAAGTTCAGTTACAGGCTTGCTGTTCCTGAACTATTTGAAAGTTTCTGTGAGGCCATTTTTGCTTGGGCTGAAGGAGGGTCTCTCTGTGATCAGTGGCAGTGAATAACATTGAGCAGCTTCCCTGCCCCCCGTAGAGGTGGTTACTGACTTGAAACTGTAGTTTTATTGGCCACTAGGGGTCATTTCCAAAACTCCTTCATCTTCCTCTCTTAAAACCTAGTTGCCTCGTGGTTTGGCCGTCTTTTCAGGCTTGTTGGCTGTTGTTAAAGCACCCTCCAAGAGGAAAAAATGCTGAGAGAAGAAGGGAGCCACTTTTGAGATTTTAAGTATTTTTTCTCTGTTTATTTGCTAAAGTTTTCTGCATAGCTGCCTAGCTTGAGCATTTTCTGGCTTGTTAAACTTGATTTCTGTATTAGTAGCTGTATTTAGAGCACAACCAAAAGCTGTTTGCTGAATTTCCTGTTTGCACTTAATTTTAAATCGTTTTTTTCTTAAAACTTGCATATTTTCTGTCCTTGACCTAGCACTCTTGTGTGGGGTCATTTACTGCACTGTTATAACTTGATATTACTTGTGAACCTCTGCTATCTCTGTAAAAACAAACAAAAAAAATCTTGCTTTTTTCCCACTTTTCTGAGAGTTAAAAAAGTTCAGTTACAGGCTTGCTGTTCCTGAACTGTTTGAAAGTTTCTGTGAGGCCATTTTTGCTTGGGCTGAAGGAGGGTCTCTGTGATCAGTGGCAGTGAATAACATTGAGCAGCTTCCCTGCCCCCCGTAGAGGTGGTTACTGACTTGAAACTGTAGTTTTATTGTCCATTTTGGGTCTATTCCTGCTTCTTTCCAGCCCCTGCTATCAAGCACGCTTTAACGTGCTTTAGTGGGATTTAGCGCAGAGTTGCCACTAGAGCAGCATCGGGCAGCGCCGGTTAAACAAGGTTAAACTCTTTCTGGCTCCAGAAAGTCTGTTCTTAAATTTTTCCCTTAGAACTGCTTTGTTAGGAACCTAAACAGTTTACACCTTCACTAAAAAGTGCAGCACTTGTTCCAAATAGCTTTTTCTTATCAAAAAGCTCAGCACTTGTCTTATAAGCATATCCCTTGTCTTATAAGCATTCTCTTTGCAGGTCAAGCACTCCTACATTATACAAATCTCACTAGCAAAACCCCCCAGGAGTGCCCACTTCCCTGCTAAGCCCACTACTTTTCTGTCTCATACCAACTCATAATTCTTTCTAGCATGTCGAAGGGTCAGATGCTGGCGTCCTCTCCTGCCCAGTTGGTGAATCTGGGAATTCTGAGACAATGTTACAATTGCCTCATGTACACGGACAACCCTCTCCTCCTCCCACGTAACACTAACACTTGTGAGAGATGCAGCTATTTAGCCAGACTGGAGGCTGAGCTCTCTCAACTCAGGACTGGCAAGACCAGGCAGGAGGAGAAGGCAACTACACACACCACAATACCAGTCTCACATAACTCGACCACACCACTGAATCAAACACATAAACACACTAAGACATACTCAGAGGCTCTGAGTAAAAATTTACCTAAACAGCAGAGGCCACCAAAGCAGACACCCAAGCAACTGCAAACTCAATACACCACACAGACAACACATAAACAACAAAATCAGTGTGCAAAGCAGTCACTGCCCTTAAGGCCAAATACAACACCAAACATACTTGTCATAGGTGACTCCATAGTCAGACACACTGACGTCCCGCTCACCAGACTGAGTAAGGAGAAGGTCACAGTAAGCTGCCTGTTGGGCTTGAGAATCCGCCACATAACGCAAGCACTGGGGTCTCTCAACAGCAGGTACAAGTGCGACTCAGTCATTGTCCACGCTGGTGTCAACGACCTGAGACACCTCCTTGGACTACATGAAAAGAGACATTGAGGAGCTCTCTGATTATGTAGCCCAGGCAGGTATGACCCTGACCTTGAGCAGTATCCTACCTTCACCTAGAATTATGCCACAATACAGTGATAAGATGATCAGCTTTAATAATTGGCTTAAATTCTGGTGTCATTCAAAGGGGATCCAATGTCTGTCTGCCTGGGATGACATGCTGGACAAGCCACGCTGCTTCGCAAGGGACGCTTGCACCTGTCACCCCTAGGTTTCGGATATTGGCAAAGGCTCTTGCCACCCCATAGTGCCTTTTTATAGGCAAGGCTCAAATTCTAAACCTACCACCCTAGAACACAAAAAGGAAAAAAACTAAGGGTAATGCTGCTCAATGCCAGAAGTCTCAATCTCAAGATGCACGCACTCGAGGCCCTTCTCAGTATGGAGAACATCGATGTCTGTGCTGTGACAGAAACCTGGTTCAAGGCTCCTGAGAGCACCCCAGCACTATCAGGTTTCACCTCATATCATGCGTTTCGGCCCCAAAATCCGGACAACACCAAGAAGGGGGGGTGTCCATATTCATAAAGGACACCCACACCTCAAGGTTGGTGGCAACGCACGATGCATCGGAGACCATCCAGGTGCAATTAACCATAGACAAGACTGCTCTGCAATTTGTAGCATGTTACAGGCCACCCTCTCAAACTCAGGAACCTCACATGGCCTTCCTGAATGTATCTCCAAACACCATCATACTAGGTGATTTCAACTACCCTAATATAGACTGGGAACACTACTCAAGCCCAAACACTCTAGCCCAAAGGTTCCTGGAGTTCATAAACTCAAATGCCATGGAACAACTAGTCACCATCCCCACAAGAGGAGAAAACATACTTGATCTCATCATCACGAACATGGGATCACAATGTTCAACACCGAAGTATACCCCTCACTGGTGAGATCAGATCATAAACTAATCTCGCTGGAGGTCCTCATCCCGCCCCCACCTGAAATAAAAAATACCACAGTGAAAAACTTCTCAAAAGCCGACTTCACACTTCTAAAAACTAGCGTGGTCTCCTTTAAGGCCCCTGAGCCAGTGGTAAACATTACTCAAACCGCTGAATCACTTACAAATGCCTTCTACCAGCACCTACAGGACTGCATGGATCAGGCAATCCCAAACAAAACTAAGACTCTTTGTACAAAAGGCAAGCGTCCAGTCTGGTGGACCCCAGCCATAAACAAGCTCTACAACAAAAGGAGGAAGCTACTACAAGATAGAGCAAAATCCCTGAAAGGTAAGACACCTTTGATCATTATAAGTAAAAAACTAAGAGCTCTCATAAAATCATCCAAGGCAAATTTTGAGAGAAAAATCGCCAAGGACTCAAAAGACAATCATAAGGCCTTCTTTAGCTATGTTAGAAACCTAGGAGGAAACTCCCAGATATGTTCAGAATTAGTTCAAAATGATGTGAAGATTACTGAACCTACACACATTGCCAACATACTGGCTGACAGGTTCAGTGTAAACTTCTTCCCCCCTCCCCCCCAAAAGGAGAGATATCTATACCAGAGGATTGTAGCCCCCCAAACATCTCCATACTATAGTACGCGGCATGTGTGTATACATGCCTTGCATATGATGTTACATTACATATTGTACAGTGACACATGTAACTATATAAAATATAGTTGTTATAGGTGCAGTAGTGACTTACCAGGCAACTCCAGGCTCGGTGGTTGAGAGACACCCACCTCCATGATATCGGCTAAGGCTTGTGGATGTTGTTGTGCAGGTGTCTCCAGGTTGGTCAGTAATGCCTCGGTACGTGTGAGTGGGGGCTGGGTTGGTGGTCCGCCACCTGTTGCACCTTGTTCCCTGGTGATTGCATTTGCATGCTATTTTGCCCATCTAATGAGGTCTGTACAGTGTCTGCGCACCTGCTGGCATGTGCGGTTGTGGCCACCCACATCATTAACCCTCCTACGAAGTTCCATCCACAGGGCATCCTGCTGCTGTGCATCCTGTGGCACATGGCTGAACAGGATATCATGATTGTCATGTAGGTATGGGATGAGGGCCTCATCCTCCAAGCGGGTATAAGAGGATAGCCTTGCACAGGGCATACCTGGAAGACATAATGATGGAGACAGGTCACAGTAACTCACAGAGACCTACAGAGCTACAGTTGAACATACATGTGTATCGCATTTATTATGATTAAATAGTTGTCTTTGCAAATCTACATGACACTGACACCACTGACATGTTTGTGTCATACACATTTGACACTCAGTGATGATTGTATATTATCACCATATATGTGTGTGTGTCACCTGATTACATTGCTCATACTCCATGTGGATGCTGTCTTAATGTGGGCATGTCTGTTTGCCTGTACTGGTGTTCTTACCTATCAGCACATGGCTGGATGTGTCCACATTAATGCAGTCAATATTGATGCTGTATATATGTCACATATAAGGACTTACACTGCCTTAACGGACATGACCTGTGACCCTGCAGACTTGCTCACGGAAGGTTTTACATGTATGTGTTTTGCCATATACATCTACATGGCACTGTACAGCAGTTCAACATCCTGCCATGTATCACCTGTGTTGCACATGTGATGCACATAGGACACTTGCTAGCCAGATGGTATTTGCAGGGATGGATATCAACTATAGCATGTACAGTCAAAGTCAACTAGTAGGCTATATGCCCTGGGCCATGTATGAATCTAGGATGAAAGGTTACCTAGCTGTAGCTGACAGGTGGGTCTCTGGGGCCAGGTGGAGCAGTGCCACATAACTGATCCACAGGGTTAATGATACATTTACCACGCGGTCATCACACCATGTCTGAGAGGGGGGCAATGAGCAGCTTTGCTGGACAGGAATGCATAGTATGGCAGGACTATGTAAAGTGTATGGGGCAAGGATCTGTCCAGCATGTGGTGATCCTAGTATTAGGAAGGTGGATGTCCATGAAGTATGTGTTTAAGATAAGGATGTGTACGTGTAGCATGTCCAACATCACTGGGTTGGACATGACTTTATTTACAGTAGGCATCATGCTACATAGTGGAGATGGGGATTGGGAAGGCTGGTGTAGGCCATCTGAACATGGCCAATACCTCTTAAAGGAAATATGTGATCTGATATGGGTCACTTGAGTGTTGAGTATGGCTGGACAATGATCTCTATATTCTTGGATGGCACCCTGTCATTATTAGGGTTGCCACATATGACTACCTAATAGGTGTGGTGATGTAACTATCACAGGAAAGACAACTGCCTAGCTGCATCCCTTACACACAGTGTCCATTATGTTGACCACTGCCTAGGTGGTAGTTCATGGGTACAGGGTTATTAACATAGGGGTGACAATGCAATATGTAGCTGTCAAATTGTGCCCATATGTCACACACCTCACCCACAAAGCCCCTTCTGCATACTTCAATGGGCAGATGCCTTCTGTTAGTCTGTGTGGTATAGACTACAATGAGGGGGAGTACAATGAATTAACCCTGTCTTACTGTAGCTGGTACTGGTGTGATGTGCATGTATTATTCAGACACCTTCTGTAGTGTTGGTTCTGCCAGCAGTCCCATTGCAAAACACTCCTGTGACATAGGAATGTACATCTAGTATACTGAGTGTAGGTGGAACACAGTATGGGTGATGATGTCTTATGACCTGGCAAGGTTATGGTATGCAGTGTGAAATCAATCTTACTGTCATCTACAACTCTACTGCTGACATCAAATAATTTAATCAAGGTTCATGGCCTTTCAGACCAGACTCAGCAGGGTAGTAGTGCAGTACTTCCCATTATCAGTGATGTCTCCCCCTTTGTGGGTTGTGATACCTGTTAGTGTGCACCATTCAGTGTGTACACAGCCTGATATGAAGCTATGTTTTACATGATGTTTTACTCCATGTTGTGGAGAGCAACTTGTTTTGCCATATGTGTATGATACAACCTGGGATGTGGACAGGTCCCATGCAGCCTGAGTGCAGCTTGTACCTGCATACCTGTGGTTACAGGGGCTCTGTAGTGTACATGGATATATGATTGTGTACCTGTTGGGGGGGGGGGGCAGTGTGTTTATATTATCCAAGACCCTATCTGGATTGCATATTCATGCTCAGCACTTGTTCAGAACTTGTAAGCACTATGTAAGCTACTAATTACTATAGCACTCAATCTTCCTCATTACCTAGAGGTAAACAGTTTTTGTACATACTTTTCTCACTTGCTTAGAGTAAAACAGCTCTTGTACTCACTTTCCTCACTTATCTAGGGGAAAATAGTTTTATATTCAGACATGTCAAAGGGTCAGCTGCCAGAGTTCTCTCCTGTCTATCTGATGAATCTGGACATCTTGAAGCAATGTAGACATTGCCTCATGTACACAGACAACCCTTTCCACCTAACACCCAACACTACAACCTGTGAGAGATGCAAATATCTAGCCAAACTGGAGGTAAAGCTCTCTCCAACCAAGACTGACCCAGACAATCATGTGGAGAAGGTAAACATTTGCACCACACCACTCTCATCATATAGTCTCACTAAATCTACACCACCATAATCCACACATAGTAACACAAAAACATTTGTGGAGGCTCTCAATAATAATCTGTCTAAGTAACAGAGACCTCCAAAGTGGAAAAACAAGCAGCCTCCATCCCCCAACACAACCCCAATGGCACATAGCCCACAGAGTCAGTGTGCCACTGAACCACAGCCAATAAGGCAAATCAGTGTACCCAACGCACTAGTCATAGGTGACTCTATAGCCAGGCACACTGATGTCCCACTCACCAGGCTAAACAAGGAGAAGGTTACTTTCAGCTGCCTGTCGGGTACCAGGATCCGCCACATAACCCACGCACTCAGGTTACTCCACAACAAATACAAATATGACTCTGTCATTGTCCATGTTGGTGTGAATGACCTCAGATGTACCTCCCTGGACTACATGAAAAGAGACATGGAAGAGCTCTCTGATCTTGTAGCCCAGGCAGGTATGACCCTAGCCCTGAGTAGCATTCTGCCATTGCCCAGAATGATACCGCAGTACGAGGACAAAATGATTGACTTCAATAATTGGCTAAGCTTCTTGTGTCATTCTAAGGGGATCCAGTATCTGTCTGCTTGGGATGACATGGTCGACAGACCACGATGCTTTGCCACAGATGGCCTGCAACTGTCGCAGCTGGGATTCTGGATACTGGCTAAGGTTCTTGCTGCCCCTATAGTGCCTTCTTTAGGCAAGGTTCAAATAACATATTCACCACCATAACAGGAACAGGTAAGCACAAACTGAGGGTAATGCTACTCAATTCTGGAAGTCTAAATCTCAAAATGCACTCACTAGAGGCACCCCTTGTAATGGAGAACATCGATATCTGTGCAGTGACTGAGACCTGGTTCAAGGCTCCAGAGAGCACCCCTGCACTACCAGGCTATAACTCATAGCACACTTTTTGGACATGTAACCTGGACCAGAACACCCAAGGCGGAGGTGTGTCCATATTTATTAAGGACATCCACCCCTCCAGGCTAGTTGCTTAGCACAATGCATCCGAGGTTATCCAAGTGCAACAACTTCTGGGCTAAACTGCAATCCAAATCGTAGCTTGCTACAGATCCCCCACCATGCCTCAAGATTCTCACTCCCCTTTTCTTAATGTACTGGAAATTACTAGGGTTCAACCAAACACCCTACTAATGGGCGACTTCACCTACCCCACCATTAACTGGGAAAACTACTCATGCATGAACTCATTAGCTCAACGCTTTCTGGAATTCATAAACTCCAATGTCCTGGATCACCTTATCCACACACCCACCAGGGGCAACAATATTCTAGACCTAGGCATTACCAACATGAGTGACCGGTGTTCCACACCTGAAGTCAACTCCTCGTTGGTCCGATCCGACCATAAGCTGAACACCCTTGATATACACATACCACCCCACCACCTATTAAGGAAACCACAGTATAATATTTCTACAAAGCCAACTTCATGCTTCTTAAGACAGAAGTGGTGAACTTCATGACACCCATGCAGATGGACAATACAGTTACAACTGCTGAATCCTGCACAAATGCACTCTATAAGCACTTACAAGAGTGCATGGATCATGCTATCCCAAACAGAACCAAGACGCTATACTCCTAATTAAGGAAGCCAATCTGGTGGTCCCCTGCCATAAACAAACTGTACAACAGAAGGAAGACACTGTTGCAAAATGGAGTACAATCCCATGCATGGAGGAGCTCCCTGATCAGCCTCTGTAAGAAGCTGAGATCCCTTATAAGATCCTCCAAAGCTAGCTGTGGAAACAAAACCGCCACTAATTCCAAGGACAACCACAAAGCATTCTATAGCTATGTCAAATATCTCAATGTCAACACCCAGATCTGCTCTGAGTTACAGCACAAAGGCACGAACATTACAGAACGAACTGATATTGCCAACATCCTGGCAGATAGGTTCAGTGCTTCCTTTCCCCCCACTCATGCCCTAAAGGGCCCATATCTATACAGGAAGAATGCAGAGTCCCTGTAATCACAACTATGCAGGTAAAAGCTGCACACTTTAAAGCCAATATCACAGCATCCATGGGTCTGGACAACATCCCAGGCTGCATTTTACACGAACTTCAGAACGAACTGGCTCCCCACCTATACACCATGTTCAATAATAGCCTCACATCAGGCTTTGTGCCCCCTGAATGGCCCACAGCAACAGTTATACCACTACACAAAGGTGGCAGCACAACGGACCATGGAACCTATTGCCCTATAGGCCTGACTAGCCTGGTCTGCAAGGCTATGCAGCACATCATCATGGATCTCAGTCACAGAGACATTGGTTACCTCCAAACCTTTGAACCCTCCCAGTTTGGCTTTGTTAAAGGCAGACCATGCCTCCTAAATCTGGTGGACTTCTCTGAGACAGTTACCAAGGCATTAGATGAGAGTAAGGAGGTCCACACAGCCTACCTTGATTTCTCAGAGGCTTTCAACACCATTCCCCATTCTGGTATTATCAACATACCCATCCACCTGAACATTAACACCTATGTCATGAGATGGTTTGCAAAGTGGCTCACGGACAGAACCCGCACAGTGGGAGTTGCGTACCCTAGGTCCAACTGTAAACCAGTTACAAGTGGCGTCCCCCAGGGCTCAGTCCTAGGACCCCTCATGTTCGGTATATACTTCTCTGAGGTACAGGCAAGCACAGGAGGTCTTTGGCTGAAAAGATTTGCAGACGACTGCAAACTAGGGGCCATAATTGTTTCCCCAGCTGATACAGACACCCTCTGGAAGGGTTGCACTGAGACGGATACCTGGTGTCAATATCATGGCTTCAAGCTGAATGTCAAAAAGTGCATATTCATCCCCTTTGGGTAAAACTAATTACCTGCGGACTGCCACATAGGTGCTAGTCCCCTACATACAGAAAAGGTAATAAGGGATCTGGGAACCCAAGTAGATAGCAATCTCTCCTTCGATAACCATAATGCCAAGGTGGTTAAAATATCCTTCTACGTGGCCCCCCAATCTCTAATGGGTTTGCATCTAGAACAAAGGAGGCCATTGTGCCTCTCTACTCATGACTTATTAGACCCATTAAAGGATACAACACCCCATTTGGGATGTACCTTACAAGACAACTGCAAAAGCTTGGAAGACCACAAAAGTACCACACCAAGAGGATTACTGACCTCAAACAGATGACCTATGCAGCCCAACTAAATAAACTCCAGTTGTACTTGGTTGCATACCGCATTCTCACAGGTGATCTCTACTTCACATACAAGGCCCATGTCCAACCCAGTACTGCTGGATATGCTCCACCTAAACAAAAGCCCCTGAGAGCCACACGCTCTAGGGATATACACCTAACCACAATAATGACTAGGACATGCTGAATGGATAGATTCCTGACCTGGAGACTCCCCATGCTTTGGAACATGATTCCAATGTACATCAGGCAGGGCCCCTCACTAGTACTCTTCAAGAGAAACCTTGATGGGTGGATGGGAGACAGGCATGTATCCCGGGGATCACTGCAGTGGCTTTACTGGACAGAGGCACAGGGAACTAATGGCTCTGCCATTCAGAGGCACAGGGAACTAACCTAAGGGGGTGGCAGAAGCCAACACACTCTAGCTAGGCTTATAAATACCCTTGGGCCGACAGCCTAGTAACTACCTTTGAACTTATTACATGTCTTTTGTGTATGGATAGTTAACTAGCTCTTCCATTTTACTTTGCTATCATGCTGATAAACTGTCGGGTGACTACAAGTCATATGTATCCTGTTATTGTGTATTGTAAATGCCAATAGATATATCTGCCTACAATACTGTACATTACACAGTTATTGGCACAATATCCCACAATGCAAGTCATAATTGCACAGTAGGCCAACCTTTGACATGTTATTCTCAGTAATACACCCATACATATGCCTACTGTTACAATATATCAACATATACTATCCCCTGTTATAGCACGTACTTGTTGGACCAACTCTGCCACTGACAGTGGCTGGTGAGGAATTGTTGGCTTCAAAGCCCTTATATAGTATCCCTTGTGGTGAATGCGGTGTTTGCCTTGTGATCTACAGCAGTACACACATAAATACTACAAGCATTACTATGCTCAACAATACATCACTACAAGATAACTGTTTCCACTATATGCATTGCGTATACTTTAAATATTACAGAAGAGGTACTACATACACAGACATACTGAGTGTTCTACATACCTTATTAGTAACCCGAGGTGTTGACTGTTATTTCATTCCTTTTCAGTTTATGTTTCAATCTTCTTTGTAATGTTCTGCTGGTATATACAGATGGTTTGAATGTGTGATAAGCCATCCTTTTATAGTTAAATATCGGTAACATGTGCTATCCTGACCACCAATTGGTGTTCCAAAGTAGTTAATTAGATATATATATATATATATATATATATATATATATATATATATATATAGCATACACCTTTCATTGGGTACATGGCGGTTTGTCCTATCTCCACATATTTCTCCCTTTTTTGTTTTAACCTGTCAGAATACACAGCTGCCATTGGTACATCTCAAGTAGCTTAGTGGTAGGTCATTGTGATGACTGAGTACATGGTTGCATGTTCTAATCCTGGCAGTGGTCATTTTACCTCTCAGCACAGGCACTGGTAGTGCAAGGGTGATTAATGCACATTTCAGCGGTTGTGTGTTCCAAATGTTTATTATTCTGTGGAATACTACCTATATATGCAAGCTGTGGTTAAGGTATACTATGTAACATGTAAATTATCTCTGACTTTATTGGGATTTGAACCAGGACTGCACAGATATTATGCAAATGCTGTAGCCATTACACTATTGACCTTAACATTCCTTTTGCCTATTTCTTATGTCCATTATTCCTATGTGTAAGCTTGGCAACACAACAGGCGGAGCCACACACACCCAGTGAGCTTCTCGAAATACCAAAGAGTTGATGACACATGCATTGAGAGACTATACATTAACATCCTAACTACATTTGGCATATCCACTCACTGACACACTTCAGGGGAAACCTTGATGTGTGACTGGCCAGACACATAAAGCCAGGGTGTGGGGGAGCCACTCCAGTTTTACAGCTGCAAAACCTGTTGGGGAAATTGAATGCTGTTGGTTTGTCATGTTAACATGCCCTATTGAGATCACTATGTGCCCCTATCACCCTACAGAACCCCAGTCTTCAACAGCTTCCAGCAACTCTGCCTGGAATCACTACATTGGCTATGCTTGACAGAGGCTCAGTTACTTCATCAATGGTGCAGGTAAAGCCACCACACTGTAGCTATGCTTCTAAATGCCCTTGAGCAGATAGCCTACTACCTATCTGTGAACCTCTACAGTGCAGGCCATCTCCAACATCATATGTGATTATACAGAGTTTTCTGATCACAATATACAGTGTAAATTCACCATGTAGTCAGACAACAGTTAAGTACAGCAATAGCATACAGACTACTGATACATAATCACACCAAAATACTATCTTGGAAGCTAGTGGACATGTATAGGTTTCAGGCTTTGTATTGCTTACCAGTAGGTTACCTACAGGAAAGATGAGACACAAGCACAAATGGGATACATGCTTGCAACAATGCCATACCAACTTGCATGTGTCAGCCTAAGGCTTTGGAATGCTGGGCAAGGCTATTGGCGCCCCCACGGTGCCATTTTTAGGCAGGTCTCAGAGGTGAATCTCACCTCCATGAACTGCACAATAGCAGAACCAATGAGGGTTAGGCTACTCAACACCAGGGGTAGTACTCACAACATGCACGCACTCACAGCACCCCTCAGTATGGACAACATCTACATCAGTTCTGTGACTTGGACCTGTATAAGGCTCTTGTGAGCACACCGGCACTACCAGACTACAACCCATAACACACATTTCAGCCACTGTACATGGACTGGCACAGACATGGAGGGGGTGTATCCATATTCATCTGGGATACCTACACCTCCAAGTTAGTGGGGCAGCATGATACCTCTGTGATCATCCATGTGCAGCTAACATCAGCCACGACTGCAATGCAAACTGCGAGCTGCTACAGATAACCCTCCATGACTCAGGAGCACCACTACAACTATCTGGAAACAGTGGTAAACATGACAGTCCTACCAGCCACCCTGTTATTGGTCAATGTTGGCTACCCTACACTTAACTGGATAACCTACTCGATTATTTACTTCCAGGCCCAGCACTTCCTGGGATTTATCACCTCATATGGCCTGTATCAGTTGGTAGATGGACTAACGAGAGGTGAAAACATACTAGAAGTGGTAATCACTGACATGTGCAACAGGTGCACTACAGCAGAGGTAAATCAGTCACTGTTTAGATCTGACCATGAACTATTCACTGATGATTTCTTCTCCCAACCATCTCCCCCACCCAAGGAACACACAGTGAATACCTTTCCTACAGCTAAATTCGCAGTACTAATGACAGAGGTGGGAGGGCTCACAGCCCCCACGCTCAGGGATGACACTGCTCAAGATACAGACAGCATTACGAATGCACTCTATAAGCACCTACAAAGATGTATGGGTCATGACATCAATGGTAAACCAGGACTCACTATTCCTACACAAGGGCACCAGTCTGCTGAACCCCTGCATTTTACGGGCTATACAACAGAAGTAGGACAGTAGTCCAGAACAATAGCAAATCCCAAGACATGCAGACGTCCGTGACTAGTATTAGCAAAATACTTTTGTTACTCATGTAATCATCCAAGACAGACATCCACAGGTAAATAGGCATGAATTCAGAATATGACCACAAAGGCTTCTTTGGCTATGTCAAGGATGTAAGCAGTAACACACAGATTTGCACTGTGCTTGTGCAATATTGCACTGAATATATTGACCCTACTGATATCACCACCACACTTGACGATGCATTCGGAGCAAGCTTCACCCCCTACTGGGCCCACAACAATACACAAAACATACAGACATCTGAGACATACAGGTGGTAATGGCCCTTTCAAATGGCATGACAAAGCGTCAATGGAGGCAGATGGTGTCCAAGACTGCATCCTGCAGACACTACAAGACAAAGTGACCCCCCGCCTAATATAGCAATTCAACATCAGCCTCTACACAGGCTACATGGCCATTCACTGGTGCATGGCAACAGCTATTACACTCCACCAAGGTGGTGACACAACTGACCATGGTAATTAGCACCCCATAGGCCTGAGTAGCCTGATCTGCATGGCTATGGAGTGCATCCTCATGGCACTCATTAACACAGACAATGGTAACCTCCAGACACTTGACACAACCTAGGTCACCTTGATTGAGTGTAGATCATGGTTCCTTGAGTTTAGTGCTTCAATTTTTGGTTTGTTCATGCCTACTGAACCAGTTTGACATCTTACAGCCACCTAGACTTTAGGTGTGGGATGTGATAGTTCACACGTACTACTTGGACCTCGCCAAGGGTTTTGACACCATTCCCCACTCAGGTATTACTTCTACACTCACCAGCCAGTACACACACCCATACATCACAGGTTGGTTTGCCAACAGGCTTACACACACAACCCACATGGTAAGCCTAGCAGCCTGCAGGTCCAACTCTTGACTAGTCACAACTGGTGTCCCACAGCACTCAGCCCTGGGACCCCTACTGTTTGCCATATACTTCTCAGAGTTACGGGCTAATACAGGTGGACTACAGCAGGCCATGCATGGCACATACTATGAAGATGTGGGCACACGTGCCTGGAGAGTACTGCAAGGCTCCACCAGATATGTCCAAGCAACGGAACCATGATTTCAGCATCCCAAACACATGGTCTATGATGATTCTGGTTTCTGCATGTGCCTCATTATGGCATTCTTGCGTGGCTGTGTGTGCATTTCTGATGGGAGTCATCATCCACGGTTCCAGTGCATAGCCAGCATCCCCCTACCAGGTGGCCATATGGGATGTCCCCCCTGGCAAATACCTGATACAGCTGTGAGGCATGCCAGATGTGGGAGTCGTGATAGCTTCCAGGGCTGCCAGCACACACATTCATGATAATGCCCTGTGCATTGCACACAACCTGGCAGTTGATGGAGAGTTTATGTAGCGCCTACCTTGCTCACCGGGTAGTGTCTTGATGTGTATGTGCATGCAGTCTATTGCACCCAGTACCTCTAGGTAGTCTGCCACATGGTGGAAGAGACGCATATTGCTGGCCAACTCCTCCTGCGTTCGGGGGAAGTATATGTGCTCATTGGCATATGGTAACATGGCATCCAGGAACTGGTGGAGTACCCTGGATGCTGATGCCTGTGAGATCCCCATGATATCCCCAGTTGGCCTTTGAAAGGTACCTGTGGCTAGTATTCTCAAGCTTACACATACCTTTGTGTCCACTGGGATGGGTTCCCCTCTGTTATTTCTGGCTGTGAGGCATGGCTGGTACAGTTCATCAAGTTGCTGCATGGTGTCCCTGTCCACCCTGTAATGCTCTACTATCTCCAGATCATGTAGCCCCTGGCAGGTTACCCTGGGTCTGAACACTCTTCTCCTCCTCTGGTGCCTGAGATGGCTGTCAGCATCATCCTCCACACCACCGTCAGTCTCCAACACATGCTGGTGAATCAAAGCTATGGCAGCCCCTAACATGTACATATTAAATGTTCCCCGTCTGTATACACCAATGGTGCAGAGTGTCTGGGAATACACAAGTGCGTGTGTGGGGCTTTCACACTTTATACTATTGTGCAATGGATGCTGCTGGTGTAATTGGGTGTGTTTGTGCAATTCTACCTGCAGGGTATCTTAATTATGGGTTTTACAGCAGGTACTGCTATTATGGGGCCTTTGGTGTTGACTTACGCTTGGCTGCTGTGATTCATCTATTGCCCTTTACTTCACTTTTCAACCTGATTCCCCTCCCATTGTCAGATATGCATCCAGCTACCTGCTTTCTTGTTTTGTACTTTCCCAACCCAGGATTGTGTTGCGAAATGTGTTATGTAGCTGATCTACTGCAAGTTTGCTTTGTTCTGCTGTGACAGTTCTCTTTTCTTTGCAGTATGACACCTCTCCTTTCCTGTTCTGCAGGTAGCTGCTAGCAGCCTTGTTAGCTGCTGTCAATGGCCCACTGTGAGTTCCTAGGTGTTAATTACTCATTTGTACTCCAATTACCATGCTGCAGCATTTCCTTATTGTCTTCCCATATCCTTTCTGTTTCAGCTGTGGTGTGTGTCACGCACAGCTGTTTACCGGGTTTAGAGCATGTTTTCATCCACGTTCACATGCACTTTTGGTTACCTTGTGTGCTCGCTGTTAAACAAAGCTATGGCTACTTCCACACCCCTATCCTGCGGCTTTGCTTAGCAACAGGCAACCCAGATTAGCAATGCTCCAATGTGCTTACAGCTAAGGTGGTGCACCCCTCTCTTGATGTCATGTTTATCTACAGGCCACACCTCAGTGTTGTACCACTATGCTGTGAGGTACATCCTTACGCCAGCAGGGATTTTACGATTCAGTATTACTTGCCTCATTTGCATGGCATTGACTACTAATTCCTAGTTACCACGCAGAATACTGTCACAGACCCTTAGCAACTCTTGTGCCATGGTTGTGGTGTAGCATGTGTGCCATTGACTATTATGGGGAATTTATGAAATGTGTTACATTGCAGTTTTATGACATATAAATATATTTTCATTGTGATCCCATTTGTGCACTGATGCACTGCGATTTTACTTTGTGTTAGTGTGGCCATGACATTAAATGTTATTGTTTATGTGTTGTGCATGTTGTTTTATGCCATTGTCTATATATTTAGCCATTGGCATATATTAACATTATAATACATAAGTTTGGTCCGCTTTCATGGCTCCGATTTTATGTTTGAAAAAATGTAAACCATTTTTTTTTGGTTTACATTTCTGCATGCTTACGCTACGCCTGCACCACTTCATGAATCACTATATACCTTCATTTGCATGCTACACTGCTGTGCATGGGGTAATTAGCATACATGCGCTGGGAGCTGTGCAGCTCTGGCTTATGCTGGTAGTGCACGTGGAAACAGCTCGTACCTGAATTGCTCGGCGGCCATATTTGGCATTAGATCGCTGATGCTACGCCTGCGTCTGGCGCAAGCTTCATGAATCCTGGGGCATATGTTTATTAAATGCACTTCTATTATTACAGCACACAGATGTTTACAGGATATTTAAGACACAAATTTAAAAGGCAGATATCTATTACAGCACATAGAAATTAAAAAGGTAAATAGAAAGGATTATTAGTAGCAAATCTACCTAAAGATTTACAGAAAAAAGTTATGGTAATTATGCTCTCAAGATACATATATTATAAGAGTTTACTAGTTATATGAAGATAAAAAGTTGCCCAGTTATAATTAAATCATTAAGTTAAGAGACTTTAATCCAAGCAGATCATAAATGCTCAAGTTACACCTAGTGGTGAAAATTAAAAACTGCAAGTTTATTTACCAGATAAAGGAAATTTTTATATTAATTCTAGTAATCATTATAGTATCCCTTGCAGGCCATATTAATAAACTTATAAAGTACTGCATTTATCACTGCTTGTTAGTAGCCTGATTAAATTGTAACTGTTATTCTAAGCCTTTGGTTTAAAGACTTGGGCTTCAGACCAGTTGTTATACATTAAGAAGGTTTGTGGTCTTCACTGTTGTGGTAGAACAGGTAGCTTGCATCCTTCTAAGTTGGTAGTTGCTGATTGAAGGCTTAGTGTCTGGTATTCTAAAAGTGTATTAGTTCTGGTTTAAGCACTTGGGCTTAGGGCCAGTTATTTTACATTTAGAAGGTGTGGTCTGCACTCATGTGGGAGGAGAGGGTAGATTCTGTCCTTCTGAGCTGTGAGTTTCTGGTTAAAGGCTTATTGTGCCTGCTTATTTGAACTGTTTCTTTCTGAAATTGGTATGCCTTGTTTGCTGTCGCACAAGACTAGATTCAGACCTGCTGAATCTAGCTTTATTTGTATAACTTGAGCACTAATGCAGACCATCTTTTATTGGAGAAGGTTCCTCTGCACCCTAGTGGCAGGAGTGTGCAGTTAGAACTTGTCTGATCAAAGACTGCTGGAACAGGGCTCAGATTTTAGCTTTTTATTGGTTAATTGGTTAATTTGTTTAAATCAGTTTGCTCATTTGCTACTGTTATATTAAAAAAATACACTTTATGCAACGCCGCTTAGCTAGGGTTAAAATATTCCCAGCACCATAAAGTCTGCTCTTCAAATGTTCCCTTAGAACTAGCCAGTTTTTTTAGTTTTAGCACTCAAATCTGTTTCTTTGAGCTCAGCACTTTTTCAGAACTCATTGTAAGCACTAAATAAGCTACAAATTACTACAATGCTCAACTTTCCTCACTTGTCTAGAGGAAAAAAAAATTTAGTACTTAATAAATAAGCACCTATCCAGGCATGTCTAAGGGTCAGCTCCCAGTGTTTTCTCCTTTCTACCTGATGAATCTGGGCATCTTGGGGCAATGCAGTAATTGCCTCATGTGCACAGACAACCCTCTTCTCCTACCACCCAACACTACAACTTGTGAGAGATGCACTTATATAGCCAAACTGGAAGCAAAGCTCTCTTCACCCAAGACTGGACTAGACAGTAAAGAGGAGAGGGTAAACACTTGCACCACACCACACACATAACATAGTCCCTCAAACCCTACACCACCAAAACACACACATAGAAACACAAAACACATACCTACATTCATGAAGGCTCTTAATAAAAATCTGCCCAAGCAACAGATACCTCCAAAGCAGAAACGCAAGCAACGTCCACCCCCAACACAACCCAAATGACACATAGCCCACAAACTCAGTGTGCCACCCAACCACAGCCCATAAGGCATAACAACATACTCAGCACTCTAGTCATAGGTGATTCTATAGTCAGGCACACTGATGATCCACTCACTAGGCTAAACAAGGAGAAAAGGAAGCCAATCTGGTAGTCCCCCTGCTGTAAACAAACTCTACAACAGAAGAAAGAAACTGCACAAAAAAAGAGTAAAATCCCATGATTGGAGGAACTCCCTGGTCAGCCTCAGTAAGAAGCTGAGATCCCTCATAAAATCCTCTAAAGCTAGGTACGAAAATAAAATTGCCACTGTTTCTAAAGACAACCACAAAGCATTCTATAGTTATGTCAAGAACCTCAATGGCAACACTCAGATCTGCTCTGAGTTACAGCACAATGGCACTAAATATACAGAACCAACTAATATTGGCAACATCCCTAACAGATAGGTTCAGTGCTTACTTTACTCCCCTCTCACCCCCTAAAGGGCCCATCTCTATACCAGAAGAATGCAGAGTTCTTGTAATCACGGTTGCACAGGTAAAAACCACACTATCCAAAGCCAAGAACACAGCATCCATGGGACCTGACAACATCCCAGGCTGAGCTCTACATGAAATACAGAATGAACTGGCACCCCACCTAAGTACCATGTTCAATCATAGCCTCACCTCAGGCTTTGTGCCCACTGAATGGTGCACAGTGACGGTTATTCCACTCCACAAAGGGGGCTCCACCACAGACCCCGGGAACTACCGCCCCATTAACCTAATGAGCCTGGTCTGCAAAATTTATAAATAAAGACATTGGTAATCTCCAAACTCTGAACCCCACCCAGTTCGGGCTTGTAAAAGGTAGATCATGTCTCCTAAGCCTGATAGACTTCTTTGAAGCAGTCACCAAAGCTGTAGATAAGGGTAAGGTGGTTCACACAGGCTATCTAGATTTTACCAAGGCTTTTGACAGCATCCCTCTCTATGGAATTATAGATAAACTCACTAAACTAGGTATAAATCCCTATGTCATAGGATGGGTTGCCAACTGGCTCACTGACAGAACCCACAATTTGAAAGTAGCAGACTCCAAATCCGACTACAGACCAGTGACAAGTGGAGTACCACTGGGTTCAGTCCTGGGTCTTCTCCTGTTTGGTATCAACTTCTCTGAAGTACAGGATAACACAGAAAGTCTTTGGCTAATGAAGTTTGCAGATGACTGCAAACTAGGAGCCATAATCAAAACTCCTAATGATGTGGACATCCTATAAAAGGGCCTTACTGAGACAGATGCCTGGTGTCAAAGCCATAGCTTCAAGCTCAATTCCAAAAAGTGCAATGTCATCCCTTTTGATAAAAACTCTGTACCCATGAACTTCCGCATAGGTGGTAGTCTACTTAACACCAAAAATGTGATAAGAGACCTTGGGACACAGGTGAACAGTAGTCTCTCCTTTGATAATCACATCACTACAGTAGTCAGGAAATCCTTCTACATGGCATACCTCATCACAAAAGGTTTCTCATCCAGGAAAAAAGAGGTAATTGTTCCCCTCTACTCATCACTCATTAGACCCATTATAGAGTACAATGCCCCTTTTGGTATGCACCTCACAAGACATCTACAACTGGAAAGGCCACAGAAATACCTCACAAAGAGGATTAACAGCCTCAAATGCCCTGTGCAGACCGTCTCAAAAAACTCCAGCTTTACTCCATCACACATAGCCTACTCAGAGGCGATCTCTGCCTAACATGCAATGCTATGTCCAACCTAGAGCTGTTGGACATGCTCCACTTAAAGAAAGCCCAATCCCTCCAAGCTACATGCTCTAGGGACCTAAACCTTGTCACCACAATAAACAGAACATGCTGGAGGGATAGATTCCTGTCCTGGAGACTTCCCATATTCTGGAACAAACTACCTATCTATATCAAACAAAGCTTCTCGTTAGCACTCTTCAAGAAAAATCTTGATGATTGGATGGGAAATAGGAAATTCACCAAGAGTTCACTTCTGTGGCTCTGTTCAACAGGGGTACAGGAAAATAATTTCTTCGGGTGATGAAAGCCAGGGTACCTTTTTGGCTAGGCTTATATAAGCCCTAGGCCAATAGCCTAGTACCTACCTATGAACCTATAAGTAAATCCCATTTCAGTAATTTCAGAGACAATTGTTATAGAATAAATCCTATACAAATACAGTTATCAAAATAGACCTTGCATAGGCCTCAAAATGTAAGGTTAAACTTGCGTTTTCATTTTATATGTTATATTTGAAAGTAACTACAGAAATAGAAAACTGTGTGTGTTCAGGTATCTTCAGGAGGACTTGTAAGATCATATTTGATTTAAATGTATTTTGCTAGACAAAAATACAATATTTTCTTTGCATAAGTCTGGAAATACAACCACATTAAAGCAGGCCTTCACAGAGTGCATACAGTTTCAGTAAATGTACTTTCAATCAGTGAAAATAACCTTCAGTAAAGAATACTGATAAGAACAGAATGTGCAGTATGTTTGAGTACAAACACATTGTTTGTATGGTACAAGGGTTGTAAATGAAGGTTAAGGAGGTGTATAGACAATTACTGGGTTTTAGTATTATTAGGAGATACTTTAGACACAGTTAAGTTAGATCATTTGGACTGATATGGAGAAAGTCATTGCAAAGCAGTCCTCAGAAGTCTAGTACAAACACTTGAGGAGATCTAAAGTTTGAAGAACTTTATCAGTACATTAGTATAACAAGGGTTTTAAGTGTATAGTGGTTAAAGCTGATGGAATGCGGAAAGTGTTAGAAATAGGAGTTAATGTCTTGGATATTTTATCGGAAATAAGACATTACATTGACATTTTGGAGACTTACAAATCTCATGATAATTACTCTCAGTAATGATATAACACATCACATGACAAACATTCAATCACATATGGAGATTCAGTCTTTCCAGAAATCCAAGGACATAATCTGCCCTTCCCATGTGCACCTTAACATTGTACTACATGCCATTTGTCCGTATTTCTTGTATTGGGTTCAGATGCATCACCTCCTGCAAAATCTTTTTATTTTCCAGTCTCCTTTCCTCACCATTCCACAACTAGGGAATTCATCTCCACCAATGTTCTGCCTTTCCATCTTCCTGCACCTTAACCTGCAGTCTCACTAAACCATGGTCCCACAGATGTCTATGCCCTAGTTCCACTTCCTAGATTATTTTCCTAATAAGCATAAACCTATTCTAACATTTATGTACAAAAACAGGAGTTGGACAACCAGATGTGAAGAAATATAAAATGCATGCTAAAGTAATGACTGTCCCATTGAAACAGTAAAGCCGAAAAGAAAATCAGCAAGTCATAAGAATACTAGGATGATCTGACAACATCGTAGTGTTCCCACGTCATTAGCAAAGAAAGCAAATAAAGTGGGGACCCCTGTGGAGCATCCCTAATGAATCTTATTTCTGTGAATTTCCATATCTCAAATGAACTTTATGTTCTGCCTTACATGGGGTCTATATTAGAACAGCAAAGAGGCGTTTAATCGAATGCCTCTTCATCGACACATAAAGAGTGAATGCACTAAAGTGCGAACGCTCAAAATAGTGATTTATTTCCTTGGGAAAGAAATTGCTTGGCCTTCCTTGTGTGTTTGCCCCTTTCCCCACTGTTGTGTGTTCTTGGAGTTGAATATATATATATATATATATATTCAGCTGCTCTTACTGTAACTGTCGTAGTTAATGTTCTGCGGGCTATCTGTTCAGTTGTTCTTACTCTGCACTTATCACTGCTTGTTAGTAGCCTTCTAATTTAATGCCTTCTGCACTTGTTTTTTAGTCATTTGTTAATTTAATTGCATTTAATTAAACTGTATTTGCTGTAATATTGATATACATGTGCTAGCCTGCACTGCATTGAATTGTATTTACTGCTGTTTTAGCTGCTTTTCAGTAGAAAAAAAAAAAAATAAATTCCTAGCTTATTGCCTGCCTTTCCCATAACCTATCTACTTCAGATACAGACTTGCTGTATCCAGGTCTGTTTGTAAGCTCCTGAGCCCTCCAAGCCTTTCTGTGTTGGAGGGAAACCTTCTAGCTTATCAGTGGGAGTGGTAAGGCTTAGGTAGCATATCTACCACAAGAGTAGTGGTTTCTGACCCAGAAATTGTAGCTACTGGCCGTTTTGGCAGTTTTTCCCATCTCTTTCAACTTTCTGGTTTAAAAGCCGCACTTGTGCTTGTTTCCCACCTTTCCTGTTACTAGCCTAGTCCAGATACAGAGTTGCTGTATCCAGGACTGTTGGTAAGCTTCTGAGCCCCGCAAGCCTTTCTGTGTTGGAGGGAAACCTTCTAGCTTATCAGTGGAAGTGGTAAGCACTAGGTAGCCTATCTACCACAAGAGGAGTGGTTCTGGCCCAGAAATTGTAGCTTTTTGGCTGTTTGGGCAGTTTTTTTTCCCATCTCTCTCAACTTTCTGGTTTTAAAGCCTGTGTTTGTGCTTGATCCCCACCTTTCTCATAACTAGTCTAGTCTAGGTACAGATTTGCTGTATCCAGGACTGTTTGTAAGCTTCTGAGCCCCCAAGCCTTTGTGTTGGAGTGCAGCCTTCTAGTTTATCAGTGGTAGTGGTAAGTACTAGGTAGTCTGTCTACCACAAGAGGAGTAGTTCTTGGCCCAGGAATTGTAGTTTATTGACCATTCGGGAAGTTGTCCATCTCTTTCAACTTTCTGGTTTAAAAGACCACGGGCAGGATTCACGAAGCCTCCGTGTAAGAGTTATAACTCATACACGGAGGCTGCAGTTAAACGGAGTGATGTCAGCATGCTTTGCATACTCATGAGAGCATGCTGAATCACACCTAAGGCTAACACGGTCCATGTAAGACAGTAGGGGGCGTGTCCGTAGGCCAAGCCCTGTAAGCGGACACGCCCCTAGAAGAGGAAAAGTGCCCAAAGTAAACACCCACGACAGAGTCCACGGAAATGTGAATAAACAGAACACAACACATGCCCCCACAGACTATGAACAGAAAACATATAAACATGTTATATATTTTTTTAAATTGGAAAAATGTTTAACCGTGAGTGCACTCGTTTGCGTGGGCGTGCCCATAGCGCAGCTACAGTTAGCAGTCAGTGTGAAAGCATATAAGAACTAAATATGCAAAGTAAGTCAGGAAGCAATAGCGTAGTGGTAGAGATGTTGGCCGAAGAGCAGGCATTCATGGTTCGAGCCCCCACAACACCAATTTTTATTTTTAGCAAAATAAGCACGAAACAAGTCCCTGACAAATATGTACACATAAACCACATTTTATATAAAATGTAATGAAATAGCCCATTTATATTGAAGAAATGTGAGGTAACAAAAGAATAAAAAATGCCAGATGTGCCCATAGCTGAGCTACATTTTAACAGGGTGAGTGCATCTGCCCGTAGGTGAGCAGTGGTTTAACTGGTGCAATATGAGTGCCCGTAGCTGAGCAGTGGTTTAACATGCTAAATCTATGTGCCCCTAACTGAGCTGAGTGTAATATGCATGCTGATAGCCAAATGAGGCTTAAACCAGCGTACCCCATTTGCACGGAGCTGCGCACCGCGCAAACAAGATAACCAACTGGCAACGTTGAGCAAGCCGTATCAAAACTGCCTTTACACAGACACACCCCTCAGCATGTCTAGACAGTCACGAAAAATAAAAAGCAGTGGCCAGGTTCAAACCCAGGATACTATACACCATAGTCAAGGTACCAAACCACTAAGCCATGACAGCAATACCTAGAAATGCAATAATAGCTAATATATAGTAATGAATACAAACTGGAGCATGACAATGCAGGTTTACTGAAGTTGATACAATTCCAAAATGGCCAATCACAGATATAAAGCAAAGGAAAAACGGACTATATAAGCCCCATAGGCAGGAATACACAGCATAAACGATTGTAGAACTGAACTGCAGGCAGAATGACAGGAGTAGGAGAGGGTAGTTGCTTTCGAGCACAGAGGTGGGGCGTTGAGGAGTCCAGGTACATGGTCTGGCTCATAGTCCACAATCATGAGGCTCAACTCATGCAGGGCCAGGTACTCTGGGGAGCATACAGGGCTGAGGCGTGGGACCGGTTGGCTCATGATCTCACCAGTGCCACAGGGATTCCAAGGACTGGTGAGCAGGTCCATCACCACCATGCGGACCTGAAGAGACGCAAGCAGGACCAACTGAACCTTTGGATCCAGGAGGCCCGGCAAACACCCAACGCCCCACTACTGAGTAAGTAACATTTAATTATGTATGTAAGAAATTAAACTAGCTGAGATTATGGAGATGTGTATTTTTTTATTACTTCATTTATATTACAGCTGCAGGTGTCCGTTCTGCGAACCGCAGAGCCTATGGTGATAGGCTGGTGCGGTTTCGCCACCAGGCAGGTCAGTAATCCACTACCAGTAACTGTAAAGAAATATAAAAGTATGACAGTCAGCAAAAGAGTGCAGTGTAGTCACTAAGGAATACAATGTGCAAGTAACAGTGTAAAAGTGTCTGCAAGTATTGCTTGATTGCAAAAGTGTGTTTCAGCCTGTAAGTTAAACCGAAAAATGAAAATGTCTGACATAAATTCTGAAATAAAAATGCCCCACCTGTAAGAAAATAGTACACAACCTGCAGCAGGCTGAAAGGTATAGCTGCAGAAGATGATGAAATCACATGTGTGAAATATATCCCTGTTGAAATACTGAAACATGACATAAGTGAGACTGCTGGAAAGGATTGTAATAACTATAGGTAAAACATGTCAATAAAGCCTAGAAGTAAGTACCATCCTGAATAGTAAAATGAAAGCAAGTGAGTGTGAGAAAGTGTCATGAATCCAGCAATCCAGTAGTAATAACCCCTGAATAAAGTATACTGCAGACAAGACAGAATGAAATGCATGTGAGACTCAAAATCAAACAGCGAAATCTGTTCAAAGTGTTGCTGCATCTGGAATGTGTATCCCAAAATCTGGATATGTTGCTCTCAGTCTGCAATATGCAGATAGGATGATTGTCTGATATACCAAACATCCACACTTGTCTACAGCTATATAAAGCAAATATAGCAGGATGATGTAGCTGAACAAAGCTAGATATGAATGTGTATGAAGAACAATAAAATGTATATTGATGTTGCAGTAACAGTCCTATCACCAAGTTGAAATAGTTATCATATAGGAAACTGTAGTTAGAACAGTAGTGTGTATATATCTGTAGCTATTAGAAATGTACAGCATATGTATTGGTATTTGAAGGTGTTAATATTATTTTCTTCACCCCACCCTATAACCAGATATAACCCATTCCACGTGAAAATAGTATGTGCAATCACAATTAACACCCTGGGCATTTGTCCTGTTGGGTCATATATATTTGCATGTCCATTGATGTATCTGCCCTGTTCATACATCCAAACCTGATGGCTTGTTGCCATCAATTAACCCTGCATGTTGTTGGACTGTGTATTGCTGTTCAAATTATGCATGTGTTATGCATGCTGTTCAATGGTGTGAATATCTGGGTGTTTGGTTAATGGGAATACTAATGCATGCTGTTACAACTAATTGTGAATGGTATTATATGTCACTAACCCAAACTGTCATGACATAATGCAAAACATAGGACGACAGGGAAGGTGGGTTCCAGCGGACCCACCTCTCCCACCTCAGCTGGCGAGTGCACCTGGCACTAGTGCCGAGTCCGGACCCTCCTCCGGTGGCCCTGTGCCACCTGCGGGTGGAAGCGCTACAGGGGGGTGGGGCTCGCCCCCCCCTCTGCAAGTGTGGCCAGAGGAGAACCACCACTCACCCTCCATAGCGTCCGGACTGTGGTGCATAGGGAGATTCGGGACTCTGTTCTCGAGCCCCTACGCCAGCTTGAGGCACGGGTGGCACAACTAACGGGCATGCCTGTTGCCCGGCCTACACAGCCCCCAGCACAGCCCCATCCTGGGCAGTGAAGGAACAGTGGCAACTGCCTATGGGTGGGGATATAAGTTCCACTGTTGCCATCTGTGGGCTCATGGGCTCTGGATATCCAAACCTCCGTCCCCGTCAATTGTGTAACCCCCCCACACGTGTCATACACCGCCACTGTATCCGTCTTGTTTGTCTTGTCTATTTACCTACCCAACCTACCTCCCCAGCTGTACCGACTTCCTTCACCTGAAATACCACTCTCACCTGAAAAAAAAAAAAAAAAAAGGGCACTCTGTACCCACAAAAAATTTACGCCCCATACATAGCTGCCCATTCCGCACACATGTCTGCTGGACATGGAATCTATCAATTACAATTGGCTGTACAACAAGTATTATTGTTGTCCTGACACCTCTCTCAGGGGTGGAAGGTGTCAAATGTCACACCAAATTACATGCATATGCACAGCTGTTGCTGATGAAGAAATGGGCAGCTATGGGCCTTACCTACATCCCTCCTGCAAATCCCAAGCTTGTTTCCCTACTGTCTTACCCTCTTTGTGACCCCTTTTTCACCACTTTCCTGTGTCCCCATTTTCATTTCTTTCAAAGAAAATAGTGCGGGTGTGCGCCAGAGTAAGCACTGTTAAGCAGTTGTAAGCGGGTGTGCGCGTGTGTGCACGGAGCTAACCACCAGTGTGCATGCGTGAGCTCCGAGCAAACCAGCGCTAACCCAGTTACAACTGCTTAAAAGTGCCTTAGTCACTTTGATTGACAGGTCCTGTACTCAGTTCAAAAGCAAAATAAAATCCCACTGTCAGTCCCAAACCCAGGACCTTGGAAACACTAGTCTGTATGACCTACCACTAAGCCATGACTCTTATACAAGAACATTGTGCTAAAATAAATATAACATGTAATAGTAGGGATGAATGTAAAGGGAATATAGAATGTGTAGTACCCAAAGCATGTCATGTAGAATTACTGTCAAAACTACTGGATTCCCACAATAGTACTGTGTGAACACAAACAGCCATGCTAGTTGGTAGCTTGTAGGTAATAATGTCAGTTAAAGTACATATATAAATGTATGTATATGTACATATATATATATATATATATATATATATATATATATATATAAATATATATCTATATATAGTTGTAGGAGTCATTGTGCATACACACTTACTACAGGGAACATGAGAGAGGAATGGAGAAATGTGAATCTACAACACAGCCTGCATCATGAGAGAGATACTAACCTTTACACTCACAGAACACTGTCCACAGCATACCAGCATGGTCCCCGCCCTTACAATCTGAAAGGGCAATGCCTATCCCACATACCCTTTTATAGCACTGACCTGAAATCACAGTGAGAACTGCAATCAGTACACAACTGGCTGTATGCAATTAGCAAATGCTGGCTTACAATTGGTGCAGAGGCCATCACATGGACCTATGCAGATACCTACAAAAGCATCCAGTACTAACACTCCACACATGCAATACATTCATTGCACTGTCTGGAAGCAGACAGAGGGAGAGAGAAACATGAGAGAGAGAGAGAGAGAGAGAGAGAGAGAGAGAGAGAACAAAAAAAAAAAAATTATACACTGTGACTCTGTCACCCGAAGCTGTCAGCAGTGACAGTAGCAGCAGCAAGCAGAAGCAGTGGTAATGCAACCAGCTGCAACAAACACAGGTAATGCAAAGTAGCAGGTTAATAGTGTGCATACTGTGAACCCTTCAAATGTGTCATAGGTCTGTATCTATAGGTATGTCCATGTGATATGTTGTGTGTACGTAGTTCCACCAAAAGGGGATGACCATACATTAAATGTCAATCAGTCTTAGGCCATGATCCTGGCAGCAGTTGTCTGTGCGTTGCCCCCAACAATGGCTGTAGTGACTGCTTTGAAAGGTCAGCCAGGTTCAAAAGGCAGGATCAGCCCATCACAAAGGCACACTGGCTGGGAACAAGTGTCTGCAGGTACCCGATATCACTGCATATGCATCCCATACTGCATAATTCCATAGCTTAGCAGACCAGGACGGTTATGCATATGATGTGGTAGTTCCCAGGGTCAGTCGAGGTGCCTCTTTAGTGGTGTGGGACCACTGTCGCTGTATGCCACTGTCCAGGTACATATCCTGTAGTACGGCCAAGATAAATTATCAGTGTTATATGCGGTTGTATGTCCTCTCGGAGTGCAGGTAGCACACATCCAGGGATACCATGAGGTCACAGTGATGCTGTGTGTTCTGCTCTGCAGAGGGCGGCCCTCACCTGGACATGTGAGATGATAGGGAGGTTACATACAGCTGTGATAAATATTTCAACTGGTGGGGGAGAAGGAGGGGGGATACGTGCACCGAACATGTCTGCAAAACTGTTGCCAATATCCGTGTGTTTGGTGAATGTTAAGTAGGTGTGTATTAACACAGAGCATATCTGAGGCATGTGGTCCATATGTGTAACATAACTGAAGAAGGCCTTGTGGTCATCCATAGTGTTTGTGGCCATTTCCCTTCCAGAGTAGGTCATGGCCGTTGTTATGACGGACCGTAGCATAGTACCAGTGCTGACCACAGATGCCTTCCCTTAATGTGAATGTGCTCTGTCCTGCAGTAGCCTCCTGCTATTGTTATACAATCTGCCTCTGTCTGGGGTCCACCGGACAGGATACCTAACCTTTGTGCATAGGGTTTGGGTTAGAAATGTGTGTGCAAGTTCCATGCAATCTGTGGCATGTCCATGGTAAGCATTTGCAAAGGGGTCAGCAGTGTTGGTTGTGGCTTCCACTGGCCCAGTGTGCTGCATGGATACCATCTCAGTCCCAGCAAGTGAATAACTGTCTAATCACATACATATCAAAGTAGTCTACTGTGCTGGTGGGATATGTATATCCAGGCCGAGTAACTTCTGTCCACATCACAGTAGTGGATGGCATCCCACATACAGTACCTTGGGATGAACCCCCAGAGTGAGGTTGTGCATTGGACCTGTCAGTGTGTGCTGACCGATGGGGCATGCTACTATGTTGTGTGGAATGTGGCAGGTATTGTTGCACAGGTGTTGGCTGAGCACTGATATCTGGCCATGTACCTGTGTATCCACCAAGACACACACACATGCAACATATGGGAGTAGTAGTATATCACTACACATGAGTATCATGTATAGTATGTGTGCCATATATTGCTGACATAGTCTGCTGATATCCTGTTTGTGTTCTCTTCCAGGGAGATGGCGCGTCAGCGTAATCCCGCCTACTCTGTAGCGGAAGACGAGGAGATCCACCAGAGCCTGGTGCGGGAGTATGACATCCTGTTTTCCCACACCAGTCAGAATCAGCAGGAGAGGGCTGCACTGTGGCAAGACCTTGTCCGTAGGGTAAATGATATTGGCACGCATAACAGGACATATGAGCAGGTACGACATCACTGCAGTGATTTAATCCGAAGTGTCCATCAGCGTGCATCAGATATCCACAGGCAACAGGTTGCCACAGGAGGTGGGGTGGCCACAAATCCCCCCCTTCACCAGACTAGAGGGGCTACTCCTAAGTGTTGTGGCTCCAGCCCCGGAACAGCAATAGCAGTACACCTGCATTATGATGGAGGCTGGTTCCACACAGCAGCACAACATGGAGCGTGCAGGTAATATGCCATAAGTACACTTGACTGTTCTGTACACTGTATCATATGCAATATCAATGGCACAGTTGTGCCCACTGACATTAATCTCATTTCTGCAGGTCCCTCTGGGGTTACAGCAAGGCAGGCCATCCATGCTGGTGAGTGTGTTTAACATAACCTATAATAGTCCTGATAATGCTAGTAACAGTAGTGTAACTCAGTAGTGCTCTGTGTGTATACTGCGGGGTGTGCATGTGTGCATGTGTGCAGGTGTGCCTGTGCCCATGTGTGCATGTGTGCATGTATGCAGGTGTGCTTGTGTCCATGTGTGCATGTGTGCATGTGTGCCTGTGTCCACGTGTGCATGTGTGCCTGTGTCCACGTGTGCATGTGTGCATGCGTACACGTGACCACGTGTGCATGTGTGCATGTGTCCATGTGTGCATGTGACCACGTGTGCATGTGTGCATGTGTCCATGTGTGCATGTGTCCACGTGTGCATGTGTGCATGTGTCCACGTGTGCATCTCTGCATGTGTGCCTGTATGCATGTGTGTATGTGTGCATGTGTCCACGTGTGCATGTCTGCATGTGTGCCTGTGTCCATGTGTGCATGTGTGCCTGTGTCCATGTGTGCATGTGTGCATGTGTCCATGTGTGCATGTGTCCATGTGTGCATGTGTGCATGTGTGCATGTGTGTAGAAGTGCATCACTGGTAACAATGTCTGGAGACTGTAAACTCTGTTTCCTGTCTTCCTCCCACAGGTTCTGGTGCTGCTCTGGTGACCTGCAGCAGGGAACCTGAATCTTGTGCCACGGGTACTGGCAATGATGATATTTGTGCAATGGTACAGGAAGGTGTGTCAGGGTCCGCCATTGGTCAGCCAATTGACAGTACACAGCTGTCAACCCCATCATTGCACACAGTCATCCTGCCAGTACATCCTTTGTCACCATTGTCCCTAGGTGATGGACAGGATACAGTGGGCATAGACCAGGGTAATGTGGTACCTGTGGCACATGCATCCCCACACAGCAGCCATGGGCAGGGTCCTCCGATGGTACCACACAGACAGTTGCCCATGGGTTCTCGTGGGAGCATCCGTGGGCATACTGCCTCTGGCCGACATGCCCAAAGAGGTCTGTCAACCTCAGCTATGTTTCAGACTGTCATGCAGGCACAGTCGCGTATGGAAAGGTACACCAGACAGGGTCTGAGGGAGCTGAGAGCATGTCGCACAGCCATGACAGACAGTATGCGTGACATTGCGGATGCTATCCGTAATTTCACAGATGTCATAGACAGACATTGTGGGGACATATTACAGCAGTTCCACAACCAGATATCCATGAGCCAGGGCAATGGTGGGCGTTTGCGGTGTCGACATGGCTGTATGCCGGCAACAGCAGCAGCTGGCAGTCAGCACGGACGACAACAGGCTCACGCACGCCCCCATAGTGCCAGTAGCAGTCCCAGCAATGCTGGGTCTGTGCTGTCATCGGAACGCCCCAGGAGACCACATGCACGTGGCTCTGGATAGTCCCAACAGGGACCTGTGTCCAGTCAGCACACTCCCGCTTCTGATGACAGTACCCAGTCTGGCTTAATACTGGATACGGTCCGTAGCACCCCTGCCAGGCACAGGTACCATGTCCGTGCCCACAGACACTGATCTGTATGACCTGCCAGGTGCAGTCTGTGGCTGTCCACAAACCCCTGTATATGGCAGCCATGAGGTGGAACTGTGTGCGTGCATACACACATGCAAAATGTTACCACCTAGGGTAACCACATACACGCACACACTGCACCAACACTGCCCCACCCTGTACTGCTGCCCCTCACCAACACACATACACACACATGTCAATTGGTGGTATCAGTGGCTAACTCAGGAATACCTAATCCACACCCTGTGCATATGATGACACTGTGCCACCTCCTGCAATCTCCAACACCATTGCGGGAACAGGTAAACATGTTGGTGATGCACAGGGTGACTACATAGAAGTGTATTAGTAGTGTCATGTTGGTAACAGTACAGTGTGATGCTATGACTGTGTGTATATCCCAGCATGCCTGCTGCAGTAACTGTATGAATGTCCTGAATTGTTATCTGCACCCATAGTACACACCAAAGTGTAACAGCTGCACATAATTGCATGCCGGTGGTAAGGTTGTCAACAGATAGCCGCATACATGGATAGCACAGGGGGAAAGCTAACACAAGTAGTGATATGCAATGGTGGACATGTACAGTAATGGTGTCACGTTGCCCACAATGACTATGCAATGTGGATGTTCGCGCATGTAGATATGTGTGCAGTACCAATGTAATCCAAATCACAAATAACTATGACATAATATCAGTTCTACCATGGGCATCTGCGCTGTGTATTCCTGGGTACATGTTGATAGTGCCTACATATTTGCATTGTTACTTACTGTTATTGTTACCCCTTCTTTGTTGCACAATGCACTACTTCCAGCCCTGTTTACTGTTGCTTTGTTTGCATGCATGTTCGCTTGGGGTTCCCTGGAACACTGCTTACACCTGCAATGCAAAGTTACAGTGCTTCTGTAGACTCTTAGTGACATCTACATAGCGTACGATACGTATGTCAACTTTACACATGACAGAACGTCACTGTCTGTCCTGTATGCATGTATGTTGCCTGTGACACATTGCACATGTCTTACCTGGCATTTACCCACGTGTGCAGTCATATATGCCAGTGCTATGAAACAGTAGCGGTACACCCACACATACACACCTTCAGTATGTTGTTCCCCATTGGCCCTATGTGTTGGTACTTACCATGGCAATCACACTACTAGGGTAGCATGTGCAAAGGTAACCTGAAATCACCTCTATGGCCCAGTTGTGGTTTATGTGAGTCATGTGGCAATGTCACAGCTGCCACATGTATGCAGTCAGCCATCACCCTTGGCCAGGAACGTACAACACATGTTTGTGATGCCACCACACAGCCAATCTGGGGACTGGGCTCTCTGAACCCAGTAATGCCATACCCTGTCAGGTGGCATGTCATATATACTACATCCTGGACAAACTTCAACCCCAATCCCTGCTGCTACTATTGATAAAACCCCTGAAGATGTTTCTGATAGTTTTGACCAATTCTTTACTGAGACATTTCAGGCCCTAGCTAGCCATCTACCTCCTAGCTCCCCTGGTCCTGAAAGTAGCACCCCTAGAAACCTACTTGCATTCAGCTGCCAACCAGTCATCACTTCACTTCTCTGTACCTTAATTGAAACAGTGAAACCCACTACACTTTCTGCTGATCAACTCCCTGCTGAGTACCTATCAAAATCAGATGATGCTATTGCTTACCCCGTCTCAAAAGTAATCAAACGAACCATGGTAGAATCTAAATTTCCCACCATCTGGAAAATATCATATGTAATCCCACTTCACAAAGGAGGCAGCTTTACTGAATTCTCCAATTATAGGCCAATAGCTATACTCTCTCCACTTGCAAAAATTATGGAAACTTTATTCATAGACAATTCATGCACCACCTAATCCAAAATCGCCTTATGGCAGACATTCAGCATGGCTTCCGTCCTCATCACAGCACTACTTCAGGCCTCCTAGACTTTACTAACACCATAAACCATACTTGCAACACTAATTATATATCCTCAGCCCTCTTTTTGGATCTTTCCAAGGCATACGATATGGTTGATCACCAACTTGTAATCCACACCCTGCAAACATTCTGTCTAGATACTGGAGCCTTCCAATGGTTTCATTCCTACCTGCATGGTCAACAGCAGGCTGGCCTCTGGCAGAACAAACTCTCTAACCTTCTACCTAACACCATCAGAGTACCACAAGGCTCTATACTAGGGCCCTTGCTGTTCTCCATCTTCATTAACGACCTTTATACTGTCATCCCAAAAGTCAGCTGTATCCAATATGCTGAAGACTCTACTCTGATCTGCTCAGCCACATCTCCAGTAGAGTTATGGTCAGCTACCCAGACCACCTTTAATACAATAGAAAACTGCCTTTCTGAACATTGTCTGATCCTAAATCCCAAATAAACTAAACTGCTGTTATTTCACCAACACGTAGGTCTACCGCTTTCACCTTTACCATAACATCAACTGATGGCACAGTAATCTCCCCTGACCCATCTACTAAACTATTAGGTGTCATCATAGACAATAATCTCAAATGTGACCTACATGTTAACCAAATTATCAAAGCCATCAATAAAAACTAGGGTCACTTTACAGAATAAAAGCCTTCCTCGCCCCTCCAGCTAAAGGTGCCATAGCTCGCTTACACCTTCTTTCAACCCTTCTGTATGCATCCCCTCTACTCTCGAATATGAACAAGACTGTCCTTAACAAACACTCAATTTGCTACAACCACATTGCCAGGTTTGCCACTGGGCTGCCTTTTAGGGCACATCATTGCATCAATCTAAATCAGCTTGGTTGGCTTGCAATACCCAGCCTAATACAGTATAACCAACTGATTATGGCCTATAAAATCCTCTATAATCCGGACAATACTCCTGCATTTCAAATATTATCACCCCCTATAACAATCCTAGACCACTTCGATCCTCTAACAAACTACTAATTCAGACTAGCAAATTTAATAACACAGCCGGTGATTCTCTCTTTACAAACTCTGTAAGTAGATCCTGGAACTCACTTCTAGCTGATATTGCCTTACTTTCCACTTTAGGTCAATTTAACACTAG
Organism: Protopterus annectens; assembly: GCF_019279795.1. Lineage (NCBI taxonomy): Eukaryota > Metazoa > Chordata > Ceratodontiformes > Protopteridae > Protopterus > Protopterus annectens. Next base: position 1,080,164,667 of record NC_056735.1, read on the forward strand.
ACTCAAACAACATTTGTCACTTAACTGGCTATGTCATTGTATCAAGCCTGGCTAACTCGAATGTGTAAAATCTGTGAACCAGTTTACTGTGTAATTTAATTTAATCCTGACTTGTGCTCAGGACTAACATTAACCTGTGGAACATGTTTAACTTGCTTACTTATGTAATCTCTGTAAATAATCTGTTTGTAATATGTAATGCTGGTATTATGTAATGCTGTATCTGCTTACCCTTGTAGCTTTTCTCCCCGGGCCTCCCCTGGAAATGGACATGCATCCAGTCTGACTATCCCGGTCAACAAATGTAGGATAAATAAATAAATGAAATATTTTACAGAGACTACAATACAAGTCAGACATTGACATGCACTGACAGCATGCTGAACACACTGGGGCATACGTGGGGACTCAGAATAGCATCCTGCCTGAGCATCACACACCTCCGCAGCTGGCACACAGGCATATGTTCCGTCGGACCAGAGCACATGCCACACATGGCACACACATCCCCTGTGCCACACACTCACAGCCTGTAGGGCTACACAACACACCTGCTACAGATGTGTTAGGTACCTGTCTTGGGTGCTGCACTGGGGTCCCGCTCAACAGGCTGTATCTGGTGAAGGTCACAGTGATATGCCTCAGGGGCACTATGGTCCACCACAGAACACATGCATACAGGTCAGTCAGAGGCATGGACACATATGACTCACTCATTGACCATGCCAGTATGGCTGCCTGAGACATACCTCCCTGGACTACATGATAGGGAACATAGAATGGATCCCTCAGCATGTGGCACAGGCCAGTATGAGCCTGATCTTGGTTGCCAACATACCCTCACCAGGTATGCTACCACTAAATGTGGGAAGGGTGTTGTATGTCTACATTATACTCAGTCTCCACTGTCATTCATAGGGTATCCACTGGCTGTCAACGTGTGCTTACATGCTAGGGAAGCCACAATGATGTGCAAGGGTCATCTTGCACGTGACACCCATGGACCGATGTATAATGGCAAAGCTCCTTGGTACACACATACTGCCTTATGCTGCAGGACATGGTTTACATAGCCACCTCCGTGGGTATCACACAGGTCAGGACACTAACAGTGCTGCTACACAACAACAGCAGTGTACACTGGAAGATGCATGCACCAGACACTGTCCTCAGCACGGTGAACTGCAATGTCTGTGCAGTACCAGATTCCTGATTCATGGCTCACAGGTGTTACCCATCACTGACAGGTTATGCCCCATACCATGTCTGTCATCCCCTACACATGTAACACACAGGGACAGGGGGGTGGTATCCCAAGGTACCACAGATACACACACCTCCAGGTTGTTGGCACAGCACAAAGCATCAGGGCCTAATCATGTGCAGCTAACTGTGTGTCGGACTGCCATCTGGTTCATAGCCTGGCACACACTACCCTCCCATACACAGGAAGACCACCTATCCTCCATAACAACACTGGCAATATGACAGTCTCAAGAACTGTGTTTATATGGCTGGACTGCATCCCGCCAAACATTGTGCGTGAGCATTACTGTAGCTACAACACACTAGTTGAAGGGTTCACGGCATCTGGTCACTGAATTGCAGTGGAATGACATGTTACCACTACCACAACAGGTGGGAACATGCAGCACCTGTACATCGACTACATGTACACTTTATGGCCCAGACCAGATGTGTATCCCCTGCTGTAGGTATTTTACCATATACACCCACACTGTATAGAGACATACCACATGCGGACCCTGCACAGTAAGACACAGTCATATTGGTATACATTGCAAATACCATTTATCCACTCGAGGCATGTGTCAGACATGGTAACTACTGCAGGTCACAGGTATTTATGCGTATGTGTCACACACATACATCATGTGTGCAATGCCATTGCTGGTTTAGGAAATGGCATGCATTGTTATGTACAAAGACCCACACAAGGTCATACTGTGTGACACAACCACACGTGGCAGTTGTGGGTTACCAAAACATACCTATCTGTACTCTGACAATGGTAATAGACACAGTAGTAGAGCGCACTATTGGCATTACTAGCCAACTAGCCCTGTTTGGCTGTGCTGATAGTGTGGTGACACCCCCTGTGTTTACTGGGGGAATATGCAGCATCTGGTGTATTGTAGTATTTGCCAAAAGGATCTGTTCTCTCACACTTGCATTTACACACACCCTACTACCCCCACACACACGCAGACTTGCTATTTGTAGGATTCATTCCCCTACCTAACTAAGTCACGACACATGAGAGAGACGCATTAGCAAAGCGCACTATTCGGATTACAAGATAGTTCCTTTTCTCTGGCTGTACTTATAGGGTGCTGACAACATCAGTATTTTGAAAGGGTAATGTGCATCAGGTAGTGTGATCTCCTGATTGCCAAAACTAACATGCTTTTCATACAGAAATGCACACACACAAACTCCCCACATCCAAACACACACACATGCCATTTACAGGTTTCAAATTCCTACCTAACTATATTACGACACTCGGGAGAGATGCATTAGCAGAGTGTGCTATTCGCATTACTGGGAGGCTTCCCTTCTCCTGCTGTACTTATAGGGTGCTGACATCATCTGTGTTTAGAAAGGGGAGTGTGCATCCTGTAGTGTGTTCTCCCAGTTGCCAAAAGGGACATTTTCCTCACACAACATTGCACACACACTAACCACCACTCATCCAAACATACACACTTGCCATTTGCAGGATTCAAACCACTATCTAGTTATGTTATGACACTCGACATGGATGCATTAGCAGAGCACGCTATTTGGATTACTGGGAGGCTTCCCTTCTCCTGCTGTACTTATAAGGTGCTGACATCATCCTTGTTTAGAAAGGGGAATGTGCATCCTGTAGTGTGTTCTCCCAGTTGCCAAAAGGGACATTTCCCTCACACAACATTGCACACACACTAACTCCCCTCATCCAAGCACACACACTTGCAGGATTCAAACCACTATCTAACTATGTTATGACACTCGAGACGGACGCATTAGCAGAGCGCACTATTCACATTACTGGGAGGCTTCCCTTCTCCTGCTGTACTTATAGGGTGCTGACATCATCTGTGTTTAGAAAGGGGAATGTGCATCCTGCAGTGTTATTCTCCCAGTTGCCCAAAGGGACATTTATATCACACAACATTGCACACACACTAACCCCACTCATCCAAACACACACACTTGCCATTTGCAGGATTCAAACCCCTACCTAACTATGTTATGACACTCGAGACAGACGCATTAGCACAGCACGCTATTCGCACTACTGGGAGGCTTCTCTTCTCCTGCTGTACTTATAGGGTGCTGACATCATCAGTGTTTAGAAAGGTGAATGTGCATCCTGTAGTGTATTCTCCTAGCTGGCAAAAGGGATACTTCTTTCAAACAGTCTTGAACACATACTTACCCCCTCCACACATACTGAGCATGTACAGGATTCAACCCCCTATCTAACTATGTTATGACACTCGAGACGGACGCATTAGCAGAGCGCGCTATTCGCATTACTGGGAGGTTTCCCTTCTCCTGCTGTACTTATAGGGTGCTGACATCATCAGTGTTTAGAAAGGGGAATGTGCATCCTGTAGTGTGTTTTCCCAGTTGCCAAAAGGGACATTTTCCTCTCACAGCCTTTCACACACACAAACCCCACTCACCCACACACAAACACACACACACACACTGAGCATTTGCAGGATTCAAACCCCTACCTAACTATATTATGACATTTGAGGGAGACGCATTAGCGGAGTGCATTATCCGAATTACTGGGCATCTGTTCTGCACCTGTAGTATTTATAGGGTGCTGACATCTTTATTTCTACAGAGGTATGTACATGTAGTACTATCTGTTAGGTGGGGGATAGCATATATATGCATTTGCAGCCACCTACGTCAGGGTCAGATATGCACATCGCACTGGCAGGTTATGTTCTATACCATGCTTTGGGACCACAGGACCTGTATCACAACACAACCAGTCCAGAACACCACACCCACATCCAGGACACACACTTAGCTTCCCTGGGAACAGTGCCAGGATATGCAGGTGTTCACATACACCATTCCAGTTGTTAACATCAGGTACAGGCATATTGTGTGTGAGAACTACTCAGGCCTCTACCACTTTACCCTACAGCCACTACAATTTGTGGGTTCATGTGCTATGGCAGAACCACAAACCACAGCCACATGGGGGAATACATATTGCACCTGTCCATCTGCAACATGGGTACTCACTGTTCCACACCAGAGGTAGACCACCATTGTTGATATCTGACCATACCCACCTTTTCCTGGACATCCATATCCCATCTCCAGCCCCTGGCAAGTTTGTCACTGCACACAAACTGTATTTAGCACAAGCAGACTCTACACTTGTGTAGACTGGGGTGGACGACTTCAGAGGACCCATGCTGGAGGACTATACTGGCAACTCAGCATAATCCTTGACAATTGCATTCTATGAGCATGTGTATGGTTTGCATTGGTCATGCTATCCCACATATACCCATGACTGCTCCACAACAAGACACCTGTCAGCTGTACACCAGCCATATATGCGCCGTACAACAGACAGAGTGACCTAATACATTGCAGAGCTGTAGCCCACAGAGGGAGGACATCTGTGAACAGTTCCGGCACGGCACTTCATTCACACATACTCATTACAACACAGTGTTGACAGTGGAATCGTCCAGAGGATGCAGATAGGGCTCCCCTCAGTCTGTTATTGACGGACATCTACTGTCAGAGATCCTCAGCAACCCTCTCACAGCACACACCGACAACATGGCTGTGGCTTAGCACATTCAATCCCTGGGACCTCCACGGTGCCCCTGCTTGACAGAGGCACAGCTCACTAGCCTCACATGTTGCCTTCTGTGACCTACTTTACAGTGGCACAGTAGCCTACTATCCTGGGGATGCAGATGCCAAGCACACTCTGGCTGAGCTGTCATTCCCTAGGGCAAGAAGCCTAGTATTGACGTCTACACCCATATGTTCAATTGTCGGATGCACAATATTTGTTGTGCTGTTCTACTGTTTGCAGGTCTTTATTGCCGTAGCATTCCCTGTTCCTATGACCAACTTGTGTATCTGTGGAAGATGTTTGCATATGATGGCGATCCACTATATCACTTATGTCTCTGTAGTCATTTACTGTGTGCACTGGGCTGATTGCTGTGTTGTGGTTGGTTCCTGGACTGACACGTACAAATACCAGATATGTGTGGCCAGCTGCTAAACGGAGATATGGCCTAAGTGTGTGAGCATGCCCAGTTCAGCCTTTCCATGGCATGTTGTCTGACATATGTCTCATTTATCAAAGTGTGCAAGCATACCCAGTGTGAGCTTTCCATATGTTGCACTCTGAAGTCCACCACATATATGGGTGTGTGTGAACTTCAACAATATCTCACGTTTATGGTTGTGTGTTGGGTGTCATGTTGTGTACTAACTGGCCAACTGCTTCATGTCTGCCACAACAGGGATTATACTGTGCCTGCAGGGATTGCATGGGATACTTTGCAGACAGTTCTCAACATACTTTCATAATGACCTAACACTGTAGTACCGTATAGTGTACTGGTTCAGTACATTCACTGTGGTGGACAGTATCCTGGGCTTTAGTCCTATGACTGCTTGACATCTTCATAGTGAGCACAACAGACTGTGTAGGGGCCAGTTGTGCACATATGACCATGTTGCAATATGTTTAGATATGGACTACTTACACCAGGCTCGTCCAACATTGCTAGTGTATTCCACAACATGGGTGGGCATTGGCAAACACTAGCGATGTTCCCTAGGCCATTTCTGATGCTAGTCACAGGGTGTGTTTGTCCTTCAACACACATTGTAACTGGAGTTTGCCATGACATATGTCATGGTTAGTATAATGTGCCTCCTTCTACCTCTGACATAACAGTGATACCCAGGGTTAGCCTACCATCTCCCATACACTCATCTGGATTCCTCTTGAGGGGTGTCGATATGTGGCTCTCTGGCTGACCTGTACCAGGAGTTTACTGAAGAGTGGGGGTGCCTTCTGTGTTATGGATCATTCTGTACAGCTTGTCCTATGTATGTCAGTGCTGGGGTTCAGGTCTCTCATGTGCATAGCTCACTGCCATTCAGATTGTACAAGGTGCAACATGTTCATTCATTCCAGGTTGGATATGGCTTCATACATCAGGCACAGCTTTCCTGTAGCTGGGAAGGATGGCGGTGTGTGGGGCTGCAGTTTGTTTACTCAGGTAACACATGGCATCTGTTCATGCTCTTTGCTACCCCTGGTGGGGTACTGTTGTGGACTTTACAGTTGATGGAGGTGTCTGCTGCAGTATATCCCACAGGGGCTATTGTAGTCAGTTGTGACGCTGATGGAGGATGGCTGCAGAGCCACAGTGAGTTCCCCTTATCTACATCTGCCAACCTTCATGTTTGGGTGGGTATATGGTACATGTTTCTGCAAACACTACAGCCACATGTTTGTCCAGTGCAGGATATTTATCACCTTTTGTACCCAGGTCTCACATTACATGTTAGGTACCTCATGGGTTAACACCTGTGTGGTAATTTGTGGGCACTTACTGTATATCCACGGTGGTTGTCTATACACAGTTCTGCAATTAGCTTGCTGACATGGCTATGGCTACAGTTGTCTGTTTGTAGGTGGCCCATTTGTGGGTTGCTTGTGTCAGCTGGGGGTCGGATATGGTGGGTTGTTTGTACTTCTCTGCATACATGTTCAGTCACAGTCTTTCCATGTTGGCCTATACCTATGGGACATATATACAGAATGGGGGTGGGGGGGCCAAGACCAGGCCTTGTGGGGATGCCACTCATATCCGCTTTGTAGTCTGACATGGATGCGGCATGTCTGACCATGTCAGTTCTGTCCTTGGTCTGGTTTGCAACCCCTCTACTGACATAGGGGTATATATTTAAGCTGCTGAACATATCCATACTGAACTTGTATGGTATTGTCTAGAAGCATGTGCACGGTCCAGCTACGCTGTGTGGACCACATTGCCCTCATCAATGACCTTAATGACTGCTTCAAATGGGTCAGACATGTTTAGGGGCAGGTTCTGCAGTTACGACGGCCACACTGTGTAGGGTCCAGTATCAGTAGGTCCACAATAGCCTTCTGTCTGTGGTACATACTGATCCTTTCCATAGCTGTGCAGAACAAGCTTGTCAGGATCCTGGGGTGGTAGTTTGGAGTATCCATTCAGGCAACACCTTTGTTGTGATGGACCACTGTTGTTGTACACTGCTCTTTGGGTACATATCCTGTGGTAAGGCTGACATTGGGCAGTAGTGTGATTTGGCATTCCATTATTCTTGGAGTTCACGTTGGCCTCAGCACAGGACACCATCACATACCTTTGATGCTGTGTGTTCTGCTTTGCAGATGATGGCTGTTACCTCAGCATCTGCAATGTCAGGGGACCATCAGTCTGCTGGGATAGGTATTTTGCACTTGGGGGGGGGTGTTTGCACTACACCTGACAGGTTGTATGTTAGCAATATGTGTGTGTGTGTTTGGTATGTTGTTTGTAATATCTGTGTAATTCGGAGCATATCTGTGGATGCCCAACATGGTTCCTACCATCAGTTGGGTAACCCTTGTGATTATCCTTAGTGTCCTGTATGTTTTGTATCTTCATAGGTTCATGGGTTCATACTAGGCTATACACCCTAGGCCATTAGTAAGCCTAGCCAGAGTGTGTGTCTTTCGCCACCCCTTGCTATGTTCAATTATGGCAATTTATGAAGTTCGTCACTGTGCCTCTGTCTGGTCGTGACACAGTGAGGACCCCCAGTATACATGTACGGTCATCCATCCACTTGGCAATATTCCTGTTGAGGGGTGTCAGTGAGGGGCTCTGCCTACCATGGATTGGGATCCTGTTTCTGGGTGTGGGGAGCCTCTGGGTTATGTATCTGTCCCTCCAGCACATCTTATTTCATTATGTGTTGAGGCTGACATCTGTGACTCTCACAGCTCCAATGGCTTTGATTTCCTGTGGTGTAGCATGTCCATTACTCCTGTGTTGGACATGGCCTTGTACAACAGACATACAATGCCTCTGTGTAGGCAGTGTGTGACTGCAGTCAGCTGGGGTGTCTACAGCCAGGCAGCATATGACATATATTTCACACCCTTTATCCTGTTGGTGGGGTAACTATGAGGTCTTCCGAACCGCTGCAGGTGTCACATACGGTACATCCCATATGAGTCATTGTACTAGATTATGGGTCTGATAAGGGAACAGTACAGCGGCACAGTGACCTCTGTTGATGTTGATGTGAATCCTTTCATGATACTGTGTCCAGTATCGACAATCTTCATAGCCACATTGGCATTGTGGGTGCCACATGACAGATTAATGTCGACCTGTGTCCCTAGGTCCCTGATTACTCCTTGCATACATAATGGTTTGACACCTATGTGGTAATTTGTGTGTACCTTGTCTGGTATTTGGTGGGACATTCATACTGTCCAGTGTCTTTGGATGTCTGGGTGGAGTTCTTGTGTGTGAAAGTGTGGTCTGCAGGTTCTGCAGTTACGATGGCCACACAATTTGGGTACATGTAGTTGGTGTGTACTGCAAGGCTCCACCAGATGTGTCCAGACACCGGAACCGTGACTTGAGCAGCCCAAACACACGCTCTATTACATTACGTGTTTGTGCGTGTGCCTCATTATGGTGTTCCTGTTCAGGTGTGTGTGTGTTTCTGATGGGTGTCATCAGCCACGGCTCCAGTGCATAACCTGCATCCCCCACTAGGTGTCCGTGTGGGATGTCCCCATTGGCAAATGTCTGGTACAGCTGCGTCAAATGCCAGATGTGGGAATCGTGGTAACTCCCAGGGCAGCCAGCACACACATTCATTATTATGCCCTGGGCATCACACATGACCTGGCAGTTGATGGAGGGGAAGCCCTTGCGGTTAATGTATGCCCTACACCGCTCACCGGCTGGTGCTTTGATGCGTATGTGCGTGCAGTTTATTGCACCCAGTACCTCAGGGTATTCCACTATTTGCTGGAAGAGACGCATATTGCTGGCCAATACCTCACGGGCATTGGGGAAATATACATGATCACTGACATGTGCTGACATGGCATCCAGGAACTGGTGCAGTACCCTGGAGGCTGATGCCTGTGATATCCCCATCATATCGCCAGTTGGTCTCTGGAAGGTACCTGTTGCTAGTATTCTTAGGCCAACACATACCTTGGTTTCCTCTGGGATGGGTTCCCCTCTGTTGGTTCTGTGTGTGAGGCATGGCCTGCACAGCTCAACAATTTGCTGCAGGAGCTCTCTGTCCACTCTATAGCACTCCACTATCTACAACTCATGTAACCCGTGGTAGGTGACCCTGGGCCTGTACACTCTTCTCCGTCTCCTCACTGTGGGTTGTCTGGCACCATCTGCATTGTCACCACCCTCAGCAAGTCGCCTATGTCTCATTATGACAGCTATGGCAGCCCCTAACATTTCTGCTCTGAGTTCAGCTTTTTCAGTTTTCACTTCTATTAGCTTACTCCTGTCCTGCAGTGTCTCTTAAGGGAAACATCCTGCACTACTGTTTGCAGAGTTTTAAGTGCTGGGCTGGGCTACTATTCTGCCTGTGTAATTGCCTGCTTCTAATTGTTTTCACCTGCTAGCTTCAGCAGTTATCCTTGCTAGCTTCCTATTAATTCTGTTGCTTCCTTTTTCCTCTTTGTTTCCTCAGGGGGGAGCAACGTGCATACTATCAGAAACATGCTCACAGTGGCTTACACGTGCGCACACATGCTTACACAGTTCAGAATCTACTTATTCGGGTTAAAACGCGCATACACCTGCGCAAACACTGTTACACGTCTGCCAACAGCCTCCAACATACTCAGCCTGCCCTACATGTGCGCACTCCCGCGCAAACAGTGTTAAACATCTCCCAACACGCTCCCACATGCTCAGTCTGCCTTACACGCACGCACACTGCCCTACTCGCGCTTCATGGCGAGCACACGTGCGCATGCATGCCCAGCAAGAAACTTTGGTGTAGGTAACAGTGTACACCTTCCATTTCTTGACTTTCCATGACTTATCTAGTGGCACACCTCTTTCCATGATCTGTGCCTGTCATCTGTCATGTTACACTGGCCTCCAATGAACTGCATTTCTTTCTACCATTCCCCCCTGTGATGTCACCTATCTCCTACTCTATTCCTCCCCCTTATGTATCTCTTACACTACTCAGACTGTGCTCATTTGCTATGCGACTGTGAGATTCAGTATCCTAACCCTCATTTACATGAGATTGCCTACTAATGCTTAGTTACATGTCTTAGACTCAGCTTCCCCCCTTAGCAACCACTACACGGTGGCCATGTTGTTTTTGGTCTGCTGGTCCCTGCATTGTCATTCCATGTATTGCATGAAACCCACATTTGTGGGTTTATAACCTTCATTTTCATGTTCATGTTCATCGGGTTATATTGCCAATGGCCACATATTTGGCCATTGGCATGCTGCCTGAGTCATATGCACTCTTTTTTTGGAGCTGACATGGCTCCGTTGTGGAATTTGCAGAAACGTACTCAGTTGTCAACTGAGTACATTTCTGCAGTTAAAACGTCTCTTACACGGACTGGTTTCTGCTTCGTGGATCGCTAATATACCTCATTTGCATACCTTTTGGCTGCAAGTGAGGTATTTAGCATGTCCACGCCCAGTCCGTGTAAGAGACGTTTTAGCTGGTCTCTTACACGGAGTTTAGGGTTGTTCCTGGATCGCAAGGCTTGCATGGAGTGTGTCTCTTACACTCCGTGCAAGCCTTCGTGAATCCTGCCCCACATCTGCACTTGTTTCCCATCTTTCCTGTAACTAACCTACTGGAAAGCACTAGAAAGCCTTAAACTGATATAAGCCTTCTAGCTTAAAAGAGAGACTTTGGAGTGATTGAGTATCAGTTTTCTCTATTTTCTTGCTGCACTTAACTGTTTTCCGCCTAAACGCTGATTTTCCAGCACTTGTGATTTAAAAGCTTGTTTTTTTTTCATATATTGTACTTATTTGACTGCCTGCACTTTTAAAAAGTTTTTTGTTTAAATAAATTGTTTAACTGTTGTAGGCTACACACTAAAGTGTGATAGCCTTTTCTGATCACTTGTAGTTGTTTAAAGCTGTTTTAAGTGTACATTTTACTGTTTTTGCCTTATCATTTCAAAAAATAAAAAAAAAAAAAATAAATAAATAAATAAATTTCTTGTTTCCTGCCTTTCTAAGCTAGTATAGTCCAGTTTTCAGGCTAGTTCTGAATTCAGGGCTGTGTTACAAGTTTCTGAGTTGCCCATACCGTACTTGGATAGAGGGAAGTTTCTCTGTTCACCTGTGAGAGAGGGGGACTTTGAGCAGCCATCTGTCCCTGGAGGAGTGGTTCCAGCCCAGAAGTTAGTAGTTTAAAAAATGCGTTGCATGGTTTTGTGCGCCGGGCAGCACCGGTTAGCTAGGGTTAAATTATTCCCGGCTCCACTAAGTCTCCTCTTCAGTTTTTCACTTGAAACTAGTCTAACTCTCAACCTAAGCACTCAGAAAGCATTCTACAGTCCAGCACTTGCTCAGACATAATAGCAAGCACTAATATACCCCAAAACTTGACTGCCCAGCAGGGCAAGGCTCTTTATCCACCCCTCACCAACCAAGCGACTAAGCAGCTCACCCTACTATTCAGGCATGACCAAAGGGCAACTTCAGGTGTACTCTCTAGTCCAGCTGGTGAATCTGGGTATCCCAAGGCAATGTTACAACTGCCTCATGTACACAGACAGCCCTCTCCTCCTACCACAAAACACTAACATATGTGAGAGATGCAATTATACAGCCAAACTGGAGGCTAAGGTATCTCCACCTAAGACTGGAACAGACAGTCATGAGGAGAAGGTTAACACTTGCACCACACCTCCAGCCTCACATAGACCTACTAAACCAGCACTGGCAAAAAATACACATAAATACATGAAATCATACTCGGAGACTCTAAATAAAAACCTGCAAAAGCATCAGAGAGCTCCAAAGCAGACACCCACAAAACCTGCACCTCCCATCACAAACCAGACAACACATAAAACACAAAATCAATGTGCCGCACAATCACAGCCCTTAGGGTGAAATAACATGCCTAACACACTAGTAATAGGTGACTCAATAGTCAGGCACACTGACGCCGCACTCACTAGGCTGGACAAGGAGAAGGTTAGTGTTAGCTGCCTGTCAGGAGTCAGAATCCGCCATATAACACAAGCACTCAGGTCACTCCAGAACAAGTACACATATGACTCTGTCATTGTTCATGTTGGTGTGAACGACCTGAGCCGTACCTCCCTGGACTACATGAAAAGAGACATGGAAGAGCTCTCTGATCATGTAACCCAGGTGGGTATGACCCTGACCCTGAGTAGCATCCTGCCCTCACCAAGAATGATACCTCAGTTTAAAGAAAAAAATTATCAATTTCAACAGTTGGCTAAGCTTCTGGTGTCATTCAAAGGGAATCCAGTGTCTGTCAGCCTGGGATGACATGCTCGACAAGCCGCATTGCTTCGCAAGAGATGGCTTGCACCTGTCACCTCTTGGCTTTCTAATACTGGCCAAGGTTCTTGCTGCCCCCATAGTGCCTTTTTTAGGCAAGGCTCAAAATTCAAACCCACCTCCATAAACAGCACAAGTAAAAAACTGAGGGTTATGCGACTCAACGCCAGGAGCTTAAATCTCAAAATGCATGCGCTCGAAGCACTCCTAAGTATGGAGAACATCGACATCTGTGCATTAACTGAAACCTGGTTCAAGGCTCCAGAGAGCACTCCAGCACTACTGGGCTACAACTCGTACCGCACATTTCGGCCACAGAACACGGACTGAAACACAAAAGGAGGGGATGTATCCATATTCATCAAGGATACCCACACCTCCAGGTTAGTGGCGCATCATGATACCTCTGAGATCATCCATGTGCAACTAACATTGGGCAAATCTGCAATGCAAATCGTGGCCTGCTACAGATCACCCTCCATGACCCAGGACCACCACTCCGCCTTTCTGTAGACACTGGAAAACATGAAGGTCCTACCGAACACCCTGATGTTGGGAGATTTCAATTACCCTACCATTAACTGGGAAAACTACTTGAGTACAAACTCCCAGGCTCAGCGCTTCCTGGAATTTATCAACTCAAATGCCCTGGATCAGCTGGTAAACTCCCCTACCAGAGGCCACAACATATTGGACCTGGTCATCACCAACATGGGTGACAGGTGCTCCATACCAGAGGTAAACCCATCATTGGACAGATCAGACCATAAACTAATCACCCTGGATGTCCACACCCCACCACCATCCCCAACCAAGGAAACCACAGTGAAAAACTTTTCTAAAGCAAACTTCCCTTACTTAAGGCAGAGCTGGTAAGTTCCACAGCCCCCACGCTAAAGGATAACACTGCCCAAGATGCCGAATCCTTTACAATTGCACTCTATGAGCACCTACAAGGATGCATGGCTCATGCCATCCCTAGCAAAACCAAGACTCACTCCCCTAAGAGAAGGAAACCAGTTTGGTGGACCCCTGCCATAAACAGGTTATACAACAAAAGGAGGAAACTAGTTCAGAAAAAAAGGAAATCCCAAGAAGGAAAGACATCCCTGATCAGTATCAGTAAGAAACTAAGGTCCCTCATAAAATCATCCAAGGCTAACTTCGAAAAAAAAAATAGCCAAGGATTTGAAAGACAACCACAAAGCCTTCTTTAGCTATATCAAGAATCTAAGTGGCAACTCGCAGATATGTTCTGAGATGGTGCAAAATAGCACAAAATATACTGAACCTACTGATATTGCCAACATACTGGCAGATAGATTCAGTGCAAACTTCACCTCCCTCTCACCTTCAAAAGGGTCCACAACAATACCAGAAAAGTGTAGTGTCCCAGAAATCATAGAAGCACAGGTGAAACCAGCCCTTTCAAAAGCCAAACACACAGCATCAATGGGGCTAGATGGTGTCCCAGGCTGCGTCTTGCACCAACTACAGAACGTACTAACCCCCCACCTAAACACGCTGTTCAACCTCAGCCTCTCCACAGGCTACGTGCCCATAGAATGGTGCACAGCAATGGTTATTCCACTCCACAAAGGAGGAGCCACAACTGACCCTGGTAACTACCCTGGTAAGCCTGACTAGCCTGGTTTGCAAGGCTATGGAGCGCATCATCATGGAACTCATTAACAAAGACACTGGGAACCTCCAAACACTTGACCAGACCCAGTTCGGCTTTGTTAAGGGCAGATCATACCTACTAAACCTGGTTGACTTCTTCGAGACAGTTACCAAGGCCATAGATGAGGGGAAAGGTGGTTCACACAGCCTACCTTGATCTCGCTAAGGCGTTCAACTCCATTCCTCACTTGGGTATTATAGAAAAACTCACCAGCCTGAACATAAACCCCTACGTCACAAGATGGGTTGCCAACTGGCTTACAGACAGAACTCACATGGTAAGAATAGCGGGCTCCAGGTCTGACTCTAAACCAGTCACAAGTGGTGTCCCGCAAGGCTCAGTTCTGGGACCCCTACTGTTCGGCATATATTTCTCAGAAGTATAGGCAAACACAGGAGGACTATGGCTAACCAAGTTCACCGATGACTGCAAACTGGGAGCCATAATTGACTCTCCGGCTGACAAGGACATCCTCCAAAAAGGCCTTACTGAGACAAACAACTGGTGTCAAAGTCATGGCCTCAAGCTAAATGCCAAAAAATGCATAGTCATCCCATTTGGGAAAAACAAAACACCCACAAATTACCACATAGGCGGCAGCCCCCTTAATACAGAAGAGGTAATAAGAGATCTGGAGACCCAGGTAGATAGTAATCTCTCCTTTGACAATCATATTGCCAAAGTACTTAGGAAATCCTTCTATGTGGCCCATTTAATTACTAAGGGGTTTGCATCGAGAAATAAAGAGGTTATAGTGCCCCTCTACTCGTCACTCATCAGACCCATCATAGAGTACAATGCCCCATTTGGGATGCACCTCACAAGACACTTCCAACAGCTTGAAAGACCACAAAAGCACCTCAACAAGTGGATTACTGGCCTCAAACATATGTCGTATGCAGCCCGACTGAAAAAACTCCGGCTGTACTCAGTGGCATATCGCTTACTCAGAGGTGATCTCTGCCTCACTTACAAAGCCATGTCCAACTCAGAATTGATGGACATGCTCCACCTAAAGAAATCCAAGTCACTGCGAGCCACGCGCTCTAGTGAGCTAAACCTCACCACAACAATAAATAGAACATGCTGGATGGATAGATTCCTGTCACAGAGACTCCCCATGCTTTGGAACAAAATTCCTAACTACATTAGGCAGAGCCCCTCACTAACACTCTTCAAGAGAAGCCTTGATGAGTGGATGGGTAACAGAAAGTACACCCCTGGGATCACTTGATTGGCTCTGCTTGACAGAGGCTCAGTTAATTAATCAATGGGGCAGCGAAAGCCGACACACTCTGGCTAGGCTTATAAATGCTCTCGGGCAGATAGCCTAGTACCTACCTATGAACCTATGAACCTATATTTAGTTAGGGGGGGTGTGGGGGGCACAGCCCCCCACATTGTAATGTTTGAAAGTGTGTGTGTTTGTGTGTTAGTGCTACCGATTTCTTTCCCAAGGAAAGAAATCAGTGTTCTGAGTGTTCGCGCTTTAGTGTGTTTGCTGTTTATGTGTCGACGAAGAGGCGTTTGATTAAACACCTCTTTGGTGTTATGATATAGACCCCTTACATGTATCTTTGAAGTGCATACTTTACCCTTAATGACATTATATTGTGCATGATCTGATTAAATTCATTTCTACTGGGGCCACACAGAAAAGTAAGGCTTGCTGCCTTACAGGATTGGAATTTGAGGGGGCAAACAAGGCAAATACCTGAGGCCCCACCCCCTTAGGAGACCCCGAAGGCTGGCAGCAACAGCTTTTATTCATTTTCTCCAAAAGAATCCATCTATAGTATTTTTTTCGTTAGTTTTTTTTTTGTTTGTTTTTTTTTGGGTACTAAGCAATTGTAACTTTAGCAGATATGTAGTGGTTCTGAATATTCTTGTTTCACTTTTCCCCTTTAGCTTTATGTCATTTGAATATTAACCTCTCACTGCTATTACTCCTACAATCAGAAATTCAGAGTTCCTACTGGAGAAACAGACTGACAAGAAGATGTGCCTTTAATGTGTGGGTGTGTGTGCACATGTGTGCACGTGAGTCTGACATTCTGGACTCAGTGTGATTTTGCAGTTATCAATTCATCAAAGCATGTGAGTGTCTGCATATATAGCTCTACTTTTAAACAATTAGAATTTTATGATACCAGCATGGAGTATTGCATTGAATGCTTTATCTGGATCGAAATAAGCTGTATACCTCTCAGTCTCTTAGTTCAAGAAATCTGGAATAAAGCCCAACAAAATGGGGGGGGGGGGGCAAATGCCCAGAAATAGTGACATATTTTAAATATTGCTCATAAACTTAGAAAGTAGCTAAAGTAACATAGTTTGTTTTAGCAAACATTTTCTGAAGGATTTGAATTCAGAAATTCAAATGTATGTCATTATTTAGTGATTTCAATCATCAGATCATCCCAATGATTTGCCAGAAACCACAAATTTTATGAGGAACAGGCCAAAAATAAAAACTGTCTTTTGGCTTTTCCCAGTTAGGGGTTGCCACAGCAGAATTCTGGTCCGCTAATGATTGGCATTGAATTTTTACTGTGTTGAGTTGCCAGCCCACCACCCAGCCTTCAAAGAAGGCATACTCACACATGCACGCACCTACCTGCATGTCTTTAAATTCAGTCGACTGCGGGGAGAACATGCAGACTCCGCACAGAAGGCGCTCCAGACGAGAATCGAACCAGAGAACAGGAACAGGCCAAAAATATAAACCAAAAATATGGACTTTCTTCAAAAATCTATACAGTTGACTGGTATGATAGCCGTGTGGACAGAATGACTGCTGTCTGCAGCCTGTGTGACCTTCTCAAAGAAGTTAACTAAACTGAATAGGTGGGATCTCCTTGTGGCAAAACCAAATTGATATTGGTCATGCCTGATAAGTTTTTTTATATGATATTTTATGAGGTTAGAGATGTATTCTGTGGTTTTACAAATCAGTCCATTTAGACTAATGGGTCTTTAGTTCTTGAGTTCATGGTAGGACCACAGTTACAGTTTGCCAGTCTTCAGACATAAATCCTGTAGCTAAACTTGAGTTAAAAAATTTAAGGTGGGACTCCACAAATGCATGTTTGGCTCTATTTTTAGGCATCTAGTAAGTTATCAGGCCCTATGGAAGTTGTATTTTTGGTTTAAGAGAACACCTTCAGTACTTTTGATAATATGACATGTAAGGGATTTGGTAATTTGTGGAATTAAGGTAGATATTTCAAGTGTAAAGTTTGCACTAAATGTGCTAGTATATTTGCTGGTTCTGATGGGTCTGTGTGGGTGGTGCTATTTTGAATAAGTTCAGAACACTACTGGATGTTATTTTCCTAGTTTGCTAGAATAACTAAATATGTACTTATTATCATCCTTGGCTTCAGAAACTAATTGAATTTAATAATTTGCCTCTGTAGCCTTGATAGTAGCTTCTAGTTCCTTACTGAGATACTTGATGCATTTTTTAATATAAGAAATTTTAGATCTGTTGTATGATTTAAGACTTTTCCTCTTGTCATAGAGTTTATTTAAACAGGTGGACCACCAGGGTGGCTTATTCTTAAACTTCCCATTACATTTGCAACTTATCTGTGTGGGAATAGAGCTCCTCTATATAAATATCAGCTGTGTTAGTGTTGTGTCTGGTTATGTTACAAGTGAATTTGCATAGCCCATCATAGGGTTTGTGCAGGTTTGTTCATCTGAAATCCTTGAATTCAGAATTATTGACTGTAAGGGTTTTAGAGATTTTGAAAGAGAAGGTTACAATTTTATGGTCAGTCTTAAAAAAAATATTGTGAAATTAGAGGGGTGTCACATGTGGCAGCTATATTAGTTAGGACCTGGTCAGGCAGAATATGTCCACTAGCTGGTTTGTTAACTATCCTTTCCTGGGAACTTTAATTTAATTATGAGAATCTATGGGCATAGACAGCTTAGAAGGTATAGGTGCTCCAGTCTGTTGATGAGTTGTTGAAAGCTTCATAAGGAAATAAATGGACTCCAGGGAACAGCTGTGATAGAAAATCAATATTTGAAAATATCAAGGATATTGAAGATGAGGAAATGGCTATGGGAAGGGGTATAAATGGAGCAGAGATGGACAGCACTACTGAAAAAAAGTCACACGAGTGAAGGTTCAAGATGAAAGACTAGACTAAGCTTTGAGTATTTAGTGGAAATGAAGTACTGCAATGGAAGTTATCATGAATTACCATTTTATAAGACATATAGAACCTAGATGCAATAACATTGATAAGTTACAATGTGAGAAGCACGTGTATAGACTGTTATATTGATACCATGTATGTATTGTTGCAGTGAGGGAAAGCATATACCTCTTATTTTGCATTTGCTTATATTATTTCAGGAACTATATCCCATTCTCCGGACAGACTGCAGAAGACAAAGCCTTTCCTAAAATTATTTTTTCTTATAGTGGACAATCTTGAGTATATACAAAAGATTGACATGCATTTTGTTTTGGAAACAAAGAAACTCCGGAGGAAGTTAATACGTTTTTAAGGCTGTTAAATATTGATTGCTCCAGCAGAATTTGCTGAACAAAATAGGGGAATGTTGTCAGCATACTAAACTAACAGTGAGTTTCTCATTGATTCCATACACTGAAAAACAGTGTAAACATGATTAGGACAAGAAGGAATGTGGAACTAGAAATTAGCTAAAAAACAGTTGATATGGGAGGTTTAAAGGAGTGGGCTAGGGGGAAGGGGAGGCATATTACAAGAAGGTTAACAGAAAAGGTGCAATTTAAAACGGAGTTAGTGTAAAAGGGGAAGAAAGGGGGAACAAGGCCTTTTGTAGGTTTATGTTTGAAAGAAGTATGGGATAGGCTTACCTAGGCTAAACCAACATGCTCATGGAAAACTGGAACTAAGCAGAGGCACTGAATGAATATTTTGCTTTAGTACTCACAAAGGAATAGAAAGGAAAGAGTAATTTTAAGATGGAGACAGGGCAGAGTAGGAGAAACAGTGGACACATACCAGGATTAAGAGTGAAGAGATGGAAAGTTAATAGCTACAATTAAGGATGATAAAGCCAATATCCAGAAGAGATACTTACCAAAGTCCTTGGGAATCTGACTTATGCTGGTATATCCCTGACGGTTTCAGCCTGCTAGGTAGCCAGACATTTTCCTGCATACATAAGTTGGGGACACATGCCTGAAATGAAATTCAACTGCAGAGTCATATATGTTACAAATTCACTGTGGGCACAGAGAAGCATGCGGCACTATTCCCACAGCTTCAATAACCAAGTACACAGGACAGGCAAAACAATGCGTGTTGTGTTGCTGTACAGTTTATGCTTTTGTAACTACAGCATACAGAAGTGTACTACAGCATGGAGGCGATACTGCATACTACTGTAGTAACCTGTATGCCCCAGTATGGGTTTCAGGCAATGTCCCATGGACACTGAGGAGGGGGTAACAGTCCACACACTCCATTAATAAAGGCACTACCCTTTGTGCAGTACATTTTCACTCCCACTGATACGCCTTGTAAGTGACCTGTTCCAAGTGTCTGACATAGTACCTGCTGTCTCTTGATGTCATGGTTAGAAGTCGAGAATGCCCTCTCCTTCTTTATTCCTGATGGCCCACCCATGTGGATCCAGGCATTCCTCATATAATTTTGTGACTGTCCAAATATGTGCATTTAGGTCACCTGTTTTCAACACCAACTCATGTTGTCCTGCTTTTTCTAATAGGTCCTGCATCTGCTGCCTGAATACAATCTTGTCCTTGCTACCACAACCCTGTTGTGAGGCATAGGCCAAAATTCTAAGCACTGTCCTGTCCTTACACTGGAATCTGACAGCCATGAGTATGTCACTAATTCTGATGACATCCCTCACTATCTTCTGAATCCTCTCCCTCACCACAATTGCCACACCATTTATAGTTTGTCCTACTCCTGAGTAGTAGTCTCTGGATCACAAGCCAAGTGACTTTACTGCAATGCCTTTCAATCTTACCTCCTGGATTTGGAGGATGTCCTCCTTTCCATCATGCCATCCACTTCCACACCTATATTAAGTGTAGCAATCCTTGGTTCATGATTGGGAAGGATGATTGGATTTTCAGCCAGTTTTCTTGCAGAAGAGCTATCTCAGGTAGCCCAAGCTGGGCAACTGGAAAGTGGTTGGTCAGTAGCTTATAGACTCAGAGCTGCTGGGCTTTATGGCAGACACATACTGTCCAATGGCAGCACACAGACCCTTCCCACTCTTAGCAAGGGTCCCTGGCATAGGTCAGAGTAGGCTGAGTCCTCACACCACTTGTTCCTGGTAAATACCCATGCCCATTCTTTGGGGACATTAGTCAATGTGACCCAATCACCTACTTCCAATTTTTACACTGTTGAGTGACTACCCCTGTCATGGCGTGTAATCTGTGATCTGTTTTCTCCTATCTAGAGGATACTGTGCATCACAACTGATCATCAGAGCAGTTTGTCTGTAGAACTGTTCCCTTAATAGACACTGGTTAGAGTCTGTGCTGCTGCCCACAATTCCATTCTTTGGAGAGATTGAGGTAACAACATTCAGCATGTTTTGGGAAGGTAGGAGGAAACCCATAGAGACACAATGACAGCATGTAAACTCCATACAGACCTTAATCATTATGCCAGCTGTGTACCTCAAACTCACATAATTACAGCCTTCAAAAAGTAAACCAATGGACTATGTAGGAGATAAAAAAAGATTCTGAAATGTTAATAGGTAATAAGATAACCATGCCTAAGAACTTAGGTGACCTCATGGAACCATTTGTCTGTTAAATAGCAGAAGCTGCTTGACCATGTCATATGTAGCTGTATGGATATAGATTGCAAAAGGTCCTGGGGTACCCTTGGACAGTAGGGATTAGGGCTTTCCACTTACCTCCCTCAGTTAAGTGTAGTGATTACTCCCAAGCTGCTCCAGTCACTGGTTGCTGGAACAAAAACACAGCCCCTGCACTCAGCTAGGACTCTGCTCTGTCAGGGAGACAGTTGGTAATTGCCCCCTCAATGCGTCCTTGTAGAGCTGTGCTGTTCCACCTTGGTCCAGGCCCTATTCAGTGAGGGGGAGAACCAACACTTGTTATAAGTGGTGATAGGCATTGAAGTAGGAAGGAGTCATGAGCTGGGAAAAGGACTGAAGTCTGTTATGGTTCTAATCACTGACAAAAGACCTGAATCTACACAAAGACGAATGATTGCTGACAGATGGCAGTAACCAGATGAAGGTTCTAAATAAACACTTGTAAATACAGATACACTTTAAATCATACTTTAATGATTTTGCTAAGTGATGGATACTGACAAAATGCATTTAATCATAGCATGGTTTTCATGAATTATTTTATTTTAATAGTGCTTTTAACTTATGTAGTGCATGATGTGTGCCTGTTTGGACTTTTATAACATGGGTACGTCAGTATTTACGGGATACATTAAATATGAAAATCAGTGCCTTGTAGATATAATATTCCTCTCCTTTTAGAACATTTAAGAATGTTTTTAAGATTATTGATTTGTTTTGCCTTGTAAATTTTTCTTTCAGTTTTTGATAAGTTTTAGTCTTGTGACGACTCATAAACCTATAGACAAAGAGGTAATTTTGCTGAATAGCTTTAATGCACTAGGCTATAGATCCGTAATTCTTTTTAATGCAATATGACCAAGGGTTCTCTCAGGAGCACTAGTTAAATTCTACCACATCTCTATTAGCCCACAAGAGTTGTTACAACCCTCAAAATATTTACAGTTTACGCCACTACTCTCTTCTTTTTAAATGATACTATACTTCCAGAAACATCTGGGATTGTCATTTCAAAGTATCCTTGTTTCCTTATACTTTCTGTATATGTCAGTTTCCTATCTGTGAAGTGACCTTGCTCTACTTCCAAAAATATGTCATCCTCTGTATAAGCTGTAAATACTGATTCTGCTGGTAACTGCATGTCTAAGATATACAGTAGCAGCAGCGGTAAAACAGAGAAAGCAAACAAAAATAACAAGTTCCTCTTTTCACTCATTGCAGAGTCAGCGTTTAAATCCAGACAAAGAATTTGCGTTCTGCATTATATACTTAAACTAAAACAGCTGTTAGTGTTTGACTGTGGAGTAGGGAAAAACAAACATATTCTGGAAAATGTGATACATTCCATGACCACTCTAGTTCCAGTGTGCCCTAAACCTTAGAATTACAGTAAGAAAAGCTTGAGGTAGCACAACTAAACAAGACGTTTAAGCTGCTTCTTTACTTATTTTGCTAAATAGACAAGTATACTACATCTTTTGATGAAAACTGGCCTCTTATGTGTTTGCTTTTATACTGGTTTAGGGCTGAGGATTAGAAGAAAAACACTGAGATGTACATGCTATGATTGTGTATAGTTACTAATATGCTTGTAATGAATTTTGACTTAAAATGTAATAAAAAAACAAGTGTTGCAAAGAGAAATGCCTGGTGAACAATAGATAGGAGGAAGACATACGGAAAAACAAAGTCTGGAAGTAATGCAGTATGTTTGTTCACTAGTTCAGTGATATAATAAACGTTACTAAGATATGGAAATACTACGCATGGGAAACTCATTTCTTCATGTCCGTCTGAAGGCGGTTGTCTCATAGTTTGGCATGCATGTTCCACCTAAGTAGTGTAAGTGGCTTCAAGGTTATTTTCAGCATTTTTAGCAAAACTGATACTCTTCTCTTTAATAATGGCTAGTTAAAGAACTGCATTTACATTAAACAGACATTTCTGCTTTGGATTTTCTTAGCCTTTTTAATTCTTTGTTGTAAAATTTTAGTGGAAGCAGTTCATTGCCTATAGCACATTTTTTCTACAAAAGAAAGTGAAAACCAGTTACCTGACAACAGCTTGAGTAAACAATAAAGAATTAGATGCAGCACTTCATCACATAAATATTCATTCCCTTTCTACTGTAAGTATGTGACACTTAAGTCTGAGTTTTCTTTCTTTAGATAGAAAACCTTAGGAGAATGGTTTTCATTGCACTGGATGTGTTGTTTTCTCGGGTCTATATTATATGATCGGCATTTGAAAATGTCGAAGCACCTTTACTTGACACGAAAATGTCGAACGCTGAATTTGTCAAATGGCCAAATCACCGATTTCTTTCCAAGGGAAAGAAATCATTGGCCACTCTGTCATACCTGCCCTTTCCCTGACTGTAGTGTGGTCTCAGAGTTAGAATATTTAGTTAGGGGGGTGTGGGGGGCACAGCCCACCATGGTGGGGTCGAAGCCCCCCACTTAAATATGTTTGTTTTTATGTGGTGTTGGTTGTTGGCCTTCCGATTTCTTTCCCTTGGACAGAAATCGGTGATTTGGCCATTTGACAAATTCAGCATTCACATTTTCATGTCGAGTAAAGGTGCTTCGACATTTTCAAATGTCGATTATATGATATAGACTTGTTTTCTCAATATGTAAATGCTTTGGATGATGATATCACTTGGTCAGAAAGTATCTGTGTAACAGTGTTTAGAATGTATTTAATGTCATAAAACATGACATTTTAATGTAAATATTAATGTTATAGCTACATTAAACAATGCATTCTTCAAAGAAACATTAGAAAGATCATTGATACTTGAGTACTTAGTCCTAACTGCACAATATTTAAAAAAAGTTACATTTTTATATTTCCTATAAACAGTACACACCTTTCATAACAATTCTTTTTAAGAAAAGAAAAGGAAAAAAGGAAGTCTGTTTTAATGGGATATTCAATATCATATAAAGACACTGGACAATATAGGCAAAGAAAACAATTAGCATAGCATGGTGTCTCTGATGAAGTGCAGCTCATGTGGTCATTTCATTGCAGACTGAAAATAAGTGACTATACCACATGACTCAAATATTGTTGAGCAATGATTACCCAAAGTGGAGAGATTGCAGCATGTGTGAATCCTAATGACAAAGTGTGTAGGAGTAGCTTTATGAGGCATTACCAATAAAGTGTAGATGCCATGTAAGGTCTCAGAGCTGGAGTAAAGCTTCTAATGGATACACACCATGTTTCTTGCCTCTTCCTTCTGCCTTTAGTGATGATAATGTGTACATATATTTAGACACTGTTATATATAAGCTGAATTTGAAGCCAGAAGCTCTTCCTTATGTGCTGTACTGTATAACTTCTGAAGTCTTCTTTCTCAGGATATGATTTCTTCTTTCTCAAGAATATACTACTGTGTCACAGCAAAGTGTGGTTTATGTTTTTTGATATGCAACATGATCACAAATATAATTTTTGCATTTTTACTACAGGAGTCCTGTTGCAGTAGTTTTGATGAAAATTCATTATTATATTTTGCATCTTGATCACCCGATCAGTGATTTCATTTTCCATATATTGCTCAGCGCACTATTAAGCCACCAATCATCACTGTCATCTCTTTACCAGTCATGTTCTGTGAAACTGCCTGATAACTTGCCTGAAGATGAGAAACTCTGGACTCAGGAATTTGAACTTTATCTGTCTATGAATGGAATGGTAGAGAAGCCAGAAATGCTCCAAAGTACAATTCTCCTTCATACTGCAGGTGAGAAAGAAGCATTAAACATATTTAAAACTCTCAACCTCAGAAAGGAGAAGGAAATCAAGTTATCAGTTTTGAGATAAAGATTCCAGACATATTATGAGCTGAAGAAAAATACATATGTAAAACATTTATTTTTCAATAGAAATCAAAGATTCAGGGGTCAATATATGATAGCTAAATCTCAGAGCAAAATATATGACTTTGAAAACTTGCATGATCCACTGACAAAAGACAGAATGATATGTTTATCAAAATGATCTAATCAGATGCGGGATGTTAAAAGATTGGGCCTGGCACTCGATAAAACATTAAATGTTATAGAGTAAATACGCTTTCAAGCATACAGCTTAAAGTCATGACTGAAAACTGGAAATAAGTAAAATGAAGGCTACAAAATGAAATAATGACAAGAAAAGTAATCAATTCAATAAAAATAGAAACAAGACTACAGGTAACCTCATGGCTTCCAAGATGGCGCTTGGTAATAAACATGCAGTTGGAAATAGAGCTTCTTGCACTAGGTGTTGTTACAAGCAGAAGAAAGTATGCAGTAGATCATTCAGTATTCAATCAGTAAGCTGTGTGGTTGTCAAAATAATTTTGCAACAATGTGTAAAGAATAAAATAAATATAAGCAGCAAAATGTTCATGTTATTGATTCAGATAGCAGAATGAACTGAAAATATTTATGGTGACAGCTGATATGCACATTTAAAAGCATATTAGACTTTAGGCAACACTATTGTCTAAATGATTTCTAGTTTAAAAAGCTTATGTTTGAATCTAAAAAGCTTGTGAGTCAAGGCAGAAATGTAACATTCAAGCTACACACTGGTGCTGTATGCAATATAGGTTTTTAGATGAATACTAGGCTAATTGCCCTGAAGGACCATTTTAAGCCTAGCCAACAGCCCAAAGTCAGAATCAAACAATATACCTTGTGTCTATGAGGTGAAGACTTTAGCCATTATGACAAAGCTACTCCAAATAAAAATTGGCCAGAGCATAGAATCAAAACCTGTACCTTGAATCTGTGAGGTTAAAACCTTAATCATTATGTCAACACTCCCCTTCTGACAGACGTTACTTTTAAATTACTGAAACTGCCTAATGTGTGTATATGAACATTCTTGTACTCTTCCAACACACTGAGGGCATACAGTCAAAGCCATTTGGAAATAATGTGTTTACGTATGAGTGCAAGTGCAGAAAGTGCAAGTTACTGCTCCAGGTAATTCCCCTGGAAAATCAAGTAAAGCAGTCAAACATACTATTTAACAGTGCAACTGCATACTTGACATTTGTGTGCAGGAAGCAGCATCAATGATTTTGACTTTAAACTGAGTGTTTCTAATATTGCTGAAAATTACAGTACATAAAGCAGTTCAAAAGACAGCATTTATGTTTGTAGAGGTGTTGGCACCATGCACATTTTCCTGAAGATGTTTGCACATCATTTCAAGTAATGTTTCAATCAAATAGTATTATCATTTGATTTCTTGTTAAGTAAAAAATCCCTTATCCACTCCAAACCAATCTTTTGTGGAATAACAGTATAAAGGTCCTTGATGTCGATTGTCAAGAAACAAGTATTTTGTTGATATTCTAAATTATTGATGCTGTCCAAAAAGCCCCATGAGTCCTTACATATTTGGGGCTCACTTTCTACTAAGGGTTTAAGAATACTGTCTATATACTTGGCACAGCCATAAGTTATAGACCCACGGCCATCGACAATGGGTCTATAGGGAGGATTGTTGATGGTTTTATGGATTTTTGGAGAGCCAAACAAGGCTTGGTGTTCTGGGCGCTAACATGGATAAGTACTGGTGCAGGTCTAAATCTATGGACCCTTCTAAAAATAAGTCGTTTAGCATAGACCTAATCTTTTTGTATGCTGAATTGACTTCATTAAGGCTAACCTGAGTATAAGCAATGGTGTTAAGAAGTTTACTCATACTTTCCACATACACACAATGGTCCATGAACACTAAACCTCCCCCCTTATCAGGCTTCGTTTTTTTAATATTGTTTTTAATGACCGTTGTCCAATGAATATGTTTAGGTTGAATGTTTTGTAATGTTAGGGCAGTTATATAGTTCACTATTTTTAAATAGCATTCTATTGTTTGCATGCTATTTTTTGCTTGCAAAATGCAGGTTTTTTTATGTGGATTCACTTTACTGATGCTTCGTGAGAACATTTTTATACTTTAACATTTTAGGTTTCTAGTATTACTATCCTTTTAGTAATAACGTATGTTTTTAGTAAGTTTGATGTTTCATTTGTGATGGTTTTGTATACCTTTAAATGACTAATTAAGTTTAGGACAATTAATTAATATATTTATCCCGCTTTTAAAAGGTTACTTAATTGGTTTGCTTGTGTTTGTCTGAAGAAGGCGAGGTAAGAACCTTGCCGAAAGTGCTCACAATAAATTGGTTGTTTTTCGTGGACTTGCCAGCTCTTATAGTTTCCTTTTCACCTTTATTAAATGTGTAACACACCCCGTGTACTGTCAAAGTACCAGATGGCACAGAAATAGAAAATTAATTGTTTTACTTGGCCATTTTTTTTTTTTTAGGGGTGTCCCTAACAGTGTCCGTAACACCCCCCTGTACTGTCAAAGTGCTGGATGGAAATATAAATGTTAAAATATCATTTTTATTTTCTTTTACTTGTGTTTGCGGGTTGCGGTGCACCACTTAGCAATGAAGACATGCCAGACATCTAAAAATAGAAACTGGATGCTTTTAATTTTAATGAAAAAGGTCAAGTTTAGGCATAGCTGAGCATATGTATGTCTGACCCTAGCTAGATGAGTATTGTGGGAGATGGTGACTGCAAATGTGACCGTGTGATGGTTGCTTTGCCATGGAGGATGGCACTGTAGGCATGCTGCAGTGGTAACTTGTGTTGTGTAATATCAACTCCAACATACCTTCACCTCGTGTGGGGGGGTAGCCCTTAGCTGCACTGAGGTCTTTGTAATTCCACTGTTGATGGGCTCTCTCGCTATTTGTGTGCTAGCATGGGTACATCTCCCAATGTATGTTTAGGTCATTCAAGTGACCCAGGATCAGGGTACAGACCCAAATCTAAATAGAGTTGATGAGGTCCATATAAGCAGAATAGGCTTCCTGGTCACATGTGGTGGCTGGTAGCTATTAATGATTTGAATAGGTGTGTTGGCAATGGTGAATTGCCCCTGCAGTGTCCCCTGTGCATCTTACTACCTGTACAGAGTGGAGGTGTGTATGTGTCTCATGTATACTGGCATCACACATCCCATGTCATTTCTGCCCACACTTTGGGGTATGACTGCATGATAGGATGATTGACTAGGCAAAACTGGAGTGCTCTCTGCAGCTTTGAACCATGTGTGTGTGCGACTGCACAGATGTTAGCATTTCCCAGGGTTAAGAATGCTTGCGTTGGGGGCAGAGTCATGTGTACACTTCTAGCATTTACAAGTATGGCCTTCAGTGTGTGCTGCACTGACAGTTGTATGTTGAAAGTGATAACCTCACCAGTTTTCCTACTGAAGGCAATATGGGGGTGGTGAGAACCATTGACAGATGCCTGAAAGCCAGTTGAGACAAATGGAGGCTATCTTTATTGAAGCATCGTGGTCAGTTGACCATATCATCCCAGGCTCACAGGTACTGGAACCTCCTGGAATATCACAGAATAAAAGGCCGCATGTTAAGGTCAATTATTTCCTGAATGTATTGAGGCATCAGTCTGGGTGACAGCGGAATGGTGCATAAGACTAGGGACATACCTGCCCGGGACACAATCAGTGTACTCATTCATGTCCCACTGCATATAGTCCAGGGACATACATCTCAGGTCAGGCACGCCAACATGGACTGTGACAGACTCGTGACAGTACCTGCTGGTGAGAGACAGCAGTGCGTATGTGATATGGTGGATTTTGTCACCTGATACACAAGTAACTGTGACCATCCACATATACAGCCAGGTGAGAAGCACATCAGTGTGTCTCACAATGGAGGATCCAATGTGTAATATGTTTGACATGTGGTGATGCCTGTGTGGCTGTGGGACACAGGTGTGTGGCCATGTGTGTTATGTACTGTGTAGGCTGTGGCATTTTTGTGTGGCTTTGCCTCTGAGGTCTCCTTTGTTTGTGGATGTGTATGCTGGGGACCTCTGCATATGTGTGTGTATGTGTTGTGTAGGTGTGGGTGGTATGTGAAATGTACCGATTGTGTTCACAACCTGTTCAGGGACAGATATACATGCTTGACAGGGAGAGAGCATGGACTATAGGCTCCTAATGTCATTGCATCTCTCGCACAGTGTGTTCCTTGCTGGTGTTTGTAGATGGTTGTCTATCCATGTACATGAGGCAGGTGCTACACTGTGCCAGGATGCCCATATCAACAGGACTGTCAGAGGAAAGTGTTGGACATTGTCCAGCCATATAGTCCAAAATCTGAGGTAGGAAGGCCAGGGAGACCTAAGGGTTGGTCCTTCAGCCTAGGTGCTTAATACAACAGTAGGAGGCTGACACCACTGCTTACAATGTAGACAGGCTATGAACAAGCAGTAATAGGTGCAACAGGACAACTCATTTGAACACCTTATAGGACATGTAGCAAGTAGCAGGAAACATCAAGATCATGAGGGCAATGCATGATGTATTATCACTATGTTGCTGATAGCCACATACATACATATATACATACTGTAGTGATTGATGGCGGGGTATGATGTGTGAGTTAGCAGTAGATAGTGGTGGCAAATGTGGATGTGCAGGGTGTGTTCATAATGATGTATGTGGTCCTGTGATGTGTTCCCCACTTCATGTCTTTCAGGTGGGATGTACCACCAGAGGAATCCACCTTTCTCAGAAGCTGAGACTGCCACGATAATTGATGCCCTGAGACTCCATCACCAGGTGCTGTTGTCAAGAAGTCACCATTACTAGCAAGAATGCACTGCAGTTTGGACAGACCTCATGGCATTGGTTAATCATGTAGGCCAGCATGACCGGAGCTATGAGCAGGTCTGACACTGGGCCATGGATCTGACACATCATGCATGGCAAAGGGCCACAGCTGTGGCCAGGGACTGTGAGGGCATCAGTGGAGGACCTGCTACACAACAACCACTCTCAGCCACAGTGGAGTTCCTGGCAAACCTGGTTTCAGCCACCAGCTCACAAGAGTCAATAACACCGTATGTGGGTGACACAGCTTCCACAGCCGATGAGCATCCAGGTAAGCATCAAGTTGTCATAACATTAATATTGTATCATTCATAGTGGCAGCCTTTGCATACTTGTACACATATGTCAGGTCAATCTGAATTTGTGGGGGGAGGTTTTTAATGCACACATGTGCACATGTGCACACATATTGTGAATTGGGAGGGTGGCCTAATGGTTAAGGTGTTTGCCTTACAAACACAAGGTGCAGGGTTTGAATCTCACAGGGGATAATTGGCTAGGCTTAAAATAGCTTGCAAGGGCAGTTAGCCTAGTACTAACCTATGGGGAGGGGGGTTGGCATAATGGTTAAGGTGTTCACCTTATAGACACAAGGTGCAGGATTCAAGTCTCACATGGGGTATCACATGGGGTAATGGGCTAGGCTTAAAAAATGGCCCACAGGGGCAGTTAGCCTAGTATGAATCTAATCTATAATGTCAGCAATGTGGGTAGTATCACAGTTTGTACTGTACATGTTGATATATGCAGATATTATCCTGTATCAATGCCACATTTGTGTCTACTGACAATACCTCTCCCATATAAATCCATAGGTACCTCTGGTGTAGCTGAGGTCCATCATGCTGTAGCTGGTGAGTATGTCACTGTTTTGTTATGGCTCATCTATACCCTAGCATGTTAAGGGCTGCCAGTTACTGTTAAGTATAGCCATATTGCAATACTTGCATGTTCATTTGTGGAGGGAGTTCACTGCAGTGCATTACATCGGTAATCACAATAGTATATTTGCAAGAGCTGTAACATATTAGCACATATTTCTCTGAAGGTGCTCAGATGCTGCACTGCATGTTGTTATGGGCCTGTCTTGTGTGTGTCTGTTGTGGTCTGCTTGTGTATTGTGCATGGCATCAGTCATAATGTGTGATCTGTATAATGCATTTGTGGCACCTCACCTGTACGTGTGTGTGTGTGTGTGTGTGTGTGTGTGTGTGTGTGTGTGTGTGTGTGTGTGTGTGTGTGTGTGTGTATGTAGATCAGCAGACATTATAGTGCAGGACATAATGTAGTTATGTTGTCTTCCCCTCACAGGTGACCATGGGAGTTGGAGTGTCCCCCTCTCAACCTGATATCAGTGTCTCATCAGACCCATGATGATGGTGGCCATAGTGAGGCACAGGTGGGGTTGTTGGGGGCTGAATCTGTCCCATTGGCTGACATCCCACTTCCTCCCCCAATGTCTCCGCAAACATTCAGTATGCCCACACATACCCAGTCTCCAGCAGCCACAGATATTGGACAGTCAGAGGGTGGTGGCATTGAACAGGAGTGTGTGGTGTCTATGGCAACTGTGACTGTAGACAGTAGCTATAGCCAGAGAATTGGTGAGGCCCCACACAGGCATTGACAGGGTTGCTCGAAGGAGGACTGTTGCCCATCCAGCACCTGTCAGAGGTTTCACAGCACATGTCACCCAATTCATGTTTTGGTCCATCATGGAGGCACAGGCATGTTGTGAACAGCACACTAGACAGATGTTCAGGGTCAATGATGCCTGGCATGCATAACTCCATCCACGGCATTGGTGATGCCTTAGATCATTTCGCTGATGTAGTGGATAGACGGTGGGGTGAGACATTGTCATTCCTTAACCGTGCAATGCCTGTGCTTGAAAATGTGGTGGGAGTAGGGTGTCAGACATGTTTATGTAGGTCAGCAACAACATCAGTTGAGAGCTCACGTGGCCATGCACAGTCACACTCCTGTAGTGGCAGTACCACCAGCACTACTGAAGGGGGTGCGCTGTCCACACCACAACATGGCAGGCCATGGGCATGTGGTCCTGGTTGGTTCTGTGAGGGACACAGACCCAGCAGACACTGGTCTCCATCAGCAAGTAGTACTGCATCTGGCCCTGGGCATGGTGGTGCCAGTGCCACTCCTGGCAGAACTAGTTCCCATTTTCATGGCCAGAGACAGTGAGCTGTCCATTCTACCATGTACAGTCCACAGCTGTACAACATACCCTCATATAGGGCTGGCGCATAGCTTGACTGTGTACATGCACACACTCACACAGTACTGTCACATGCAGGTCACCACCAGACAGACACAGCTCCTCTCCATGGCCCAGCTGACCAGCGCCCCACCAGAAACACACACACACACACACACACACACACACACACACACACACACACACACACACACACACACACACACACACACACACACACACACACACACTATCAACTGTGTGGCACAACCTGCTGTTCTACTAGGCACTGTCTGGATTACTCAGAGCTGTGTACTGTCCATCTCTATGGCCCCCTGTCCCTCCATTGTCTCTGGCTTTGTTCAGCTTTCTTGCAGTAACAAATACTGACATCTGGAGAGTCTGTAGAACTCCTACTGTAGGTGTAGCTCACATGCAAAACAGTAGGCGCAGCCAGTCTTGAGCCATAGTCCCTATCAACCACAGTAATGTACTTAGGCCACTAAGCCATGACAGCCACCAGTCAGTGCAGTGTACGTCCTGACATTATTAACCAAACACACATACATAGCACATTGACCCCTGCATATTGTGGAAATGGAACATGTTGGCAAGTTGATTGGGCAGCCCTGAGAATGTGTGGTCTGCTGCTATTACCTTATAAACATATATGTTATTGCATTTATATGGGAACACAGGTGTGTCACAGTAGGGGACCATACCTCTCAACAGTACAGATTTTTGCAGAATGTCTAGATGTTTGCCTCATATTATGGGTCCCTTTTATCATAAAATTGTGTTTTGTCTTCCAAATTACTGGCAAATCATTACAGACTGAAGTTAGAAAACAATGACAGACATTTGAGTTTCAGACTTTATGCCCTTCTGAAAATTCATGCTAATGCAAAACCTGTTATTCTGTTTACTTTCTAAGTTTGTAACTGCAATATTTAACAATTTTCTCTCTTTTTGAGCCTTTGTCCAACTTTTCTTTATGGCTTTATACAGATTTCTTGCTCTAAGATGTTGAGAGGTATGTAGGGGACTCTGACATTGGCATCCATGTATTTGTCCTATGACCCTACTGTTTGTAAGTTCCTCACATAGTGCAGTGGGTTTTGCTGGCTTGGGGCTTACTGCATATTCTGGGGCAGCCAGTACTTGGCAGAGAGTCTCTGTTGTCCCACATAGCTGTTAGTTGTCTACTGCTATCCTGGTAGCCCACTCCATTCCCTTGCATACATGCAGCAATACCATACACATGCTACCTCAGTGTACTACCCCATTCATTTGTTGTTAAGAAGAGTGACTTACCTTGTGCCTGCATCAGTTGAGAGGACAGTGCTTCGGGGCTGACTGTGTCAAATGCACACAGTACACAGCCTATACATGGTAAGGTACAGGTAGTGTGGTATGGCTTACATCCTTTTTACTATGTATGTGAGTTGGAGTGAGGTGTCAGTCCTTGGATCCCTAGGTTGTCAGTGAATGTACTATGCATTGCCTTTTTGCCAAGGCCATTTTGTACTGGGCATGCTTATGTCTGCCTACAGGGATATGCTCAGGGTGTTCCTCCTCCAAGAGTCCCCCTGTGGGGACCTTGGCAGTGGTGGGGGGCTGTTTCCACAGGATCATATTGTGTAGCATGGAGCATACTATGAACATGTGAACATGTGGCTGGAGAGTACTGCAGACCTCCACTGGATATGTCAAGGCAGTAGAACCATGACTAGAGCACCTTGAATACATGCTCTATTATGTTCCTAGTTTGTGCATGTGCCTCATTACAGTGTTCTTCAGTTGGTGCATGTGCATTTCTGATGGGTGACATCATCCATGGTTCCAGTGCATAGCCAGCATCCCCCACTACATAGCCATACAGGATGTCCCCCCTGGCAAATGTCTGGTACAGGTCTTATGCATGCCAGATGTGGGAGTCATGATAACTGCCAGGGCTGCCAGCACACACATTCATGATAATGCCCTGGGCATTGCACACAACCTGGCAGTTGATGGAGTGATACCCCTTTACGTAGACTGTACCCTCCTCACTGGGTGATACTTTGCTGTGCACGTGAGTGCAGTTTTGGAACCCAGTACCTCTGGGTAGTGTGCTACATGGTTTGAAGAGATGCATATTGATGGTCCTCTCCTCAGGTGTGTGGGGTAAATAAATGTGCTTACTGGCATGTGTTAGCATGACATCCAGGAACTGGTGGAGTACCCTGGATGTGGATGCCTCTGAGACCCCCATCATGTCCCTAGTAGGTCTTTGGAAAGTACCTGTAGCTACCATTCTTAAGGCTACACATACCATTGTTTCCACTGGGATGGGTTCCCCTCTATTAGCTCTGGGTCTGAGGTGAGGGTGACAGAGCTCAATGAGTTCCTGTAGTACGTCCCTGTCTACCGTGTAGCACTCTACAATCCCCAGCTCATGTAGCGCCTGGAAGGTTACACTGGGGATGAACACTCTTCTCCTTCTCAGTCTGAGCCCATTTTCACCATCAGCATCATCACTGACCTCAGCCTCTAGCACATACATGTGTAGCAGAGCAGCAGCAGCCCCTATCATTTTGTGAGTTAAAATTCCCAGGTGTGTACTCCAATGGTGCAGAGTATGTGGGAAAAGCAGATTGTTGGGTGTATGCATACTTTATACTGGTGTACTGCAGTTGCTTCCTGTGTGATTGGCTCATTATGCTGCATTCCACCTGATAGGTATATCATTGGGGGTTTGAATGGGCTAGTGTCTGTTGAACAGGGCTGATCAGCCATTTATACTTGATTGACTTTCCCAGGCTAATTTCTTTTCTTTTCTTTTTTTTAATTTCTTCCATTGCTAAGCAGTGCAGTGTGCCTTGCAAACCTGCGGTGCTAGTGTAAACATTGCTCAGCAGTTTGGACCCTTTCCTGTACACAGGCCTACTTAGCTTTTCTTTAACCAGCTAAAACATGTACCATGGTGCTAAGCATAGCTTAGCAGCTTCAAACACCCTCCCCCCAACTTAGCTGTGCTTAGCTGAGCGCAAACAGGTGCCACTAAGCTCCAATCTGTTTAAACAGGCCATTACACACCTCCTTTTGATGTTAGCTATTTGTTCTGCATACACCAACACAGTTCTAGCCCTACCACAGTTAGTACCTACAGACACGGTGGCCCTTTTTACTATTCAATAACCTTGGCTCATTTACATACACCTAATTGTGTATCTTGGATACTGCACTACACCAAGGCCTATCTCTTTAGCAACCACTGTAACCTGCCATTGTATGACTCTGCATGCTGTGCACTATAATGCAATACTTTTGCATATGTGTAAATTTCATATTTTACAGTTTTTATTTATTTTTTTTACAAAACGGCACATTTGAGCATCACTGCGCATTTCTTAAACATAAAATATGTATTAAAAATTATTTTTCATAATTTGCATTGCTTTTTTTAATTCACTGATGATTGTTTGGGCCATTTGCATGCCTACTGTGTACTACAGCCTTTTCTGGTGGGCTTTTACAGCCCCTGTTAAAGATGTATGCTCCAGTACACGGTTTGTAGCAGTGTACATTTGTAATACTGCCATGGCACCTACACAGGTGCTTTTCTGCTTGCTGAATCACACATTTACCTCATTTGCATGGTTTTCACCAGCTTCTGAGGTGATTTGCATTCCACGGACACCTCCGTGTCCGCACAGTGTCCGCACACTTGTGTACACCCCTATTTCCTGGATCACTCGGTGGCCATATTCTATGTTTGGGCCACAACATTATTCCTACATGGAGTATCGCACCATGTAGGCTTTATTGAATTATCCCTGTAGTTACCTTTAAAGGTGATCTTCTGCTGTACAGAGCTATGAAGCTGAATTGTGATAACAGACTCCATCCATGGTATTCAGAAATATTTTTATATCATGGTAAATGATGTTGCTTGAAGACTGGCCACACGCAGGACGGGAGTTATTCAGAGACATACTGAGCATGAGCAGGGAAACATGAGGAAATCTTTGTCCGGTATAGTATCTAAATAGCAGTATAATGAAATGATAATAAACAACATTATTACAATAAAGATACTCACATATATAAATGAAAGGTAAACAGCATAGCAGAAACGAGTCAGATTTATATATAAGTTACGACAGATACTAGCTCCAGAGTTAATGCCCACAGGAAAATCCTAGAGTTACAGATAATGGACCAAGGAAGCATTTATGGGATAATCACCTCACTAGTAAAACTATATTTGCAACAGGCTGTACTCACCAGAGGAAGCCAAGTTATTGTGCATCATAGCCCTCAGCTGCACTGTGTCAGCTGTAGCTCTCAGTGCTTCATGCCTTCCTGTCTGTGTGGACACCAGTGTATATATGGCTTTAAGAATACTAGAGTTTCAGAAAAATAGTAGCTGAAGTAGGTAAACTCTGAGACCAGCTAAACAAACAAAATATCAGGGATCTAAAGTGGCTCAAAAATGAAACACAGTGGTGTTAAACAATTTAGTTTTAATAGCACCAAGTTAAAAATATGAAAAGCTTACAAGCTTTCATACAAAATGATTTTTTTCAAGTCAGATAAAACCAGAGAATGTAGTAACAGATATTTAAATAACCTCTTTAGATCACATGATCAAATCACATCATTAAAAAAAATTAAAAGAACAGTCACCTTCTAGTATGCATCTTTAGTAAAGGCTTTATACTTTAGCTACAATTTAAGCTTGGAGGTTGGTCAGCTCTAAATACTGAAATCTATTTATAATCAGCATTTTCCATCTTAGTGGATATATTACCAGCTCTTATACTACCACTTATTAACAAAAGCACTGAAAAACTAAATAAATGAATTTCTCCTTTATCAAGGGCATGCTTATATAGTGAATTAGTGGGTGGTGTTTTATGTCAGACAAATGTTCACCGAGAAGTTTTTTTTAATTCCGTTATGTTTACCAGTAAAGAAGGCATTACATGTTTGACATATAACAATATACAGCACACTATGTTTCATACCACAATTAGCAGGGGTTAATAAATAATTAAAATAAATTTAACTTGGTTCTATTAAACTAGGTTGTTTTATACCACTGTGTTTTCCTTTTTGAACCACTTTAGATTTTTGATATTTTGAAAATAGTAAGGAAACCTTTTAGTGTCAACAAGGGACACAATGGGTTTATCTCAGGCATCTGTTTCAAGGATACTCCACTGTTTTCTCAGTGCTATGCTACAACATGTGGAGATGCATATGTGAGAAGACAGACAACACTATGTGGGCTTTTTATGACACCGGCCCTTTTTCTGAGGTAGTGGGGATCTTAGGCTGCACTTATATCATTATAAAGGCCCCACATGGGGGAACAGAAAAAAGGTAAATTATTTGCAAGGGTTTCTACTCCATCAACTGCTAGGAGGTCTGTAATGCATGGGGAATAACATACAGTATGTCTGTGGGCCACCCAGGCAATGCTCAGAACTCCCACATCTTGCACATATCTGACTTAAAGTATGTCAGCAGTTCATGCAAGGTGATATTATCTAGGGACATCTTATTGGCAGTGCCACATATGCCCTGGAACCATGGCTAATGACAGCTATCAGAACTCCATAGAACATGACTAAGAATGAATACAACTGTGCCCTGTCACTGACTCGGGATATTGTAAAATACACATTTGGCTATTTGAAGGCCCAGTTCTGCTGCATGGATATATTTGGGGGGATCCTCTTCAGGATGCTCCAGCCACACATAGTAAGATATTTGTAGTATGTAATATATACTATAAGATTGTTATATGTAAAAGTTACAGACACATTTAGGAGGAAGAATCCCAAACATAGTAGTGAAGGTGGTGCTTAATATGGAGCATGTGGAGGAAAAAGTTGGAGGGGAGGACTATACCAGATGATGGTGAGTAGGGTATGCTGTGACACTGGCTAAGAGGCAGTGTCTGTTTCACAACTATGGGCTATAATAAAGCATTTTACAAGATATAAAAAGTGAACAAAAAACAGCAAAAAATAACTGGCAAATACACACCAAAGCGTCCCAAAAGTGAAGTCCTTGTAGTAAAATGGAAAAATAAGACACTGATGGCTGTAATATCCAAAAAAGGCCTTTACTAGTGCAAAAACACAAGCGCTTTCACAAACAAGCTTCTTCAGGTGTAATTCAAGCACTACAGATACACACCTTTTATACTATCAAACATATCACATGACCTTAATCCTTAATTACAATATTTAAAAACACATGACATGCTTAAAATGAGGAATAAAAAACTCCAGTGCGTAGCTATGAAAATGCTACATTAATACTTTTAATACATATATCAAAAACTAAAAACAACATATCAAAAGACAAAAAGCAAAAAACTATCTTTTCAATGGCCTTCTTCTTAATCTAGGTCTTAAGGGAATACATTCATTGAGACCATGCCCTTCTGTAATCCTCAGCTTAGTAATCCACACTGCTTCTAAATTTTCAGTCCTATTATGAATGTCACCTTGCCTTAAGCTCTCTTGAATTAAACTAATAACTCTGAAGCTAAAAACGTGTCTGATCAGTATTAGTGACATGCTTGGCAAGTGCATTGGTGGTGCTACCTTTCCTAATGTTGTAAATGTGTTCCCTAATACATTCTCTAAGATGTCTATCCGTCTTGCCAACGTAAAACATAGAGCATGTCTTACAGCTGGCAAGATAAACAACATGTCTGGTGTCACAGGTAGCTGAAACATGAAAAAAATATTCCTTCCCTTGGTCAGGGTGATTAAAAGACAGACTACTGTCTATATATCCGCACCAGTTGCAGGACCCACACTGGCTGGTGCCAGAGTGTTCTCTGTCTATTGCATTCTCCCTGGGATAGCATAATCGCCTCTTGATGGATCTATCATTCCTAAAGCTAATCCTGGGGACAGTATCAATGATGTCAGCTATGCTACTATCTGTCAACAAAACCTGCCAATGTTTCTTAATGATTTCAGTATATCTGTTGACATCAGATGTGTATTTCAAACACATTCTAAGTGGATTACATGTGAGATCTCCCTTGGGCTTATCTGTATGTTGTCTCCTCTGAGAGAAGTAAGGCCTTGCTTCTCTACCTCGCTTCTGGACAGCCACAGGTACGTGTTGTGTTAAAATCTTATCATCATAACCTCGTTCTCTTAAATAGCCAGTGACTTTGCTTAATTCACAGTCAAAATCTACTTCTCTGACACTAAGTCTAGAGGCCCTCATAACTTGATTAGTGACAACATTCCTAAAAATATGAGGGGGGTGTGCACTATTGCGATGTAGGAGATGATTGACATGGCAATCCTTCCTGTGTAATTTCGTGTAGACTGACCCTGTCTCATCTCTAACAACAGCCACATCTAAGAAGTCCAACTCCTCATAGGACATCCTATCGGTAAAATGTAAAAAAGTTGTGGACTCATTGATAGATGATAAAAAACTACAAAGACTGTCTTCATCGCCCTCCCATAAAATAAAGACATCGTCCACAAACCTGCGGTAAAATCGAATATACTGTGTAAAAGGGCCTTTAAAAACGTAGTCCTCTTCCCAAACTACCATGACTGCATTGGCGTAGCTATTGGCACAGGATGTGCCCATAGCCACGCCATTGCACTGTCTGAAGAACTGATGTCCAAAAAGGAAAATATTGTGTTCCAAAACTAGCTCTAGGAGAACAATCAATAAATCAACTAGTTCTACATTATAAGATGCATAATCACTCAAAAACTGCCGCACTGAACTAACCCCAGCTCCATTGGGTATCACAGTAAATAAAGAGACTACATCATTGGGAGGGTGGCCTAATGGTTAAGGTGTTTGCCTTACAAACACAAGGAGCAGGGTTTGAGTCTCACAAGGGATAATTGGCTAGATTTAAAATGGCTCGCAAGGGCAGTTAGCTTAGTACTAATCTATGAACCTATGAACCTAAGGGTGACAAACATAAAACCACGGTCTACACCTTTGGATAAAAAATCGTATAGATCCCTTAGGAAATGTTCAGTATCCCTAAGCACATGCTGTATGTCATTCAAAAGTGGTCTCAGATGTTTCTCAATGAATATAGAGATGGACTCAGTGCACCATCCCCTACCTGAGACAATAGGTCTCATAGGTAGATCTAGACGGGATTTGTGCACCTTGGGTAGACCTTGTAAAACAGGTATCAGTGGTTTAGCAGTCAAAAAATAGTCAAACAACTTCCTGTCAATCAAACATTGTTGAAAAAGAGATTTAATACATTCCATAACTTTTTCTATATGGCTATTCACTTGTAGAAGGGTTAATACTTCATAAAATAAGCTATCTGTTAGACTATCCAACATTTTCTTCTCATACCACCATTTATCAAGTACAACAATGAGTCCACCTTTTATTCATTCCCCTTATACATCAGTTTCAGTGTTAAATTCCTTGTAAACGTCTTTATGTCGAATTACATCAGCAAAAGGAATCTAGCATTTTTTACAAAAGCACCATATAACATTCCCTTTACCCATGAAAGAGAACATACAGAGGAGAGACCAGTCGAGAGGCAGGAGCCATACAAGGGGAAAACGGAAGTGGGACAGTGCGTTGAGGAACCAGCTAAGTATAAAAAAAGCATTTTTGAACGCACAGAAGGATTGATTCTAAATTTATCTAGTGTTTCTTTAACGTTGCATCAATTGGCAGTCCTTGGGAAGGGACTGTCTTTCATACTCATGAGCCGTTCTTGTTTTGCTGATGTAATTCTAGACATAAAGACGTTTACAAGGAATTTAACACTGAAACTGATGTATAAGGGGAATGAATGTTGTGCTAGTACAAATGTGTTTGTTAGACCTAGTTCTTTTATTCCCAATGTTAACCCTATTGTCAATGCTTTTGAGAAATTATGCATCAGGGATATATATGATGCATGTATGACTATAGATACCCACTCCAGAAGAAATGGATATTCTAATTTGAGTAAACAGGAAATCAAAGCTTTAAAGGAATTGGAGAATGATCAGCGTCTTGTTTTCAGACCAGCTGATAAAGGTGGACTCATTGTTGTACTTGATAAATGGTGGTATGAGAAGAAAATGTTGGATAGTCTAACAGATAGCTTATTTTATGAAGAATTAACCCTTCTACAAGTGAATAGCCATATAGAAAAAGTTATGGAATGTATTAAATCTCTTTTTCAACAATGTTTGATTGACAGGAAGTTGTTTGACTATTTTTTGACTGCTAAACCACTGATACCTGTTTTACAAGGTCTACCCAAGGTGCACAAATCCCGTCTAGATCCACCTATGAGACCTATTGTCTCAGGTAGGGGATGGTGCACTGAGTCCATCTCTATATTCATTGAGAAACATCTGAGACCACTTTTGAATGACATACAGCATGTGCTTAGGGATACTGAACATTTCCTAAGGGATCTATACGATTTTTTATCCAAAGGTGTAGACCGTGGTTTTATGTTTGTCACCCTTGATGTAGTCTCTTTATTTACTGTGATACCCAATGGAGCTGGGGTTAGTTCAGTGCAGCAGTTTTTGAGTGATTATGCATCTTATAATGTAGAACTAGTTGATTTATTGATTGTTCTCCTAGAGCTAGTTTTGGAACACAATATTTTCCTTTTTGGACATCAGTTCTTCAAACAGTGCAATGGCGTGGCTATGGGCACATCCTGTGCCAATAGCTACGCCAATGCAGTCATGGTAGTTTGGGAAGAGGACTACGTTTTTAAAGGCCCTTTTACACAGTATATTCGATTTTACCGCAGGTTTGTGGACGATGTCTTTATTTTATGGGAGGGCGATGAAGACAGTCTTTGTAGTTTTTTATCATCTATCAATGAGTCCACAACTTTTTTACATTTTACGCATAGGATGTCCTATGAGGAGTTGGACTTCTTAGATGTGGCTGTTGTTAGAGATGAGACAGGGTCAGTCTACACGAAATTACACAGGAAGGATTGCCATGTCAATCATCTCC
This sequence comes from Protopterus annectens, assembly GCF_019279795.1. Classification (NCBI taxonomy): domain Eukaryota; kingdom Metazoa; phylum Chordata; order Ceratodontiformes; family Protopteridae; genus Protopterus; species Protopterus annectens. The sequence continues at coordinate 1,080,206,770 of NC_056735.1, forward strand.
TACATCGCAATAGTGCACACCCCCCTCATATTTTTAGGAATGTTGTCACTAATCAAGTTATGAGGGCCTCTAGACTTAGTGTCAGAGAAGTAGATTTTGACTGTGAATTAAGCAAAGTTACTGGCTATTTAAGAGAACGAGGTTATGATGATAAGATTTTAACACAACACGTACCTGTGGCTGTCCAGAAGCAAGGTAGAGAAGCAAGGCCTTACTTCTCTCAGAGGAGACAACATACAGATAAGCCCAAGGGAGATCTCACAAGCAATCCACTTAGAATGTGTTTGAAATACACATCTGATGTCAACAGATATACTGAAATCATTAAGAAACATTGGCAGGTTTTGTTGACAGATAGTAGCATAGCTGACATCATTGATACTGTCCCCAGGATTAGCTTTAGGAATGATAGATCCATCAAGAGGCGATTATGCTATCCCAGGGAGAATGCAATAGACAGAGAACACTCTGGCACCAGCCAGTGTGGGTCCTGCAACTGGTGCGGATATATAGACAGTAGTCTGTCTTTTAATCACCCTGACCAAAGGAAGGAATATTTTTTTCATGTTTCAGCTACCTGTGACACCAGACATGTTGTTTATCTTGCCAGCTGTAAGACATGCTCTATGTTTTACGTTGGCAAGACGGATAGACATCTTAGAGAATGTATTAGGGAACACATTTACAACATTAGGAAAGGTAGCACCACCAATGCACTTGCCAAGCATGTCACTAATACTGATCAGACACATGTTTTTAGCTTCAGAGTTATTAGTTTAATTCAAGAGAGCTTAAGGCAAGGTGACGATAATAGGACTGAAAATTTAGAAGCAGTGTGGATTACTAAGCTGAGGAGTACAGAAGGGCATGGTCTCAATGAATGTATTCCCTTAAGACCTAGATTAAGAAGAAGGCCATTGAAAAGATAGTTTTTTGCTTTTTGTCTTTTGATATGTTGTTTTTAGTTTTTGATATATGTATTAAAAGTATTAATGTAGCATTTTCATAGCTACGCACTGGAGTTTTTTTATTCCTCATTTTAAGCATGTCATGTGTTTTTAAATATTGTAATTAAGGATTAAGGTCATGTGATATGTTTGATAGTATAAAAGGTGTGTATCTGTAGTGCTTGAATTACACCTGAAGAAGCTCGTTTGTGAAAGCGCTTGTGTTTTTGCACTAGTAAAGGCCTTTTTTGGATATTACAGCCATCAGCGTCTTATTTTTCCAAGATATAAAAAGTGATGGATCCAAATAATTATCCAGACTATAGTATTCCATGCAAAGACTGCCCACACTGTGAACCAAATAATTATACATAGGCTACCCAAGTAACAAAGTGCTGAAGGCGGGTACAGTTGTCAGCATATACACAGGAGGACAAAGCCACAGTGTCAAGTGTAATCTCTAAATAATTGTGTGTGTGTGTGTGTGTGTGTGTGTGTGTGTGTGTGTGTGTGTGTGTGTGTGTGTGTGTGTGTGTGTGTGTGTGTGTGTGTATGTATGTGTTTTGCTACATTTGAACATAATTTTATGCTGTGGGTATCAGACCTGTGTGAATGAGAGTGGGGAGACTGGGGTACACTGACCAGAGACAAGTCACTTTCCATTGCTGTGTGTGTATGCATGTGTCTGTATATGCACGTGCATGCTGGGACAGAGCTTCAGCTGATGTTGCAATATTGGGGAGTGCTATCTGACAGTTTTGGGGAAAGTGTGTGTGTGTGTGTGTGTGTGTGTGTGTGTGTGTGTGTGTGTTCAGACTGTGCATGTCCTAATCTCTGGGAGTGCCTTCTTCTTGGAGGGTCAGAGAAATGAACCAAACTGTGACAAGAAGACTGAGTGCTCTATGAAAATGAATAGTGATCTGTGCCATGGACTGACACATCCTGAGCATCCCGACTACATAGACATCCACTTTGCAAGGTAATTACCCAATACTGGATAGTGAAGTGGAAGTAACAAAATGACATATGACTGACCATGGTATCCCCCTTCCACAATGATCCTCACCAATGGAGACAGAAGTAGACTGTCATGGGAGGTAGCACCTGATCCATGTAAGCTTCCAGTATCACATGTCTATGATGTTGTACATGGGGCCCATACAATCCCAGAAGTCATCACACAGACCTCATGCAATCTCTACCAGCTCAGTAGAACAGTGGTAGTGTCAACCTTGCCCTGTATTATGATCCTGCATGTACTGTGGATCACAGACACTAAGATAGATAGCTCTGGCAGTGGATGGTACCCATGGCATTCACAACCATCTACACAATGTCCATTTTGGTCTTCCTCTTGCTCAGTGGAGCTTCAGCAACCAAGTGGGAGTGCACCATATGGGAAGAAATCCCCTTCATAGCAGAGCCGTCTGTTACATCATGTCGTCATGAAAGTTCTGTGATGCATTCCACAGACTTAGAATCTATGGGGAGGTTGGGATGTATACAGCACATTACCTGTGTCCAATACTGACACTGTGATCCCTCTCCATGCTGGGATTTGGCTACCATCATCAATAGGGCTGGACATATCTCTAACGCCAGACAGTTTATTCACAGTATAGGATCTTGATAACACTTCACATGTGAAAACACCAAAACAAATTACACACACTAATACCTCTAACCAATAGCTGAATCCAAGGGAATGACTAAATTTTACCTAATATAGTGGCTTAATAGGCAACATACCCTGTGCTGTTGGTCTTTGCACCTGGAGCCTTGCGGTTCCTTTGCAAATTTTTATTTATTTATTTATTTATTTTACATTTATTAAACGGGTTAGCCTGGCTGAGCTTTTGGCTCATTTTCAGCAGAGACCCGGGGAGAAAAGCTCTTCAGGACTAGAAAATAATTTATTAAATTTTAGTAACATAGTAGTAACAATCAGTTATAGGATCTTACAAACAGAGACCTGGAGAGAAAAAAAGCTCCTCAGGCAATTCAGTATGGTTACCCCAAATATGGAGTTATGCTTGTAAACTGTACTAAACCTCACATTTATCCACAATGTAGACATTTGACCATGTCAAGACATAGCCACCTCATGCATCTCTGGCATGCTCTGGGTGGCTGGGGTAGGTCCACACCTAGATCCAGGAGTCAAACATGAAATGTAGAGGTGACTGGACTCCCATCCAGAGAGAGTAGTAACTTCTCTGTCCCTGTTAATGGTGAGTCATTCTTTTGGTCACCTCTCATTGCCCTCTGTGGTAACCATTTGAAATGTTGGGACCTGCTAGTCTGAAACATCGAGACTGAATTGCCAAAATAATGGATGTGCATGCACTAAGTCAGAGATCACCATTTCTTGGGATAGTCCCTTTTCTCTAAGGTATGGTGCTCTTTGATTTAGTAGGTCAGGGGTTGTGTGCGGGGTGCTGCATAAAATGAGTTTAAAGGAGAACAGGGAAGATTCATTCTTCTCCTCCTATAGTTTAGTTCTTTTTTTTAATGTGTTAGCACTCTGCATTTTGACTGCTGAGATTTCAATAGGGAGCTGCTCTCTGCTTTTGCGTCAGGTGGGCTACTTAAGCAGCACTTATCAATTTTGTGGCTCATGTCTCAGTTGCTCGAAATGTTTCTCCTGGCCACTAACTGCATTGATGTCATTAACATGATGAGGCATGGTTGCAAAAGGGCTGATCTGATTTCTCAATGCAAATCATTTGCCAAAGGTGGAGATGGAGGACCTGCAGCACAATCTCATTCTGTGCATGACAGAACTTGTATTTACATTTCATTCCCCATGTTCAGACATCCTGCTGTAGAATGGAAAAGAAAAACTATGTGAGAATATTTATATCCATACTTGACATGTGCCTACACTGATGTAAATTGTAGGGTGCCTGTGTGGCATGAGGTATGTGGCCTTGCTGTATCTCTGTGGGAAATGTCACACAAACACATATTATTAGATCACCATGGACAGGTGTTGTGTTCTTTCTCTATTCTTGACACAGCTCCCCTCCCTCCAAAAAAAAAAAAAAAAACAGGAAAAACATTTCAGCTGTGGACTAAACTGCATGTACTAGCCTCTGACAGTATTCCACTGTTACACACACACACACACACACACACACACATATATATATATATATATATATATATATATATATATATATATATATATATGTGTGTGTGTGTGTGTGTGTGGTTGTATTCCTGCTACACATACAGAAAGGTACAGTACAATGGCATACTGACCAGAACCTCTCAAGGGCACAAATATATCTGGCAGATGGTAGAGGATTTTCTAAATAATAGGAGCACATGTGTTCCTGCTGCTCCATGTGTTATGCATCTACATGAACATAAATATATGTTGGGCCTACATGTGTGCTGTATGCACACTGGTTACTGTTTCTTTATCAGGCCTATGTAAACAATCTAATCTTTGAAGCATCAGACACTCAAAGCATAATATGAGTGTGTGTGTGTTTGTGTGTGTGTGTGTGAGTGTGTGTGTGTGTGTGTGTGTGTGTGTGTGTGTGTGTGTGTGTGTCTCTCTCTCTCACATTGAGCTACTACAGAATGTTGTTTTCATCTGAGTTACCCTACAACCCTACAACAGGTGCATTAAACTCTACTGTTTGCATAAAGCAGTCCCCCCAACAACAAAAATTAACAATATAGCATATGTAGTATATCAAGTGCAAGAAGGGTTAGCAAGCTGTGCATGTTGTCAGACAAAAGTCATAACAGTAAATGTGGTAGAGTTCTATGCTTCTGCTAGAACCCTGACTGGATTCTACATGTACACACACAAGCAGAATGCTATATGCATTGCAGTTTATTGCCCTGCCACTTAGAAACATGTATACTGACATAGCTCTGTACCCCCCCCCACCAAAAAATACAAATCTCTCAGAATGTCTGCATGAATATGCCTCTAAGCTTCAACATAAACACAAATTTAAGATTACTATCCATTCTGTAAATTTATAAAACAAACATATATTGCCATAGTGGCAGGTAATGTCAGCTTTTGAGATGCACACTTACCCTTCAGACAAACAACTTTCAGTAAAATCAATGCTCTGCTCCCTTTCCATAAGCTTAGAGTGTTGCTGGGCTTAGGGAGTTATGTCAACTACAGGGATTTATATTGTGAAATTTCAAAGCTTCAAGTGCAGCAATTAAGTAGGTAAGTCAGCAGCTAATAATGTTCATTTATAAATGTTTTTACTCATAATGGCATTGACAAAAACCACGCTAAGAGGCTCGATTACATACATGCACTCATAGATTAGTACTAGGCTAATTGCCCTTTTCAGCCTAGCCAATTACCCAATGGGAGAATCAAACCCTGCACTTTATGTTTATAAGGTAAACACCTTAACCATTATGCCAACCGCCCACCCCTAGAAACCACAATGAGCATTCATCAGCAGGTTAGTAACCCATGTGAAGATATGGAAAAAAAGTGGAGTAATACTGCAGCTTATACAGGTGTTAACGATCAAAAAAACTGCTATCCATATTAGGAAACACACAGCTAGTAGACATATCCCATGCCTGTGGTCACACCTTAACACCATAATGCCAAGCCATCTAATTGTGTGCTAGACAATAATAAAACCACAGCTGCTGTTGTCATCAAGCTGTCAAATTTTTCCTGTCATGTTCAGAAAAAGGAAACATGCATGACTGTGAGAAGGCTGTCATAGTTTCCCAAAATGTGATCAGATGGCTGAAAATGCCTTCAAAAGACAGTGAGGTTGCCAAAGCTGTTATGGAGAACACCCATCTGTAACAAAGGAGAATGGAGAGGCTGTCCAGGTGAAGGGCTGCATATGATAGTTTTTAGAATACTTTTGAGTACATTCAGTCTGTAGTTGCCAGTATGTCTGCACTCTTGCACTCTTCCAAGGTATATCCCTAAAGAGATGTTAGCTTTAGGATTACCTTATAAATAGTCTAACTGTATTTAATTCTGCATATGGAACACACATATGCTTTTCATTAACATAATAAGTAAACTTTGCATTGAAAATTCTCATAAGACATGCTAGGTATAACATTATACTGAGATTACATGTGCTATGATGGAAATACAAAGCATTGCACTGGAAGTAATATTCTTCACACACCAACAGACTGGACACAGGACACAGAATTTTTCAGCCTGGCATGTTTCCAGTGCAGGCTGAGCCTGTTTGTAACTGGCCTGGTAGATAGAGGCATGCTCTAACAAAGCTTAGCTGGATGCAGTACCTCCACACAATGCATAAGACAGGGTTTAAGTATATGTTGATCTAGTAGATTGGGGAGTTATCTGGGACAGACATTTCCTCTTTGTTATATGCACTTTTAATTTTTGTAGGTAACAAGTATCATATGCACTTTGTTTATAGACCATAGACCAAAAATTGTTATAGGTTGTATGTCATAGGTTGTTTGTAGGGAGCCATGGATACAGAGCTCTACACAGAAGCTGTGCCTTTGTAAAGACTATACTACACATTTGACAACATATTCTTTTGGTGCCAACCTGCACATACACAACAGATAATATAAGTTGTGTTACTCCAGACATCCCAACATATCTTGGCATAGGGGCATAATAATATGAATGTAGGCAATAGCTATACTATTTCCTACCTGTTATATATCTGTGTTATAATGTTTTATATAAGATATCTGCCAGATATACAAGTATCAAATGATTTCTTTCTCTCTTTCTCCATCTCCCTCTATTTTTTGCCTTCCTTTGATATATTTCTTTTGGTAACATTTTTTATTTTTCAGTTTGTTGTTTCACTTTTCTTCATTTTTATTGGCATTTTCTACAGCATCTATCATGACCAAGGTTGCCAGTCACAGCAGCCCTAGCCTTCCCCTGCCTCCAGGCCTACCATACATTGGGTATGTCAGGGGTAAGTAGAAGGACTCCATTATGGCTTCCCATGGTCACTCATCAGGAGGACAGTGCCACTGTTTCCCTCTAGTACAACTGCCAGGGGTGCACAGGATGTCACTCATGGTGAGTTGGTGAAGTTGATGGGGGAGCTGATTGACTAGTAGCTGGAAGCCCACATCTGCAGCCTGGAGAGGGCCTTAATGTAGCTTACAGTGTCACCTGACTCTACCTTCAACACCTCAGGAAGGGCTCACTAGGTAGGTTGTTCAGGGTGCTAACTGACCTCATTTTCTGGATATTGCACATTAAGTACAATACAGATAGGCACACCCACCCTAGCCTCCATTATTGTGTTCCATGTCCTTGTGTATCAACTCCCTCCCCTGTTTGTTGTTTAATCCTCCTATTACCATTGTCCTACCTTTGCCTGTGTGGGTCTATAATTCTAATGTCAAAGTGTGTCAGCACCTTGTCTGTCAGTCTTTATCTTTGTTTTACACTTGACAGTGTGCACCTGCTTGCATACATCACCCTCTTACCATCTCATATTTTGCTTAAATTCTTCCCCATCTGAATGCATATATATATATATATATATATATATATATATATATATATATATATATATATATATATATATATATATATATATGTCTAGGACACATGCTTGACTAGCGTATGTCCGAATCACAAAACACTGAACAACACATAAAGGAAAGCACTTAACATCGAAAAGCGCTTCCATGTATGTGTAGTTCAAAAAAAAATCTACATTTCTGCAGGGGGGCTTTGCCCCCCTGCACCCCCCTACTTTATTATTCTCACTCTGAGATCGCACTACAGTGGGGAAAAGGGAATTTTCCCTTACCCGCACTGTAGTCTGATCTACAAAACAGGCACACATACACGGAAGCGCTTGTCAATGTTAAGCACTTTCGTGTATGAGTGTTCGATGTTTTGTGATTCGGACATATGCTAGTCAAGCATGTGTCTGGATCCCATATATATGTGTATATATATATATATATATATATATATATATATATATATATATATATATATATATATATATATATATATATATATGTATATATATATATATATGTGTGTGTGTGTGTATCTATATATATATATATATATATATATACATATATATATATATATATATATATATATATATACATATATATATATATATATATATATATATATATATATATATATATATATATATCTATGGGTCTACTTCTAATAATCGAAAACCTATATGTTCGAAACACATATAATAGAGACAGATTAACAAAATGTCATATAAATGGAAATTTAAAAGAACGAACCTCATATGATCGACACCAGCTGCCTACTGTGTACTAGAATTATACAGAGTTTGCCTACATCATGCACACTGCCCAACAGTCCAGGAATAAAAATTATTCTAATTTAAATTTTTACCCCCCACACCCCCTGCAAATTAAATATACCAACTTTGAGATTACACTTCACTGAAGAAAAGGGCAAACACCCACGACACACTGACATCTGTGTGAGAACTGCCCAGTGGAATACGTATGTATAGCACCTTCACTCCTTTTTAAAGTTCTGCTTCAAATGAACCGGAAGTAACTTACCAATGATCATATGAGGTTTGCTCTTTTAAATTTTCATTTATATAACGTTTCGTTTAACTTGTCTTGGTTATATGTGTTTCCAACATATGGGTTTTTGATTATTAGAATTAGACCCAAATATATATATCAGGCACCTGTACCTAAAACATATATGGAAAGCTTTCAAATAATTGAATATTTAGAATACTGAACACATTTCTTGCAGGTACAAGTGACTGAATAGTCATACAATCACAGAATGCTGGCATTACTTTGTGTGGGATCATTGTACAGTATGAGTAGGAATTTGCTCTTTCCTTGCCACTGTGTGATCTCAGAGTTGGCATCTCTAAGTGTCTTGGTGTATTATGGGTAGAAGGGCCTTGCCCCCACTGCAAAAAGTATTTTTTTTTTACTTTGATTTTAGATGATTTGCTTTTCAATCTTTCCAGATTGATCATTTGTGGTTCACCCCTTTACTTTTCAGTTTTATTTGTTTATGTATTCTTTCCTGACTGGTTTAGCCCTACTAGGCTACTGGTCTCTTTTCAGGGGAGATTCAAGGTGATATTTATCCTGCCATGGGAAATTTGTCAAGAGCATTTGAGAGCTTACCCTACTCTTTTTGATGGGTGCCGAGGGATCTTCTACGTTCATCTGACCATCCACCAGCTCAAACAGATGAGACATCAGTTTAATGTCTCATGCCATCTGAAGGATGGATTTATGTGCAGCACTCTCAAAAAATACACATGCCCTTTTCCCCTCCCCATTTCCCTTCTTATCCTCTCTCTTTTCCCTGTGTATGTTGCTGCGCTTGTTGCACCCCTTTTACTACTTTCATGTACACCATACCCTCCCCTATTGATTGTCACAAAACAGACTTAGACATTGCATACTGCTAACCTACTTTTGTATACCTAACAGGTCCAAAGTGTTGCAAAGTAAAACAGGTTCATATGCTGTGGCATGTACATACTACTTGTTTCTATATTGCCTTTCTGACAGCCCTAGCTACAGCTGAGGGAATCTGACTTTCTCCATGCGTCCTGTCATTTCTGCACTTGGGTTTCCTAATTAGCAGTGGTATAGGCAATGAAATTCCACCTAGTCAATTGATAATTACATTTGGGCAATACTGTGCTTAAAGCTATTCATGAGGAATGCATACATGAATTGCATTAGTCATGTTTCTGAATCTCAAAGCATAAGTTGCTTGACAAACTTAGAAAGAGATCTTAATGTTGAATAGAATAAAATGTCAAATCTATGAGACTACTATTAAGTATATTCATCATGTCTTGGCATCAGAAGATCTTAACACAGACTATGATAAGGTTAGTGACATGGTTAATATTCAAAAGCCTCATAAATATAATTTCTTATATGATTCCTTGTTATGAAAAATATCTTTTTAATTTATAACAAACGTTTCACGTATAACAACATGACTGAGAAAGCTACTGAAGCATGACAATGCTTGGTCTAGGACTCAGGAACATGAGAAAATCTTTGAAATGTTAAAAGGGATTGTTATAGAAGCTCCATCACAATTTGTAATATGTCATGTTGATGGTTGGATGGTTGTCTTTTGGCTTTTCCCGGTTAGGGGTCACCACAGTGGAACTCCGGTCCGCTAATGATTGGCAGTAGATTTTTTAACGAATGCCGAGGTGCCAGCTCAACGTCCAACCTTCAACAAAGGCACGCCCATTTACGCATGTCTTTCAAATGCCCATCCAACTGCGGGGAGGACATGCAGACTCCACACAGAAGGCATTTCCCACACTCCAGCTGAGAATCGAATGGGAGAACCTCTTGCTGTGAGGCAACAACGCTACCGCTGCACCACCACGGTAATATGTCATGTTGATGCTATCCAAAAATAGTTTGGTGCATTTGTATTGTAGGAAGGCAGATCAGTAACTTATGGGTCAAGGAACTTGAGAGAGGCACAGATGAGACATATAAAGATACACAAATGTTAGCAATTGGCTTTGGTTGTCAAAAATTCCATGATTATATTTATAGCATGCCATATAGTCTAGAAGCCCAGGCATAAGCTAATCCAAACCATTTTCAAGAAATCTCTTTAAACAGCTCCATCAAGACTGCAGGGAATATTCGTGAGTTTACAGAAATATGAATTATAGGTCTATTATAAAACTGGAAATTAATGCAAACAGCTGATAGAATTAGCAGAGCATACCCAAATATGAAGACGATTTGTTAGAGAAAAGTTTGGACTTTATATTGTTTTTCTGTTTCCTCTATCATCTGAGAGCATTAATGAGCTAACACACTATTCCACATATGGAAGATATATGCAATTGTTATGAGACACTGTCATGAATGGTTAATCAGATTAAATCAAGTAAAGCTTTCTGCTACCAGTGCGTATTTTTCTTTTCTTTCTTTTTTTGAGATGAACCTTTGTGTATATAAAACATGATGCTCAAAGGAGATAAAACAATAGTTGCTATTCAGTTTCAAGTTGCATTACTTTTTAAAATCCACGAGTCACTTTAGGTATTACCAAGTGTAAATAAAGGACTTATAATGATCGTTAATGGATAAAAATGCCTGAAGAGACAGAGGAACTATTTAAAAAATGTGATGTCTGCAGTACTTTCCAGTATCAGAACAGGAAATTGCTACTTCATGAAATCCCACATCTTCCACTGATGAAAGGTGGAATGGATTTCTTTCAATACAAAGCTTCTCAATATCATAAGTGAGTATTGATTGCTATTCAAAATATCCAGAAGTTGTGTAACTTTGGGAAACTATGATCTACTTTTGTTAGATGAAGTTGTGTCAGACATTTCTGTTTTGCTCCCATTCACCTTGTCCATCAAGCTTCATTCCAGCTTGAACTGTTTATTCCCCTAGGAGTGAGAGCCCTGTGGTAAAAGGATAAACATTGGGATCAGTACTTCTATTTGCTTTGAAGAGGGGTTCCTTTTAAGCTGTGCACTTCCCACCGCACATGCCTGCTGAGACTCGAGACATTGTTGTAACAGACATCTGCTGAGGGTGTGGCTCCTGCAATGCTCATCACTGTAAGTCAGTAAATTAGTTTACATAATGCAATACACAGCCAAGATACACTGTAGCTTGCATAGATGCATAACTCACATATTTTGTAGTTGCATATTGCATTATGTAAGCTATAGTCTGCCTAATTTCACGTTACATTATTTTGCATTGTTTATATATAATGTTATGTGTATAGTATTTACTATGTATGTTTGTCACTTGGCTGATGGGTTTGGTCATGGCTGAAAATAGTGCTGTTGTTGAGACCAGTTCACTTACCCAGTTACCAATGGAATAAGTTAAGTAAATAAATAAATAAAACCCTGACTAAGGCCCAGATGTTCCAAGTTCAGTTAGCAGCTATTCCACTGGAACGGCTGGCCTATGAGAGAGTGGAGTGATGGGGTAGAGCAGGAGACATGCCCTCAGCAGTTGCCTGTTCTAGCAATGCCTTAGGTCTCTGCAGTCTTAAGAAAAAAAACAAAAGAAAAACTCTTCCCAATTTTATTTGCTGATAGCGCGTAAGCAGATCTTTGAAGCTGACAGCTATCTTAACCTCTTAGATTGTATCTGAAGTGTCTTATAAATAGCTTGTATCTAAGTGGTAGGCAATAGTTATCATTTACCAGTTTGAACACTGACTTGCTAAGCAAAAGGATGGCTATGGCTTTAACAGGCAATCATTGCTTTTTGCATGATGACTCAGAATATCTTATTTTCTGCAGTTTGCAGAAGACCTGTATTATGTGGTGATATAAAGTTATAATTCTCAGGGCATACTCAAGACTGGGTAGAAGTACACTTAATGCAGTAGCATGCCTTCCCTCCATTGTCAGTATATATGATGTTTTAGACAAAACTTTCAGTTGGAAAAGTAATTTACTTATTTGCAGTTCTATGTGTTTGTTAAATGAAAATATTTAGTTTGCTGTTATGCCTAGGCTTTCTGATGACTAGAGACTAGAATTTCTTTATTTACAGGATTTTTAATTGATAATAAGGTGACTGACACATTGCGTGTGGGTCACAGTCAACACAACTGTAGATTTTAGAGTTCTAAGGAACATTTGTTGCTGCAGACCCAATTCCTCGTTGCCCCAATTTCACTTTATAAGTCTAAGTTTAATCGTGTACGGGATTTGAGTGCCCTTGACACATCACATCAGCTGCATGTAGAATGCTATTTTAGCTGGGTAGTCTGAACCACAAGTCATTAATGAATACTGAGAATAATAACAACTACAATGCTAACACTTGTGGTACCCCATTTTGAGGTCGTACTAATGTTAGAGACTGTATTATTTCTTTGTTTTATCCAAGTCTGGTCAGAAAGATACAAGAAAAACAATTGCAGTACTTCTGTGGAAAAAAATATTGTTTAGTTTTAAAGAAGCAAGCCGTGATCCACCTTTCTGAATGCACATTAGAGGTCTAAAACCACAGCCACTGTTATACTATCTTTTTCCATGTTAAGGTATATTTGGTGCATCATATAGCAAATTATTGTGACGGTGATGTATTTGGAACTAAAAGCATGCTGCTTAGTAGAAAGTATATTGTAGTTGGTGATGTAGTCCAAAATTTGCTGATAAAACAATTCTTCCAGAACTTTAACAGTTTGTAACGAGCCTATTATCATTTGCAGATCTAGGGTAAGGATGTTTGGCAATGGTATAATATAGGGTCTGTTTCTGGCCCCTTACTTTTCAATATTTTCATTAATAACTTTCACAAATCCATAGATAATGCTACACTGATCCAGTATGCTGGTGATTCCACAATCATCTGTACATCAAACTCTAACTCTGAACTCCTTCAAAAAACTCAAACAGCCTTCTCCAATACCGGAACTCGGATGCTAAACAACCATCTCGCTCTCAGTGCTAACAAAACACAAATCATGATATTCTCTCCTTCAAGAAAGTTCACCATAGACAAAGACCCTTTTAAAATATAAAAGCCACAATAATACTCTAATCAAAACTGTACCTCACACCAAACTACTCGGAGTCACCAATGATGAACATTTAAAATTCGATTTGCAAATAAAAAAATAATATAAAAAAACACCAAAAACTAGGTCTGCTGTACAGACAAAAATCGCTATCTAACTGATTCTACCAGATGTACTCTAGCCCCCTCCCACCTGCTCCCCTCTCTTATGTATGGTGCCCCTCTACTTACTCATCTCCATCTGAGCGTAAAAAACAAACTGGATGCCTGCTATAAAAAAGTCTGTAAATTTGCTACAGGGTCCAAATACTCCACCCATGACTGCCATTCTTCCACTCCCTAAACTGGCTTGAGGTTCCTAATTACCTGAAATTCATACAACTCATCACTGCTCACAAACTCATATTGCAGCCCTCCATCTGCCCCTTTCTTTTTTTTTCAAATATAATTTTTATTAGTTTTTACAAGGTTTATAAAATAGACACATAACAAAAAGGTATAATACAGTATGTTGTTGTGTCTTTCGGCTTTTCCCGGTTAGGGGTCGCCACAGCAGAACTCTGGTCCGCTAATGATTGGCAGTAGATTTTTACGTTCCGAGTTGCCGACCCTGATGCGCAACCTTCAATGAAGTATGCCCATTCATGCCTGTCTCCACACAGAAGACGCTCTAGCTGAGAATAGAACAGGACAACGTCTTACTGTGAGGTGACAACGCTACCAGTATATACATAAAAAAAAAAACAAACAGACTTGCTTTGCAGAGAAATTGTAACAATATGAGTAAGCATAAAGACTTTACCATAGCAAAGTAGAACCTAAATAATAAAAAAGAACTACTAACCAAGACAAAACAAAACTTGCTAAACCAAAACATATGCATTGAGGATAGAATGCAATAGTTAGCCCCCCCCCCCTTATACTAATTGGTGTGATACAAGATAGGGTATGATTATCCTTAGTTGACAGTAGAAGGAATAATAACTAGAATGGTTAGGGGAAATATGTATGTCTTATTTATGTGTAAAGTGAAAGAAAAAAGAGGGTGCATTTGCTAAATTAACACTATTTACACTATTTACATCATGGATGCCATAACAAGTAGACGCAGGAACATCACACAATTATGTTAAAAGTATAGTATAGTCTGTATTCATCTGTTATATGACTAAAAATTACAAGCATAAAGGTCTTCATAAATTGTATTAATAGTTAGGTATGTTATATGATATTTACTTTGTTTGAATTAAATCAATGAGACTGCACCAGTAATTCTGAAAATAGCCTTTTTTTTTACTACTAGAACAAAGTTTGTGTGAAGATATATACTTAATTGCCATTGTTTTGAAATTTTCCCAAGAGATTAATGACAGGTTTAGCCAGTTCTTAGCTATAAAGTATTTGAGAAGAGCACCCACAGTAATTAGGATGTGTTTTCTGACACCTATTTAAGATTTAGGGGTTATATTCAGGATTGTGGTTTGCCAGGAGAAGGCAGTCTTCTTATAACCCATTTTTTTCCAATTGAATCCTGAGGGAGCACCAAAGTTTATATATATTTTACAACTCCAATAGATGTGCAGTATATCTGCATGCTGGAGGGTACAGAAAGGACAGGATAGATTTTTGTTGTTCCCAAATTTCAATAGGACTACTGGAGTGCTGTATGAGTTATTATTAATCATAAGCTATGTATAGATTAGATTCTTAAAAGGGGTTGGATTTAAGGTGTTACATATTGCTTCATATTTGGAGTTAGCTGGGATTTCACCATGTATGTCATACCAATATTTGGAGTATAGAATCGATGATTGATATTTGATGTTAATTAAAAGCTTGCAAGCATGAGGTATCATTTTGTTCTTGAGGGAAAGGGTTTTGATAATTGATTGTGTTAGGGTAACTTCATGCTCATTTACTTTGTTGTTTGCAAATTTTAGTTTTATTAAAGATTTACATTGTCTTAACATGGGGTTATATTAACTTGGAGCTCCAAAGTGTCTTTTAACTGCAGCAATGTTTGTAAGGTGGTGAAATTGTCATACCATGGCATTTTTAATTAGCGGAAAGTTGGTTAAGTCTATCATTTTGTTATTGATTTTAATATTTGGGTTTAGGTGAATTGGTTGGAGAAAAAGGAGAGTATCTTGTAGACTGAGAGATAGTAACAATGCATGAAAAATATTTATTTTATTTGTTAATGCAGGTAGAATTTTAGATGTGAGCTTATTATCAAGCATTATATATGGGCTAGACTGAGGGTTTAATTTCAGTGATTGTAGACAATTGTGCCAGATTTTAACATAGATTGTGGTTCATATATCTACAAATGGTTCATAGCTCGTGATTTGGATTAAGCGGCTTGCATTTATTATGTTATAGTAAAGATTGAAATCGGGGAGGCTCAGTCCACCTTTTTGTTTTGGTAGTATTAGTTTTTTGTAAGAAATTCTGGATGATGTAGGGAACCAAAGGAATTTGAAGATGGTAGTTTCCATTTTATTGAAAACGTTTTTGGATATATTTAAGTTTATGGAGTTTAGATGAAATAATATCCTAGGCAGAATGTTCATTTTAACAATAGCAGTTTTTGACAGTAAGGATAAATTGATGTTTTTCTACCTGGATAGGTCATTGTTTATCTTTTCCCAGACTTTAAGCAAATTTGCTTTCATCATGTCCTGGTGCGTGTGCATAAAGTTATTTCTAGGTACTTAATTGTGTATTTGACTGGTATATCAGAGAGGAGGAAATAGGATTCGAAGTGATTGCAAGGATTTAATGGAAAAATAGAAGATTTTGAGGGATTTAGTTTGTAATTTGCAGCAGTAGAAAAGAGGCTTATTGATTTACGAATTTTGTGCAGATCACTATTTGGAAGCTTGAAGTAAATATTTAAATCATCTGCAAATGCTGAGTATTTTATTTCTATGTTGAAAACTCTCGGTGTGTGGTGATAGGTTTTTTGGCTGATAAGTAGTAGAAGAAGTTCAAGATAAATATTAAAAAGGTATGGTGAAAGGGGGCAACCCTGTCTAGTTCCATTAGTAATTTTGATAGGGAGGGACATTGTTTTATTTATGTATAGGGAGGTAGTAGCATTGTTATATAGCATTTTTATTGTGTTAATAATATATTCATGGAAGTTGAAGTATTGCATGGTTAAATATAGGAAATTCAAGTCTACATTATCAAAGGCTTTGGTGGCATCTAGTGTGAGTTTGTATCTTGGGTGTTTGTCATTTTTTAGAAGTAAGATAGTTGTATCTAAAGTGAGTGTGTTGTCACGGGATCTGTACAGATCCCCGAATGGCAACATCACCAAAACAGATTCGGCTGGGCATACTTGCGTGAAAGTGCTTTTTACCAAAGAAGCACTTTCGTGTAAGTATGCCTGTTGCAGAGGTCGTACTACGGTGCGGATAAGGGAAAGTTCCCTTTTCCTCACTGTAGTGTGACCTCGGAGTGAGAATATTAAAGTAGGGGGGTGTGGAGGGCACAGCCCCCCAAATGGTGGGTGCAGGGGGGCTTGCCCCCCCTGCAAAAATGTAAATTTAATGTTTTTTTTAACACACTTTAATGAAAGCGCTTTTTTGGTGAAAGCTCTTTCATTAAAGTATGTTTGGTGATTGTGGATTCGGACTATTGAACTTTCGTTCAATAGTCCTAGATCCGTTGCAACAGAGTTGTCTTTGTTTCATAAAACCTGATTGTTCAGGGGGGATGATTTGAGCCAGAACTTTCTGTATTCTGCTTGCTAGAATAGATGTCAGAATTTTAATATCTATATTGATAAGATTAATGTAACTAAGAAGGTTAGATAAGAATTGTTTTAGAGTTATTCATATATTTATCAGTGATCCCCTAAAGAATGACGTAGTTGTATAGATTAAGAAGAATTTTAATAAGCTGATCATTAAAAGTTTGGTAAAATTCTCCTGTAAAGCCATCTGGTCCTGGAGCCTTGTTGGGTTTGAGCTTCTAGATAGCTATTTTTATTTCATTAAGTGAGATAGGACTAGCTAATAGGTTATCTTGTGCATGGTTTAGTTTGTGAAAAGATAACTTGTCTAGGAATTCTTTATATATATCATTGTGAGTTTGATTTTGAGGGTTATATATTTCACTAAAAAAATTCTGTGAAGGAACTAATAATGTCAAAGTTATTGTATAGGGTTTTACTTTTGTAGTTTATTTCTGATAAATAGTTTGGTCCATCTTTGATGTTTATTAATTTGGCTAGTGCTCTAGAGGGGGGTTGTGCCCATTCCGAGTATCTATGCAGGAGTCTTAGTTCAGCTAAGGATTGGTTTTGTTGATGAAAAGAGTATTTTTTTTTTGAGTTTCATGTAGTTTATTTTCTAGGTCTAGAGAGTATTTGTTTTGGAGTTGTAAATTAATCTCCATATACTCTTTGGTGAGGTTAGTGATATAACTTTGTTCCCCTCTTTTTATAGACGGACGCTTTTTGAATATGTATCCCCCTGATATTGGCTTTGGCAGCAGCCCATTGAACATCATACGGGATAGAACACATTGAGGATTCAAGCTCAAACTGTTTAAGATATTGGTTAATTTAATTTATAGCATCTTCTTTTTTAAGGATATTAATATTTAGCATGCAGGTGGGACTGTTTCCATTGCAGTTACTGTGGTGTGTTGGATTAATACTTAAGGATACATTAGAGTGATCTGAGATAGAGCTTGCCTCAAGGGCAAAGTTATTAATTCTATTTGAAAAAAACATCAGAGATTAGGAAAAAGTCAATTCTAGATCAGACTTTATGAGATGCTGAGAAGTATATTTGTTGGCTACTCTATCGTGATCAAATATTTGGAATTGGTCAATTAAATTGAAATTATTTATCGGGTCATGTAAAGATGCAGTTAATTCAGGGGGTTGTTTCCTATTTTTATTTGAGCTATCATTTAAGGGGTCAATAAGTGCATTCCATTCACCTCCTATAATAAAGTAAAAATTGGTATATTGTAGTAATATATTGTGAATTTCATAAACAAATAGATGCTGGTTTGTGCATAGACTATTTATGTTTAGAAATAGTATAGGGCAATTTAATTGGGGGTAAGAACAAGTAAATAGACACCGCCGGCCATTGGCGTCAGATTTAGTGGGTAAGATTTCCCCTGGGAACATTATTTTGATTAAGATGGCAGTACCTTTTGATGAAAGACTATTTCCAGCTGATATTATCTGTCTGATCCAGTTTCTTTTCCTATCATTGTCCCATTGGTCATTTGTCAGGTGTGTCTCTTGTAGATAGAAAATGTTAGTTTTGTCCTGGTAAATTAGGTGCATAATCAATCTTTTTTTATTTTTATGAAGACCATTTATATTCGAAGAGTTAACTTTAATCATTATAGCTTAGCGATGAAATGTAAAATAGTGTTGTTCATGTGGTTTTATGGAAAGTGATTTGATGAGACTTGTCATGATACTAATCTTAATGATAGTAGATGTCCTATTTAGTGAAGAAATAGTTTAAGTAGAGTGGCATCCATGAACCCTACCACAAACCTAGCACCTACCCACAAATCTCCCAGAATTGATCTTATACAACGTATATAAGAATGAATATCGCATGTGTCAAAACTATTTTGTATGTATAGAGTAGTGTTATAAAGTAGCAGGGAGAAAACCATAATAATCCCAATATTCCAAGTGTCAGCAAGCATTGGACTACCCGCCCTCGAGCCGCTCCATGAAAATTTTTAATTTGACCTGAAATTAGAGTAACACAAAGAGCATTGTAGCTCTAAATAATGAATATTGGGAATTACTCATTGATATCCACAGATATGCATAAGTCAGGAAGTTATTTTAAACTAGTCATATGTTAATAGTAATCATCTATAACATGGGATCCATGTAAGTTTGCCCGTTGCTTTACAATAAAACCTGTCTAAAGTATGGCTAGCTACTATACTTGACCTTCCTCAAATGGAAGAGAATAAAAATAATAATCTACTTAGGCATCAGAATATGCATCCTCCGCTTATGCTCAAACCGGGTAAGATACCCACCTAACAAAGCTTTTACAGTGTTCTTCTTTAATATATTCAACATAAACTGCTCTAACTCATCTAAGATGTACTATGGAGAGGAGTGGGGAGAGTATCTCAAAGCAGTAGGTGTAATATGCTAAGCCGAGGGATGAAAACACCATCTAAAGAGAACATGTAACATTTATACCATTTCATAACATATCACCTATGATAAAGGCAAGAAAAACATGCTTAATTATTAGAACATATGAGCGAAAAAGAACATTAGATTATTCTTAGTACTTCTTATATTGAGGAAAATGCAACCGTAAACCATACTGTGCAGTAAATAGTAAGATCAGCATGGGTGTGAGTATGTGTGTGTAAGAGTGCAAGTGTGTCAGCTCACAGTGATATATGAAACTTCAGTTGACTGCACGAAATTCAGACATAATATGTATTAGCCTCCATTTGGCATAATGAGACAATGTTATTTATCCATATGAGAAAATACTTGCTAACATATTTCACTAGAGGTGAATGATGACAACAGGAGGCACATGATACAGTACACCTTAACAGAGTGATAAGCAGCATCTACATTGTTGGATTATATATTAGTTTTTCTTTTTTCTTTTTTTCTTTTTGCTCACCTCTTCCCAGCCCTTTGTACCTGGAAAGCTTTATTTGCAATAGATTAGTTAAGAAGGTGTGTGTGTGTGTGGGGGGGTCATTAACACACATGTTTGTATGCATGTAAAAATGTTCTTTGTAGTCACTGTATGTGTAACACATATATAGAATCCTTTGTAATTATCCCTTCTTCAACAACTGGAAGCCACAGATTTCCTGGTAACTTCAGAAAAAGCTATATTGAACACAATAGCTTATTTTCGATTGGATCAGCGACTAAACAATCCCAGTGATGCATTGCTTCATTTTCAGTGACCTGTTTAGATATCTTTTCTGTCCAAAAAAGATGTTTGATTATCCTTGCATCTGATTATGGAGGCTTGAGATTGTTTAGTGAAGAGGTACTGTGATTTTGATTTTTAATTCCATATAATGAGATTTAACAGTTAAGTTACAGTTTGGTATTTATTTTGTTCCAAGCTATTTATTCTGTCAGGAAGTTTTATTATAGCAAGCTTTGGTTCCATATAGGTCAGAGTTTATTTTTGGAACTCATTGTTTAAAGCTTTTTAGAGATAAAAATGCAAAACGCTTATTTACTTGGTATATTTGTTTTTCCTTTAACTGACTTACTGCTCAGGAAGTTCACTGTAGGCTCTCATGAATGTTTTTTTTGCTTCATCCACTGTTTGTATTTGATATTTCTCATCATTGTGGTAGAAGACGAGTAGCTGGATACCTAATTTGAAAATGTGTTTTATTTTTAATTAAATATGCACAGAAAGGAGCCAAAGCTTGCCTTTGAGCTATTATGGGTTGTGGAAATCTTGGGAAAATCTAATTTTATGCCTTCTCCATGAAATTGTGCTTTTTTTTAGCAGCCATAAGAATTGTATTTGCATGAGCAGCATTTAGTAACCTAGCATATATTTATCTAGGAGTAGCTTCTTCTTGCGATCTGTGTAGTGCTCTATGAGCTCTTTCAATTATGATGTCTATAGTGAAGGCTTTGTTTTCAGTGATTGTTTCAAAGATTTCTGTTAATATGACCGGTATCTGAGTTTGGTGAAACTTTTCTGTGATGCCCCATACTATAATGTTATTCCTTCTGCTGCGTGCTTCTAAGTCAATTATTTTTTGCTGCAAATCACAAATAGTTTTGTCATTTGAGCTTACTTTGGCTTTTAGGTCTTGTGGTTTCCTTGCATTTTCTTCAGTTTTATTTTCAGTGAGGTTTAGTCTTGTGATTATTTGATCAGGATTAGAGCCAAAGGAGTTAAGCTTGTCTGAGAAGCTTTTTATATCATTTTGAAGAGGTTGCAGGGTTGATTTAATGTCATCCAATGTAAATGCAGGTTCCACTTTAGTTTTAGAGGCCCCTTTGTTAGATTCCTGTAGTAATTTGTTGATTTATGTCTCTTGGTTATTATATCCTTCTCAGGAGAAACTATACAAGATAGTTTGGTCTTAGACAATTGAGTTTCCATAGAATCTTGCTGAGTAGTCATCTTTGGCTGAATTACTTTTTATAATTTAGTGAGACCAATGCTGTATAAGTTGATCTCATTTTCTTTTACTCTCCCTTTTTAAGGACTCAGTTTTTGGAGAGAGGCTTGTCACCATGTGGCTGCATCCATGCAGTCAGAGTCTGAAAAGGTAAGCAAAGGATAAAACCAGGTAAAGTGCAGTTTAGATCAAAAATAAGCTTAATTTCCTTCTCATTGTTTGTTGGTTGATCAATATTATCTTTTTGTTGTGAATTTGATGGCAGATGCAGGTTATAATAAGTGGATGTATTTGGCTGTTGTAGGAGCAGCAGAAAGTGTGTGCTCAGTGCTCGGTGGCCATCTTGGAATCGTATACCCCTCTTTCATCTATCTTAACCTCTTAACTTCCCAGTCATGCTCTTAGATCCAAAAACCAAAACCTCCTTAAAATCTATAAACCCCTACACCCTCCTGACCAATTACTTCTATCACACTCCTTAGCTAAACTATGGAATTCTCTCACAACCACTCTAATTTCAAATATGTCCTCCATTCTTACCTTGCCTCAAACTGGGACGGTTCCTGCTACCTTCCCATCTAAATTACACTGTCATCTCTTTCAAACCTCCCTTCAATCTCATCTACTACCACCTCTGATCACTAACATTATTGTTAGAACAAACACTAAACTTGTATAAACACTTTATGACTTGCACTTTTAATTATATTCTCTGTATTACTTTTGACATTATCTATATTTTAACTTTTGTGTTTTTTAAATGTATACTCCCTGATTTTGTATTTGTATTTTAAATTGTGTATTTATGCTTTTGTATACTGTATATTCCATACTGTACGTATGTTATATTCTGTTAACTGCTTTTGGAGCTTTTCTCCCCAGGCCTGTACTGAAGATGGGCTCTGCTTGGCCCAGTGGACTTCCCTGGTCATCAACCTGGAGATAAATAAATAAAATTATATATATAGTTACAGATCTCTTTAATTCAGATGACTTTTACTTCTGTGGAGATTGTGCTTATTGATATTGATATCGGTGGACTTTAATGACAGATGTTTGAGTGGGCTTTTATGGTTGAAATTTTCTGAAATTGGTAGCTTTGTCATTATCGGTCCATGCATTTTGTTTCATTGCTTAATGGAAGAATGTTCATAACTACAAATTTAAAACACACCCTAAAAAGTGGTGCTGTATTATACAATGAATATAATTTAATAAATCAAGAAGAAGAATCAAGGAATACATGCACATGTGCATGACCCTAAAAATGTATGCAAAAAACATACAGTTTGAAAACAGCCCAAAGGGAAACTTAATCCTTCACTAGCCAGATGTATTTTCTTTGAATGTGGGTATTAATGTTGTTTCAATTAATGTGACCTTCAATGGCAGAGAAGTTTATTGCTCAAGCTAAGTCTGTTTTCATTGTGAGACTGTATTGTTTCGCAAATGGCTATCAGTGCTTGTGTTGTTTTATTTCAATATCTGTAATCATTGTAGAAGTAAATAAGAAAACAGTATGCACACTGATAGGTTGAACTGTGTTTATGGTAATTGGGGAGAAATAGTCAAATAATAGAACACTGGAATGGTTGGGCAGGGCACTGTTGTGGGGGGAGGGAGAGGGGTTTGCTGCAGGAGGGGCTGCTCGAAAGGGGGGGCCAGAAACTATTACCCCATCTAGGGCCCCATTTTACCATGATCTGGCTTTGACTAGGACCCTGAAGAAGTCCTGTGGTTTAGTCAGTGGTGGCTCGTGGCTTCAATCAAAGGGGGGCTGCAGGAGACAGCTGAATGTGTGGGGCCAATGGGAAAGGGTATGGCCAACTATAAAGGGGTGGGGCTATGCTAAAAAAACACAAAAATTGGGACTTTAATTAAATATGCTGCCCTGGGTGCCAAACCATCATTATGAGAACCCAATCAAGACAAAATGAAGTATAGAAGAAAAAAATATTTCAATGCATTGGCTACATTACAGCTTACTTAATATCTAGATGGAAACAAAAAGATTGTGAGGCATGAAAAAATAAATCACTTTTTAAAATACATTACTGGAATGCCAGTCAAAATCAAGTGTAAAAAACAAGCAGCACTCAACTCAAACCACTTCTCCTTACACTGCAGTTCTAATTATAATTTATATTCAGCTTTATAAACGTACCAGGTAACATGCCCCCACTTGCAAAAATGTTTCTTATCCAAAAAAGACCTGCTGCCTGACAACAACTATCTACTTGTTTCATGGGGAAAACATGATCAAAGTAAAAAATGAACAGCAAGCAAGAAACAATCTCAAGATAAATTGCTTAAAGGATTACTGCACAGGTTATGGACCACACATGATAGATTGGCATTCTGTTTAGCTTACGGGTAAAGCCTGCAAAGATGACTGCAAGTCTCTAACAAATGTAATGAGTTTCTGAAAATACTGTAATCCTGTCCTTTATTACAAATACTGTCATATGCATTTCAATACCCAAGGCTTATACGTTATGTAAACATTCTCTGCATGGCAACAAAAAGGCTTTCAATGTTGGTAATTCTTTAACAGTATGCTTATTAAAGCTTACTTGCATCTTACAGTCTCAGACAAGCTTACATGATGGTCATTAAAGCATTGCTACTTAAACACAGAGCAACAGACACTGCAACAGCATGCATTTTCTGAATAAGAAGCATAAATCAACACTATAAAAATATGACAGAAAACCAGAACATTCTGCAAAATCAAGGTCAGATGAAAAGCCACTGTAGTACTTGTGTCTACTTGGATGAGGGGATACTCTGCACATTTAACACTGCATAACTGCTCCTTACCTTGCTTGGACACATCCAGAGTCACTACATGGGGCAGTGGGGTGCAACAAGTATATCACAATTTGAAATGTCTCTGGCTGATGGTGATGGCCCTGACACATTTGTTATAACTCTCAAACCTCAGAGCAAGAAAAATGGACAAAGCCATAAACAGAAGTGGTACAAAGGCCCATAAATTAGGACAATTTTTAAATATTGCTCTTGCAAACTTAGAAAGATAATTAGGTCTTGCATTAGTGTGAATTTTCTGAAGGGTATGAAATCTGAGACTCAAATATCTGTCATTATTTTCTAACTTCAGTCTTTAATGATTTGCCAATAATTTTCCAGAAAACCATAGTTTTATAAAAAAAAAAGGACAAAAAATGTGATACAAAAATATAAACTAGCCACACAATACAGCTGGGAACTTGCCAAAGAAGGGACACTTTTTAATATTAGTACTGTTAACTTGAGCAGCTTATAAAATAAGAGAAAATGCATGCATTTCTGAAATTAAAAGTAATCTATAACTCTGATCATTACAATTACTTATTAATTGTATACCCGCCACGTTTTTTTCCAAATTTGCCATTTTGCAGAGGGATTATTAGGGGGAGAGAAACATTTTGAGCCAAAATTGGGGGCAGTTGAGAGGTTTGGATATACCCAATTCTATAAAGTGATTTATTTGCACATACCTCTTAACGCAGGAAATTTGGACAAGGCCAAATATATACAAACAGTACTAAAAATTGCTCTTGTATAAACTTAGACAGTTGACAGAATAACAGGTCTTGCATGCATTTTTCTGAAGGGTATGAAGTCTGAAACTCAATGCCTGTCATTATTTAGTGACATAATTCCTAAATGATTTGTCAGAAAACCACAAATGTTATGAGGAACAAATCAAAAATAAGAAGCAAAAGTCTATTCATTCTGCAAAAATACAGACAGTTGAGCGGTATAGTTCAGCCAGGGCTGTCTGAGTTTGCCACCCATCCCCCCTCACAAAATCATGGTCAAATGGGGCCTTCCCCCTGCAGCTATTCCAGTGTCCCATTACTTGGCTATTTCGCCCCATTTACCATAAACACTGTAAGCTTTACTTCTACGATGATTTGGATTTCATTTAAAAGTTTTATTTTACATTTTACAACACAAACACTAATAGACATCTACTAAACAAAGCAATGCAGTCTCACAATGAAAATGAAAACAGACTTAACATTAAAACTTCTCTGCCCTTGAAACTCACATTCATTGAAACAGCATTGAAACCCACATTCAAAGAAAATACATCTGGCCAGTGGCAGATAAAGATTAACTTTGGGCTGTTTTCAAATCATAGGCCCCTTGTACAGGAACCATACATGTGTTCTTTGATACACCTTCCTGATTGTATTAAATTATATTCCTTGTATAATGCAGTACAGTTATTAGAAGGTATTTTAAATTTATTGTTTGGAACATTTTTCCAGTAACCAATGAAACAAAATACATTCACCAATAATGACAAAACTGCCCAATTCAGAACATTTCCATCAATAAAAGTCTACTCAAACTTCTACAATCCACCAGTATCAGTAAATATGCACACTCTCTGCAGAAGTAAAAGTCATCTAAATAATTCCCCATTAAAGAGATTGTAACCAATGAAGAGGTTGCTGCTAGCAAACAACTTTATATTTCATTGTTTCATCTACAAATAAAGTGCCTGTTACCCTTGAAGAGTAAATTTCCTATGTTACATAAAAAAATGATAAGCTAGTAATATTGCAATAAGGGATGGATGGCAAACTGATAACAGGTTCATAATTTCTAGGTATCTCTGCCAAAGAGGACATGCTCAGTTCTGCAGCATCCACCTCCTTTAAAAGTATAACACAGTACAGTATCAGCAATGCATCTATATACTGTGGGAGTAGAACGCACAGCCTTCTGCATCAAAAGTAAGTACACTACCTGTTGTGCTATTAACAATGCAAGCAAACTCCGCATAAGCAGCACTAAACTTCCCTTCAAGCTCTCAGTTCCTTGTAAAATCCATTCGACACTCAATTGTATCTCTCAACTTTGAAGCACAAGAAATCCGGAAAAGGCTAAAATTTATTGGGGGGGGGGATAAAAGCCCAAAAACTAGGGACATATTTTAAACATTGCTTGTATAACCTTGGAAAGTTGCTAGAATAAAATGCTGTGTTACCGCCATGTGTTTTACTGCCGAGTCTTAAACCCAGGACCCTGTGCACTACAGTCAGAGCAACATACCACTATGCAAAATCAGCTGTTTTTGAAAGACAGCTAGACTGAAACTTAAATGGCTATCATTTAGTAATTCAGTTCTCACCATAGCTCTCAACGTCTTAGCACAAAAAACCTGGACAAAGCCAACAATGATCTTATAAACAGGAAATTGCTAGAATAAAAGGTTTTGTATAACCATGTACTTTCTGAAGAATATGAAGTATGAAATTCAAATGCCTGTCATTTTCCAGAAACCACAAATTTTATGAGAAACAGAACAGCAATATGAAGCAAAACTTTCACAAGTGGTGGTGGGTAGGGAATTCAAGCTCCTGCTACCTACTCCTAGGGTACAGGGTTTGAGTCTAGCCACTACTACCAGGTATATTTCCTGTAGTCACTGGGGCATTTTACACACACACACACATACACACACACATACACACACACACCTCTGTTCAGCAAAGCACAGTAAATAAGCTCCGATCGTTCAGCAATGCACAGTACCTGGCATTTCAGCATAACCCTGCCTGGCCTCTCATTCAGCACATGTAAGCTCTGTATCAGCAAAGGCATAGCCATTTATCAAGCTGTAAGCCGCATAGACTTCTGGGGCATCTGTGAGACTGCTGCCTTATTCCATATCCAGACTGATTAAGCAGCAGTCCAGATTTGAGTTTTCCACTCACGCATACATGAGTTTTGGGATTTTTTTATTTTTGGTTTTCAGCTTGGGGGGGGGGGGGCTGCAGTCCTGCAGTCCAATAGGATGAGCCACCACTGGGTTTAGTTAAAAAATATTCTAAAACAAGGATTTGAGGCTGCACTGGCATTTGTATCTAAATAAGAGCTGTGAGTATAAATCCTAGCTACACCCCTGAGCAATAACACTACCTTTCCTCTTTATATGGTCATTACAGATGATATTATAGCCAGGAGGCATAGTTTTGGAGTCATTTATGCTGGGTGTAAGACAATTTTCAGTTATGGCAAGACTAGGCTTATGTTGGGTAATCCAGGCATGTAGTCCAGCGATTTTATTTCTTAGACTTCTAAGATTTATGGCAGCAAATGTTACATTACCAGGGTTGAGGGGGGGTTGACCCAGTGGTTTAGACTAGTATGTGGAAGAGAATTGTCTTGATGTTTACTGTGATTGGTGGGGTCAGGATTTGGGTGAATGTCTACTCCTAGAAGGATTTTTGTATATTGGAGAATTATTGATACTTGTTTGTTTGGACAACATTTTTCCACCTAATTTTGTTTTGTTTTGAGTTGAAATGGAATTAATCAGTCTATATTTGGAGTAAAGGTGAGGAGCATCATTAAATGGGCTTGGTGCGATGTGTGGAGAGTGTAGGTGGATAGGGAAGATTTGGAGGTTTATTGAGAAGCATTACTGAGTTATGGTAGGATGTAAGATGGCCTAGTAACAGGATAAGAATGGGGGATAAGCTGAGTATTAACATGATTAAGTAAAGGGATATGTATGTTACAGTCAGCAGGTAGCAGGGAAGCAGGTCAAGGAGGAAAAAGAAGTAGCAAGACAGAAAGATATTTAGTGGTGATGGAGTCTGAAAGCTGATAAAGGATTGATAGGAAAGAAGTATTTCCTATGAAGGAGGCAAGTTAGGATGTCCTTGTATCTTCCTGGAATGTAAAGAATAGAGGGAGTAGTCAGTTTATAGGCAATAGAAAGCAATTAACAGACAGGTACCTAGAAGGAACAGGTTTTCTTTTATTTCCTGAATGTGGAAACATGTTAGCCAGGAAGACCAAGTAACTGGCATATACAGTGTAATCTATTGGTCAAGAGAAAGGACAGTGGTCAGCTTAGTAGATGGCCCTCAGAGTGCAAGGACAACTTTGTTTTGTGTGTGTGTGTGTGTGTGTGTGTGTGTGTTAATAACTAATTTGCAGCACGGACAGGCACATATTTGACTAGATGATGTTAATACACAGTAAGGTTCAAGTTAAATTTGCTACAACTGCACAAAGATGAAATTCTCAGTGAAAATGTTTGGGAGTTGGTCCTTATTGTAGAGCTTCACCAGAATCTGTGTCGAATAAAGTGACTAGAGGAGCTGAAAAGAAAGGAAACAGCAAAACTCTACTAAACTGTAATTTTATATTGACGCAATAAAGTTAATACTTATTATAAAAAGAGATGGAGGAAAGACCATAATGAATCACAGCAAGAGAATATTGGGGAAAGTATAGAATAGAGAGGTGGTAAAAAATGTAATAAATGTAAGCTGAAAGTAGGTTAGCAGGAGATATACCACCGAATACAGTACACACCGAGAGTAGTATAGAACAAGTTATCATAACATAGCACTAAACTGATAAGCACAATATAAAACCATCATTTGGTAACATTCCTGGCATTAACAAATGTTCCAAAAGAGTGTTTATACATATCCGCACACCAGAAACTGACATTACATACTTGTTAAAGGCCACAGAAGGCTCAACATACAGACAATTTATATGATTTGAATGAAATTGATACAAATGCAACATACTACCAAGGTCTATTCATTGTTCTGCATAGTCTTAGAACAATTACACATGTAATAACATATAACACATACCTGCTCTGTGTGGAAGTTGGTGACTGAGTAAAAAAGGAGAGAATAGTGAGGGAATATTTAGCAATACATTAAAGTACAGTGACTTCCCACTTAGGTCAAATTATAACAGAGAGTAATCAGTTTATATGCAATAGAAAGCAATTAACAGAAAGGTACAAAGCAGAACTGTTTTTATTTCATTTACTGAATGCAGAAACCTGTTAGCCAGGAAGACTAAAGAACTTGCATATACAATGTAATCTATTGGTCAAGAGAAAGGACAGTGGCCACCTTAGTAAGTGGTCCTTAGAGTGCAATGACAACTCTGTCGGGTGTATGTGAGTGTGTTAAAAACTAATTTCCTGCAAAGGGAGGCATCTATTTGTCTAGCTGATGTTAAAACACAGCTGGTTTCTTCAAGCTAAAATTGCTTACATTGTACAAACAAAATTTACAGTGAAGAAGTTTGAGAGTTTGCTCTTGTGGCAGAGCTTCAGCAGTATCTGGGTCAAATATAGTGACCAGAGGCTGTGCTCTGTGTGGAAAGTTTAAATTACATGGTTGATTAAAATGTTGAATATGTTCAGTGGAGTGTAATTCGGTGATTCCATGTAAGTTTAAGTGACCTAATTGCATGCCTATAAAATGAAAATAATTTTTGGCAATTTATGTTCCTTGCATTTGAAGGGATTGGAATTACATTTTACAGAAAAATGTACATACAGAGAGTGGCAGCAGTTCACTAATTGATTTATATATATTTTTCATCAAAACAGGCACAAGTACTTAGGTTTTCACTATAATATCTTCAAGTCAGAGCAGTAGAATGAAAGCCTAATATGTAGAGCTGCATTGCTTGTGAGGTTTAGAGACCTTGATGGAGGAACAGTACAAGGGTTAGTCTACACTGCATTTAAAGAAATTCATAATGAAAGCTCTGACATGTAACAGTATCCTTTATGATTTAAACAGGCTGTACTATGTAATATAACAAACTATTAGAAGATTGCGTGGTCGGATATTGAAGCCCATAATTTCTCTTTAGTTTTTGCAAAATATTTCTACATTTTTATAAATTTTCATTAATTCTGTAATGTCCCTTTGTAAGCTTATAATGTATGTGGGATGTCATGTGATTCTGTCTTGCTGCTTCAGTTTTTGCCAGGATAATAAAGTATGGTTATTTATATATTTTCCCCTGGATGTCTGTCTCTTACCCTCAAGTGTTTTAACGTTTATGAGGAGAAAAAGGATCCACTAGAGCAGAACAGTACATAGATAAAGTATGCAGAGGGTGCTTCTTTTGGTTTTGCAGTAAATAACATTTCTAGTAATCATAGGTGAAAGTTTGAGGTCATGGATGATAACACATAGGACTTACATTGTAGAAGTACAGGCAAAAGAGAGTTGTGGTAATAGGACAGTAAGAAGGAGGTGAATTCTGAAACAATGATTAACAAAGTAAAAGGAGTCTAAAAAGAAATACTGTTAGAGGGTGGGTATATATCATGGCCATAAGAAAACAAAGAGGTGCATGAATGACTCAAAGTAATTTGGCTATATGCTACCATTAGGGCATATTGGAGACTCTTGCTACACACAGATGTTGCTTACTATCATACATCACATCAGTATTCTACAAGTCTCGGCCTTAGTACGTTTCATACACCATTCTTTGGGGGCTGTATGGTGGCTTGATAGCCACAGCTGAATAATAAATAAAGCTGAGTACTGCTGATATGCCTACTGCTTTGTGGAATGCCTGAAATGTCCCTGAGAGAGTGTCGGGGAATGTTACAGAATCTTGTGCTTGATACAGCATATGGGTAATGACAGGTCCTAGCTTTCATATTGCTGAGTCTTTTGAGATGGAACAGCACTGCTACAGACCTTTGGAAGGTGTCTTTTCTCAAGATATAGCAGGCTGTCATTTCTTCAGTTTTAAGTGGTATAAGCTAACCAGCTTTGCATTGCAGACATGAATACTCTAGTTCATTTGCCTGAAATTCTATATCATCCATTGTGTATCCAACATACTATTTGCATAACACATTTTTAGCTTCAGGAAAAATTGTGCTCTACCATACTAGAATCTGTTGGTTGGGAACAGAATTCCTTTGTGCTCATTTACATTAATTTACTCAGACTTCACATTTCTAATGAGGTGCACAATTGTAAGCAGTAGTTTCAATGCACTGTATTTAAACTCTCCATAATGACTTTTGGGAAGAAATTTAGTATAATGGTTAAGGTTGTCACCTGCTATTCACAAGGTTCTCTCCTAACCTCTGGTTAATGCCCATATGGAGTTTGCATGTTCTCTGTCAGCCTCAGTAAGGTCCCCCCCAAAAAACATGTGGGCTGTTTCAACTTCATATACATCCAAGAATGGAGATGCGGGCTGCAGCACATTATTTAGATGGTGCCTATTGAGGAAGATTTGTATAGACAAACCACATTGGGCAACAGTAGCTGTGGTGCACAGTAAACTCTAGAAGTGATGCAGGTGAAGTGACTGAGATGGGTGGCAGGATCCACACTGTGGGGCAAATGAAGAAGTGGGGACATCAGAGCAGAAACCCAAGTAACCCCAATTGCAGAGAAAGCCAAAGATAACAGATTATGGTGGTTCAGGCACATGTGCAGAAAAGAAAAAGACAATCTTGCAAAGCAGAATTTGTACAGACACAAAGAAGGTAAAAGGAAATGACATCAAGCAAAGAGATGGATGGATTTTGTGAGAGAATGCCTGTAGTGCTTTGGCATGACTGTCAAAGAAGGCAGGAGACTGGTATTGAATCAAAAGAGATGGTGCCATTTGCTGTAACACACTAACCCCATGTAGAAAATGTGGAAAAAAGAGTTGATGAGTATAATGATGAATTACTTTATATCCTGCACAGCTGCAGAGACCATATATGAACAGGTTTTTGCCTTACAGTATCACATGTAGAAAAGTGATGAATTAAAATGGACATACCTAACATAAGCAATTGACCTGCATTAATATAGCATATTTATTTTCCAACAGAGAAAAAATACCAAAAGGTGGTTATTTTAGCATGGTGTAGAAACACATTTAAATTCTTTCTGTAGGTTATAATTTATTATTCCAATTTACAATGTACTCAAACCATTTATCCAAATTTGTATCTGGAAACATATAACAAACTGATATTCATCATTTTCACTGTTGCAGTAGCCTTTAGGCTGTATGGCTTGTGTCCTGCCTATAGTAAAAACAACTGTATAAGTAACTTATTCAGCCTATCAGATTTAGTTTTCAAAACCAAAGCTATAGAGATGTGTTCATTAAAACCAGGGGGAGATTCCGTATTAAGGGGAATCTGACAAGATAATCCTTTATACAGCAGCATAGTTTCCAAGTCACCATCCTGGGAACATCTATCCACTTTTTCTAACACAAAAAATAAAAACTTTTTGATACCAAAACAGAAGACAGAATGTTTCAAGGTGATTCCCTGTTTGGGCAAATATAATTGCAATGCCAAGGGGTAGTTCAATGCATTGTGTTCATGTTGTCTAGTGTATTATGTCAGAAAGCTGGAGAAAGGGTTACACCAAAGAATTTATAAATATTTGGCCAATATAAACAATGGGGATCTTTTAAATGCACTAGTTAAACATTGGGAAAGATATTTAGTGGATTTATTTTTGAAGAGGTTTATTTATTCTGATGATGTTTTATGATCAGGAAAAACCTACATACATTTATTTATATCCTACATTTGTTTCGTTCTTTTTCTGTTTGAAATTCCTCATTTATGCTCAAAGTAGCTTCAGAGTTTACTTTGAATCAAACCGTCAATCTCCTGGTCTCCTAACCAGACACTTAGAAGCAGGTAGGAATGATTCTACATATTCTAGATGTGTTTAGTCAGGTTATATACTATAGTGGCAAAACTTAAGTCCTTTAGAAAAGCAAATCAGATACTTGTTTCTTACACGGGGACGAAGAAAAGGCAGTCTGTTTCAATACAAACTATTTCAAGATGGTTACCCTCAGCTATTGCCTTTTGTTATACCCATCACAGTAAACCAGTTTCAGGCAGTATCAAGGCACACTCTATTAGTACCTGGTCATCTTTGATGGCACATTGGAACAGTGTGGACTCAAGACTATTCTAGAGGCAGCTATATGATCCTTTGCACATACTTTTGCAGATTACAAAATGGATTTCTTTTCTAGCTCCAGGACAGGCTTTGGTAGGACTGTTCTCCAATGGCACCTGGATCCATATCCTTCCTCCATCCAGGCTGGATAGGCTTTGTAATCAACCATATTGCCAAAGGCTACTGCAGCAGTGAGAATGATGACTTTAGTACAGTTGTGTAAGTTGCAACAGTAGATGATCGAATTCCTCACTGCTGCAGTAGTTGCACCTACTCTCCATTCCCCATTCTTGTCTATATAATTACTTGTTGTGATATATAAATAGCATTATATCTTTCTGAAGTTCAGGATGAGTACACTCCTTCTTTACTTAGGGGAAAAAAATAAAATTCCTGAAGAAATCTTTAGTCAGACATCTGGTTTCTCTCCACTGGGATGACCACTTAGCAGTCAGAGTGAAGATGTAGGAGAGAGTCAAAGGTTTTGGAAGCTGGCTGGTTGTTGTATACTGGGCAGGACTTAATCTGTATAGCCTAAAGACTACTGCATCTGTGAGTAATTTGACTATCTACTGGGTAAGTGCAACTCTTGCCTCTTTCAAAACTTCTCAATAATACCTATCTACTTTATGACACTGCACTTGTACCAAGTCATCACCTTTCAATACCTAATTGCCTAACTTACTACTATTATTGCACATTTGTAAAAACTTTTCTACACTAATGCCAGGTACATTTGCAATGTATAATTGTTTGTTTTCTGTCAGTTTGTAAACTACCATCAATTCAACTAAATATTAACTATGTTTGTTAATGTTGTATCTATACTTGACATTGTTACTGGATGTTCATGTTATTGTCATGTTTACTTATGTTGTGTTTACATGTGACATTTTTATTGTATGTTTATGTTATTGTGGAGCTTTTCTCCCTGGGCCTCCACTGAAAATGGACTCTTTTTGGCACAGTGAACCATCCCAGTAAACAAATGTAAATGAATTACTAACCAGCTAACTAACTAATGAAATACTTTTCATATTAACATTGTTATCTTTTAAGCAAACTTAGAAAACATAGTTATTTTAAGAAAAGACACATAGATAAACATTCATTTTCTGGAAGAGTTAGACAAAATGTAATATTTTAACCGTAAAATATAGCAGTATAAACCTCTCAGAGGTAAAGTGAACAAAATAAAGTTCATTTTAATTCCTAACATATTTTTAAATTATTTATTTTATTTATTTATTTTACATTTGTTGACTGGGCTAGTCTAGCTGGATACATGTCCATTTTCAGTAGAGGCCCAGGGAGTTAAGCTCCAAACATAGTAAACATTACAAAATACAATGTTTAAAAACATGACTAAGTTCACAGGAAGATAGGCTCCAACATAGTAAAATTACAAGATACAAACACTAAGATGAACTAAGTTCAACTGCATAAAAGAAATAATAGTGTTTGTAATACAAAATAAAAATTGTGACTAAGAAGAAGAATGGTAGTATAGAGTAAAATGTTATTTTCATTTATTTTGATAAAAGATTTTGGGAGACTGATTTTCAGTACCTGCCTCATAAGAAACCCAAAAAAGAAGATAATGTTGTATATCAGATGCTTTCACTAGGAAAAATAGCCAGAATTTATTGAGAAGCAAATAAATGTGTATTGAGGGCATACTTTGTAAGGTATTTAAAGTAACT
This sequence comes from Protopterus annectens, assembly GCF_019279795.1. Taxonomy (NCBI): domain Eukaryota; kingdom Metazoa; phylum Chordata; order Ceratodontiformes; family Protopteridae; genus Protopterus; species Protopterus annectens. Next base: position 1,080,241,834 of record NC_056735.1, read on the forward strand.
TATTTATTTTTATTTATTACTGATATGACATTTGTTTAATGGTAAAGTCTAACTGGGCAAATGTACCTATTTTCAGCAAACATCTGGGAGAAGAAAAGCTTCACGTACAAAATTACAAAAATTCAAAAATAGCAACATGAAAATATAATGCATGAAGTTGCAAATAGCAATACAAATTATGTATGCAAACTGTTATCAGAAGAAAGAGACTAGGATACAGATATTTATAATACAAGTTAAATGCAAATTATTATGAAATACAGACAAGCTGAAATTGGTTATGCAGTTTGGATGAAATCATAGATGAAGTTCTACAAGTAAATTAATGTTTAGGCATATAAATGAAAATAGGTAAGTTGCAGTTATAGAGTTAGTTAATATACTGGAGTCTAAGTGGAGAAGGAGGAGAGTCTAAGTAAAGAAGTCAGAGAGGAAGAGTGAGACAGACAGAGAGAAGGATAGGACAAGAAAGAAAGAAGTGAAAGCAAATGATAGAGTTCTGTATGTATTGCAGAAGCAGGTATAGCAGTTAAGAGAAGCGGAGATGAATGGAGAACAGGTAACAGAAGAGATGGTATATGTGAAAGTACAGGTGGAAAAGTTAAAAAGATAGGATTTGATACAGAGAATGGAGATTATACGCTAGAGCTGTATTTACATTGCTGAAATAGGTAAAGCACTGACGGGGAGAAGAGAGTGAAAAGGGAGAGGAGGTAAGGGAGGAGTTGATACATAGAACCTATTAGGAGAAATAAGGAGGTGGATTAAAACTAGGTTATATAGACTTTAACATAAAAGATAAGATTAACTGCAAAAGACTAATAGCCTAATAAAAAGTAAAAACATTTATTCATAAAAGAAAATATTAAGTGCTTTCATTCCAGTAGTAAAAACAGAACTTCTTCAGAATCAGAATCAAAATAACATCACTTCCTGCTCTTTATGTACACATAATTCAATTCTAATTACTAATAGTTAATAAATTACCATTTTATTCAATATTTAAAATGTAATCAAGAGGCAAAACCAAGGAGGTGGTAGATATGGCAGTTAATACTCAATAGTACCTAATTTACTCCTGTATTTCTCCATGTTATGATCACCTCTACTGTATACATTCCTTGATTGTTATTGTTTACCATCTACCATGTCTTTCTTTGGAGCTTTTCTCCCAGGGCCTCTGCTGAAAAAGGACCAGTAAATAAATGTAAATAAATAATAAATAAATAAATAAAAGATGACAAGTTTAATATAGTATGAGCGCTTTCGCGTTGCTTCCACACCACTTCTTCAGATACATATATGGTATCTGAAAAAGCGTTGTGGAAGCAAATGTGAAAGCGCTCATACTATATTAAACTCAAGTCATCTTTTAACTGTCGTGTCTACCGCCTCCTTGGTTTTCCCTCTTGATTACGTTTTGTACTAGGAGTTGGTTTCATCAATTGATATGGTGAAATTTTTGTGAATATTTAAAATGTAGTATTTAAATGTTTTCAATACAAAAGCATTTAATCTTTTATTTTTGAATAAATGGTTTTACTTTTTATTACTACTGTTTATTGATATCTCTGTGGCACTGTGGTGAGCAAATGTCTTTTGGAGTAATTGTTTGTTTAGTTATGGAGAGTGGTGGGATAAAATAAAAGATTAGGTAATCAGCCTGATGTAAAACAAGAACAGAGTCAAACAATGAAGGAAAACATATTTTAATGTAGACCTAAATGGATGCTAAGTATAGACCTGATAACAGTTGTCCTGGAGTGTCAGATTTTTGTCACACAGTTTGAGTATAGATTTTGTGCAAGCTGGGAGTTTAGGAGTAAGGCAATGGAAACATTTATATTCCCTGATAAAATTATAAGGCTGATTAGTAGGATATATGAGGAATCAGAGGTGAAAATTAAAGTATGCGTGGGGGGGGTTCTCTCTGATAAGTTCTGTTTGAGCAGTGGAACTAGGCAGGGGTGTCCTCTTTCCCCTTTGTTATTTGCATTCTATTTAGTACCATTGGCAAAGAAAATAAGAGACTCGGAAATTCAAGGATACTTAGTACTTAAGAGTATGGATTATAAAGGATTCTGTTATGGCAGCTAAGGATATGTGGGAAGAGACTTTAAAAACATAATACAAAACTGAGGAACTGAAAGCTCTGTTTTATTGATATAGATAGCAAGATACAAGCAGTGAAAAAGTTTTTAGTCTCTCTAGTTTTATATACAGGTCAGTCATATTTTGTAAATGGGAGGAGAATTTGTGGATAGTAATCAACAAAATGTTGAAGGATTTTATCTGGGTGGGGAAGAAGACAAGAGTCAAGTCAGATAAGTTGATCCTTCCAAAAGAACAAGGTGGTTTGGGTTTATCAGATTTGGAGGGGTATTTCAGAGACAGCTGAAACTCCTATACATAGCACAAGTAGAAAGATATAATTCAAAGTGAAAAGATGATTATGAAATGGGAGAAGCTCAAGAAACAAGCAGAGACTGGGATTTTTGATGCAGATCCCTAAGGAGAATAACAATAACCATACATAATATTATATTCATAAAGTAGCAGAAATTATTCTAAGAACTAAGCCAGCATGGGATGGAGAAAGGAGATACTGCTGATAGGGATGCCTGGAACTACAACTAAGGATAGAGAGAATAGGCATGAGCGGGATATAATTTACTGTAAGAAACTGGCAAAGAAACCAATGTACTGGAAGCAAATAATTAGAGAGAGAAATATAACTGAAAGGGGAGAGGCCAAGAATACACTTGGACTGAAGGCTAAAGATTTCCTTTCCTATCAAGGACAGATATCAGAGTATATGCAAAGAGAAAGAAATAGGGGGATCCTAAGTGAAAGAGCAGCACTAGTGGAGGTTTTAGTAGAACCTAGAATAGAAGCTGATGTTAAACAAGGGATAATTACTAAGGCATATAAAATATTGCATGATAACTATAGGAATCAATCAGAGGAGGTTAGAAAGATTTGGGAAGAGGGATTGGATAAGCAATTCACAAAGAAACAATGTGGGAGTATATGTATGGCTTCCAAATATTGAACAAAGTCTAGAAGGTTTAGGATCTTTGCTTGGAAGTATTTGCATAAGTATTTTTATACCCCAAGTAGTCTCCAAATTACTTTTCCTCAGGTATATTGCAAATGTTGGAGTTGTGGTGGGAAAGAAACAGATCACTGGAAACATATTTTTTGGGAGTGTAATGAGTTGGAAGACTTCAAAAAGTATCTGCCAACTACTCTGTCAGAAATACTGGGTGAACAAACTGATGTAACTAAGGAAATAATTTTTTGAGCTGTGATACAGAATCAGAATTGCCTAGACACAGCAAGAGCTTGCTGAGTTTAATTCAGGCAGCTGCCAAAAAAGCAGTTACTAGAAAATGTCAATTAAAGTGTAAACCAACTGTTCTAGAAGTAGTGAATATAGTAAAGAGATAAAACAAATGGAAGAGGATCTTTAGATAAGGGTAAGAGCAAATTATATAGAAAAAAATGGGAATTGTGGGAACATTACATGCAGAATAATGCTTTTGAGGAGGAATGCGGTTTAAGAGAAGGCAGGAATTGAATGAGCTATGTAATGTTTGACTAACTTTGACTGAAGAGAGATAATAAGTGATGTATAAAGTTTGCATTTGAAAATTTATCAATATGGTTTGTTTTCATTTATATAAATTTAAAATTGCCTATGTCATAAGTGATAATTTCATAGAGACATTTCTTGTTTTGATGCGATTTTATACAGTTTGGCATGTGAAGACCAAACTTCGGGTTATCCTCTATTATTAGACCTAGCAGGATAGAATGGGAAACAACAGCAGTTTCAGTGTTGTTCAAAGACAAGATTTTGAAGCTATTTTTTCCAATATATGATATTTAGGAAAAATAATAGTAGCTTATTTTTTTTTGGGGGGGGGGGTCTAGCAGTAGTCAAATGGTATACAGCCAGATTCCTATGGAGTTAAAGGCATCATGAGTGAGTTTCTAGATGGAGTAGACTGTCAGAGGAGCAGATGAGAGTGAAAACATTGCATATTATATAAAAGATGCTTGTGTGCAGACGGTTAATAAAGGTATTACAAAGGAGAAAGACTAAGGATAGAACCATCAGTATTAATTATAATTAAGAAGAAAAGGAGGAGAGCAACTTTATAGACTGGTGTCAGTCTGATAAGTAGTTAGCAAACTGATGAAGAGTAGCATCTGAGAGGCCTAGAGTAGATTTGTTTATCAGGAGATTTCTGAAAGACTGTATCAACGACTTCTGACAGGTCTAAAAATAAGAAAGAGAAATCTGCCATTGTTTAAGTCATTATTAATGGTCTGTGAAACTGAAATGGGTAGACCTTATACTATGAGCGGGTTGAAAAACATTGCGTAGCAACAGATTTTCTTTTAAAAGATAATAGAGAATCAAACAATTTGTCAAAGTCTGCTGTTAAATTAGTAAACTGAGGACAGACTTGTCAATGAGAGTAACCCAAAATCACCAGTCTGTTAAATCACTTACACACAGTTTAAAGCATAAAGAAAACTTTAACCTGGGTAAAATTACACATTTATTAAACAGAGTTAAGCACTTTCATTCCTAAACGCATATTGGAACTTCTAAAGAACTAAGATTAACATGGCATCAGTTTCCTTAAATAATGATATGCTCATTACATAATTAAGATCACAATCAAATTATATATCACATTAAAACTATTCATGTAATGCACTAGCCCTTATTTAAAAGAAATACTAGCACCTGAAGTGCTGTCATTTAGAATTAAGTAACTATTGTGTCAATCACTATAGCAAATGAAACCTATAACCTTACTTCACCATAAACCTTGCACACATATATAGATTAAGTTACAAAATCAAAGTTACCTTCATATCATAAAACTTTAAAAAGCACATTTTAAAATGGGGACATTTTAAAAAGAAAAAATGCACATATGCATTAATATATATTAGAGCATTATAATTTTGTTGCCTTTAAAAATAATGCAAGGTGTAGGTAAATGTGTTCATTCATCCCTGGTCATCTGGAAGTATCCAATAAAATCTGACAATACTGTTTCCAAATCATAAGTATGCACCCCAGTTACCATCTTTAAAAAAAAAAAAAAAAAAAACATAAAACATTTTCAAAAATATGCAGTAACATTTTTAAAACCCTACATTTCTGAGTATGGCTATGCAAGGCATTGTTTGTCATCCTTCATTTTAAATGCATAACAATGCTCATAAATTATTGTTCTTAATGCATACTCATAAAATGAAGATTACTTTAAACAATTTGTCATTTATACTATTCCCATGGCATTGCAATCTCATCTACCCATGCTTGTACTCACCCCAGGGTAGCTAGATACTGTAAGGTACCTGGAATCATGTATTTAGCAACAATGGGAGCATGCCTCACATTTTTAATCCCTTATTGCAAACATTTTTTTTTGTTTTTAAGATATTGGTGTCTCATCTTGTCTCTAATAATAATTTTAAGTTCCTTCCCTTTTTGCACACATTAAAAAGGACTTCCCCAGCATATTCTAAAAATTACATGAAGAAAAATACTGCATTTAATTTTTATCCCTTATTCTCTTATTTTTTACATTATTATTATTGGTGCAGGGCATAATCATGGCTTTAGCATAGTTCTTATCTATCTTGTTTGCAGTTTTATTATCAGGGGTATGCTACTTAGTAACTGATGTACTTTTCAGTATGGGAGAAAAACAAGTTTTTCATTTTATCTTTACTTCACTGGCTATTTTTTTTACCATATCTGGTGGGTAGCCCCTTTCTATAAGCAATTCATAGTAAAAAGTATCATCATTTGACATTAACTTGGATGGTCTTGACATTTGGCTGTTTGCCACATTTTTCTTTTGCCAAAAAGGGTAACTGCTGATATAGTGTAGGAAATTGAAAAGAAATCTTTCCTGTAGATCTGTGATGGCAAATATTTTGGGTTTGACATGTCAAAAGCTCCTGGCACAAAATAATTCAGTGCACTTCACATGAGCAATGAATGCAAAAGCAATGTTTTTGGTAACTCGGGTGTTGGTGATCATTGATGTGTCACTCAAAACATTGTGGCATGTGTCACCTTTCACACACATGTCATAGGTTCAACATCACTGCTGTAGATGCTAGATTTATAGCATTTGTTTAACATGTCCTTATAAACAACAGCATGTAAAAACTTGCCACTGATTGGGTTTGTAATTTCTTTAAAATGCAGGAACGTTTAGTACAATTTATACAGTTTAAAACTCACTCAATTTTTCTACATTACTCTCTGTACTGGTGAGAGGAAAGTCAATGTGGCAAGATGAAATTTGGCACTGAACTGCACTGAAATCTCTAAGGCTACAAAGCCAGCATTACTTTTCTTAAAGCTTTATTAAGACCTTTCAAAGGAGGACTAACATTTGGCTTTATATACATAAATAAGAAATGTGGAGTTTTGCCAGCATTTCATGTCATAGTCTTGTATGATGCATTGTGCTCACTTTCCAATATATGTTGGCATAGTTTGTATATTCACAGTGGGGAATGCAGTACATCTATGTATCTATTTTGTTTATTAGGCTTTTATTACTGTAGACCTGCCATGTCCAAAAAGTTTTTTACAGAAGGTGACACTATGATATAGTCAAATTCAGTACTATGTTGCCTTGAAATACATAACAGTATAATGAATGTTTTGGATAAATTTTGCATTTGAATGTTCTATTATAATATCCTGAAAGCCATATTAGGAACTCTCAAAGGGGCAGCATTTTACTAACGCAATCTGGCATATTATAATGTACTTTATTTCTATCAGGGATGCATAGATAACTTCTGTTTGTGGTGAAGAATGCAACAAATGTCAAGAATATATATGCAGCAAGTTGTCACTATATCAGCAGTAAAAAAATTACATATATATATATATATATATATATATATATATATATATATAATAATAAGACTAGGTAATATTGTTTTTCTGTATGCATGTCCTCTCTGTTCCTTCTGACCATCAGCTCCACCTCTTTTTATTTTTTAGCTAATTTGTTCCCATATGCAGGGTGCCCTGCCTGAATGGACACAATTGCAGCTATTGGGGGACATCATACATTGGTCTTTCTGCATTTTTTGGTGTCTTGCCAAGATTGCAAGGACTGTCTTCCCAGGGCTCTATCGGTTTGGCTCCCCCATAACAGGACTATCCATGTTTAATGATTGGACCATAATTGACCCCAGTCAATGAGCTATATGCCATTCACATCCCAGCAAATCCATATTTTCAGATATAAGCTATAAAGAAATGTGTATTAAACCTGCACTCCCCTTGGTGCTAAAATGGGAACTCATATCATTGATCTGCAATGGTCTACTAAACCCTCCCTGCATGTACGAGTGCTTCAACTCACATATGCAGTGAGTGCTACCACTACTGTCTTGGTAGCAGCAAGTTTACATTTTTGGTTTTTACTACTTATGAGCACCTATAAGTCAATGCTTGCAAGTATTTATTTATTTATTTATTTATTGCCGTTGGTTTACCAGGATAGTCCATTGGGCCATAAAGAACCCGTTTTCAATGGAGTCCTGGGGAGAAAAGCTCCATAACAGAAGGTATTTACAACATTTTAACAGTTACAATATTGTAACTGAACTCTGAAAAGCTCCATAACAGAAGGTATTTACAACATTTTAACAGTTACAATATTAGTACAGAGAGTTATTAATATTGTGTAAACAAACAAATGTAGAACTCATCAGTTAGAATAGCAGTCATAACAGTTAAAACAATAGGAAGAAATGTACTAGAATTAAATAAATGTAATATAATACTGATAGAGAATAAATGTCAAAGGTATAGAAGTAGAATATGGTATTGAGGGTGAAATAAGTAGAGTTAGTTATGTGGGGTGGGAACAAGAGCATTCCCACTGAGAAGCTAGATGAAAGTGAAGAGACTTTTGAAGGCAGAGTTGTTAGAGGTGGTGCGGATGAGTGGAGGTAGGGAGTTCCAGAGGCGAGCGAGGCTGAAGGAAAGAAGGTTTTTGCCTGGGGGATGAGTCGGTCTGTGTACTTCGAGTAGATTTTGATTATTTGACCTTAGAACTCTGTTAGGTAGGTGCATTTTAAAGGCAGAAGAGAGAGAGGGACAGAGGGTAGGGTTGAGAATAAGCTTATGGGCTAGAGTTAGTTGAGTATAAGTTAGTTGATTGGGAAGTTCTAGCCATTTTAGCTTATGGAGGGAGATGCAGTAGTGGGTGGAGGATTTTTGGCTGGTTGCAAATTTTGCGATTTTGTTGTAACAGGAGGTAAGTTGTTGTTTTAAACAGGACTGAAGATTAGTTAGTAGTGGGGCACCATATAGAAGGGATGGTATTAGGAAGGAGGTAGAAAGAGTGATTTTAGTGGCAGATGTAAGGTATGTGTTCTGTCTATAAAGCATGCCAAGTTTCTGGTGTGTTTTTTTGATGTTAATTTGCAGGTGGGAGTTAAATTTCAGTTGGTTATCGATTTGGACCCCAAGAAGCTTGGTTTCTGATACTATTTCAAGAGGTGAGTTTTGTAGAGTAGTAATTGAGAAGGTACCCATGTCGGGAGGGATGGCTTTGGAAGGAGTAAATAACATTAATTTGGTTTTGGAAGCATTGAGAGCTAGATGATTACATAGCATCCATTGTTCTGTGGAAGAGAAGGCATCTTGAGTAAGTTTTTGTAGGGTATTAATAGAAGAGGCAGAACAGATGATAGTTGAGTCATCCGCATATTGGATGATGCTAGAGAAAGGGATAGATTTGTGGAAGTCATTTATAAAGATGTTGAAGAGAAGAGGACCCAGTATGGAGCCTTGGGGAACTCCTGTAGGGGTACCAAGGAAAGAGGAGGTAGCTTTTTTCCATTTTACAGCTTGGCTTCTGTTAGATAGGTAGTTAGAGAACCAGTTCAAAGAGGAGGAAGACAGGTGAAGTTTGGAGAGTTTGTTTAGGAGCAGACTATGTGAGATAGTATCAAGGCTTTGGAGAGGTCAAGGAGTAAGGTAGAAACAATTTTTCCAGAGTCACGGGCTTTATTTACAACCTCAAGGAAGGAGAGGAGGGCTGTCATGGTGCTATGATTGGGTCTGAAACCGTGCTGTGTGGGAGTTATAAGATGGTTGTCTAGGAGGTGAGGAAGGAGCTGAAGTTGGACACATTTTTCTAAGAGTTTAGAAATGGGGACAGGATGGCTATGGGACGGAAATTAGTAATGTTATTATTGTTACCACCTTTATGTAGAGGTATAATAAAGGCTTGTTTCCATACTTGGGGAACTGTGTGTTCTTGTAGAGAGCGGTTAATTAAAATGCTAATGGGGTAGGCAAGGGTTTCAGCGGCTATACTGAGAAAGTAGGAAGGGATATTATCAGGAGCATTGGTACATGGTTTCAATTTCTGAAGAAGTTTTTTAATAGTGGATGTTGGTATAGGATTTAATGAGAAGAGGGGCAGTCAGGAGTGGGGAGTTTTGGGTAGGTGGAGATGGGGATAGGGTGGATGTGGAAGAGAGGGTAGAGGAGTCAGTGGGTGAGGAGTGTGGTATAGAAATAGGAATAGTGGGGGTGGGTAAGGGTATATTAGATAGTAAAGAGGTGTTAGAGAAAGAGGAGGTTAATTTAGAAATTGAATCAATAAAGAAGGAATTGAATTGGGTGGCTAAGTCATGATCTGGAGCATTTGGGTCTGGGGTGGGAGTATCTGGTTTGCTGGGGTGGAGGAGAGTAGAGATCCCTTTCCAGAATTTCTGTGGGTTGTTTTTATTTTGGTTTTGGAGTGTAGAGAAGTAGTTTTGACGATCAGAAATAATGAGTTTCTTTACTTTTTTTTGGAGGATTTTATATTCGTTAAGGAGTGATGTTGTCTTGTGTTTTTGGTAGCGTCCCCAGGCTTTGTCTCTATGTCTCATGATAGCCAGAGTAGTTTTGGAGAGCCATGGGGCTGATTTAGTTTTTATTCTTTTAGTCCTTAAAGGGGCTTGGGAGTCGAGTACTTTTAAGAAAGTTGAGTTAAAGTAAGAGACTGCATCATCAAGGGATAGTGTTTTTAGACAGTTCCAATTAATTGCTTGCAGTGAGCTTGAAAAGATTACTGGGTTAAAGTTTTTGTGATCACGGATTGTAATGTGGTTGTGAGTATGCTGAAGGATAGTGGGAAGCCGGTGGGTAAAGGTGGGTAAGTGGTCACCAAGTGGGTCGGGAAGAGTTCCAGTGTTGGTGAAGTAGTGAGGGTGGGAGACTAGAATCCAATCCAATATACTCCCATTGGAGGGGTTTTTAGCAGGGTGGGTTACCAGAGTGATCAGTTGTGAGAAATTGTAGAGGTTGATGTTAGTGGGGTTTGTAGGAGACTGTATAAGGGCCCAGTTAATATTAACATCTCCTAGGATTATGGTTTCATTTTTAATGTTACTAGATAGCCAGGAGAGGATGAGTTCAAGTGTGGAAATATTGTCCCCTGGTGGAATGTAAAGGGAAACTATACATATATGTTTGTGATTGTTGATTTGCAGCATTGTAAGGAGAAGTTAGGCATTGTTAAAGTGTGGAGTAGGTTTGTTATATGGTGTGACTACTAGGGAGGAAGTGTATATAAGGGCTATTCCTCCGCCTTTTTTGTGAGGTCTGTCTTTTCTTATGATGGAGTAGTTAGGAGGAACTATTTCAGAGTCTTTAATGTGTGGTTTTAGCCAGGTTTCTGAAATAGTGAGGATGTCAGGTTTATTATGTATGAGCCAAGCATGTAGGTTTGGTACTTTGTTTACTATGCTTTGAGAATTTAAGGAAGTGAATAATAGAGATTTATTTATAGCAGTAGTAGTGGTGGGGCCTGGGTTAGGATGGATGTCTCCAGATATGAGAGTGGATATCAGGTGTAATATATAACAGTCTATGTGAGTAGTTAGCAAGGAGATGAGATTGAGTTGTTTTGTGAATTGGAGGGTTTGTTAACAGTTATGGTTGAAGGGTTAGAATAAGGGAGATAAGCTTATGTCGAAAGAGAAGGAGGTTTTCAGAGGAATATAGGTGGGGGGAAATAAGAGAGTATGAGGGTGAGAAGGCTGTGTTGTGAGGGTTAGTTATATGAAAGGCTTGGGAGTGGGTGGAAATTGTAGGTTGGGAGAGACAGTAGAAGAAGGATAAGGAGAATAGTAGTAATAGTGAAAAGAAGGTGAAGGGGTGTTTAGAGGGCATAGTGGAGAGGAGTTATTAGAATAGTGGAATTGGGATAGAGGAATATGCAATATAGCAGATACTATATGAATAGCAACTGGATATATCTGGTCAGATGTAGTGTGTTAGATTGTAATATAGAACTGCTATGTGATAGATGGGGTAAATGTTTGAGCAAGAGAGATAAGTTCATATAGGAGTAGTTAAATATGAATGTATAAGGTTGGTGGTGGAAAGAAGAGTTGGGATTGGAGTAGGTGAGAAGGAATAGAAAGCCTTAAGTGATATAGCTGAGGTAGATAATTAGAGGTTAATGTGGGTGGGGATAGGGAGGGGTAGTTGGTGTTAATAAGTATTTAATTGGATGTGAGTGTCAGAGGGTGTGGTTATGGGGAAGATAAATGTAGATGCACTGGGGGTGGGATTTGGGGGTAGGGTAGGGGAGCGGAGTGAGCCCGCAGGGCGAACGGAGCGGGAAGAACCAAGAGGTCCCGAGGGTTCTGGAGTCAATCAGAGAAAGAAGGTTCACAGTGGGGCAAGTAGGAAGGAAGAAGGACCTAAGGTGTTGGGCAGGAGTGAAGTATGAGAAGCTAGAGGGAGAGATTGGAAGGAGCTGTGATTACAGCTAGAGTGGCCTAGAAGAGTTAGGAGATATAATACGAGGGGAGAGGTCAGATTTAAGACAGAAACATAGAGATCTGCAGAGGAGTCTGAGGTCTTGTGCCACTTAGAATATCTTAGGGGCAATACTTGGAAAAAAAGTACAGCTAATGTGGATCGGGTGGGGGGGGGGCTAAGGCTGCTGGCTATCCGGGCAGGCTAGAGTACTACCAAACATTTATTAGACCAAAACATTAGTGATTAATGGTTAACTGCAGTTACACATACTTTCTTAGATTCCCGTAGGTGAAAAGTCCCAAAAAACAAGGGGGTGTGAGGCAGCTGAGAAGCCTGCTTAGCTGTTTGATATTTTCTGGAGCAGTTAGGAGAGCTGAGTTTTGAAGGTAGGTTTACAGGTATCCTCGAAGTTTAACTTGCAGGGGTAACTCAGGGCAGAGAGCTATAACAGGGTGAGGAGATTAGAGAGAGAAGTAGTGTTAGAGAAACTAATAAAAAGGTTTATGTTAAGGCTGTAGAGAAATAACAATAAAAAGTAGTACATCAAAGCAATTTCTAGCAATTACAGCATTTGAAAAGTAACATTGCATTTCTATGCCAGGTTAGTTGTCCTTCAAAAAATAAACACAGCATTTTAGTCGTTGTAACTCAGTACACATCAATATGCAAATGGTCCTAGAGAAACCCCAAATTACCTTAAAAAAATACATATACATCAACTAGTCATGGCGTTTGCTGATCGTTTGGATCGCAAAAGCTAATACAACGATAAAATGCAGTAATATTTCCCTCCGCAAATCAGCTGTTAAATGCATTCGTCACAAAAACCCAAAAGGAGATGTTATGGCAGAGATTAAAAACGAAGCACTTGGAGTAACATATACATCAACACGAACCCTTGCAAGTGCAGAGAAAACAGCCAATGTCACAAAGATAGATAGAAATACAGTCAGTGAGTAGTTAGATCATCTCTGAGTCAGTTAGAACCTTTTAGCTATCATAGGCCAATTGAGCACAAAACAGTCTAAAGGTAGATGCCTATCGTCGCATCTCTACTAAAATGTAGCTTCCTTAACAGTAACAACCCAACAACAACCCAAGTACCAAGCAGAATAGATTGAAACCACCTCTCTGTACCTAGATGCATTAACTTATGCTGGCCACTGTCTCCCATCCTCTCCTGCCTAACTCATGCAATACCTAAGCCATCAATTAATTTTGAGTTATCAGGTCATAGTCAAAGATTTATCTCTATATGTCATGGAGCAAACAGGATAACATTTTGTCACTGAAAATGTGTCATGAACAGATATTCATTAATGACTTAGATTTTAACACCATCAAAATTCCTAAGGATAGAATGATATTCTTAGGGATATTTTCTATTTGGGTATTTAATTATACTGATCTGAAAGTTTTGTTAAGTATTCTAAATGGGGAATGGCATATAGCATTTTAAACACAGAAACCAAACCTAAAGATTTTACAGACAAAGTTTTTTACTCTGTTAAAGGCAAGTGTGCCGAGGCGCTAGAGAATTTATCTGCTGTTGTACCATACGTGGATATATATCACAAATTTTAAGCTACTTGTGTGTATTTTTAAGAATAAATCCATATTTTTCTACTGGATTGGATTCACTTTTGTGGTGAAGCATCAGTTTCCTTCGTTTTTTCTGTGGTTATTTAAATCACTGTTGTAGTCTGGCATGCTATACTCTACTCAGTTTTCATTAAGAGAGTGTGTGATTTCTGTTCAGTTTGGCAAGTGTGACATATATGCAAAATACATTTTTACTTTGTCCATAGGTAAATAGTAGGCAGACTATTACAATCCTATACAATAACCAGATGTCAGAAACAAACCTTGTACTGTTGAGGTTAAGACCTTAACCATTATGCTAACCCTCCTTGCTAAAAATTATCAGTTATAAAATTCATATGCACTTCACAAGGCAAGACAACTTTTTTGTTACTGAAAACATGCAATGACCAAAACTGTATTTATTGTAGGGGCCAGTTTGGGTAGGGTCAAATTCAACATTGAAGTGTATTAAAATACCTTAGAAAAGAACAGCACTTTTACATTTTACTCTGTGGGTCCAATCATACTTCCGTGAAACACATATCAAGAACTATCAAGAGGGACTGACAAATACATTCTTATTACTTTCATTCCTAGGTGCCAAATGTAGGATGTTGTACTCATTTCACTGCCACATTTGGACATGTGGTATAAAATTCAGTTTCCATGAAGGTGGGCATATGAACTATTTCCAGTGCTGCGAATAGAGTACATGCTTATAATATATCTGTACTGAGTTATCATGAATCAGGGTTAAAAATATTGTACTTATTTCACCAGCAAAGCAAAAAGCAAATTTTTGTCACTGGAAACATGCCGTAACCAAAATTGCCTGGGATAAGATAGACAATTCGATGAGCTCAGTTTCATGAATGAGCTAAAGAAAAAAACTTAGGGAGAAAAAAATATCATTATATACGATTGTGTCAGATTGTTGTGTTATATTTCTGTTAAATGCTTATTAAAAGCATTCAAATGGGTCTAACATGTTTCAATGCATTCAAATGTACCAAATCTATAGTTACACAGGTAATTTTACTATCATGTTTTAGTGCATTGCATTATAATTGTTTTTCATTAGGGTAGGCATATGACTTCTCTTCAAAGTGGAAAATACAGCATCAATAATATATTCTTAGTGAATTTATATTATAAGTAGAAATCATCTATACTTTCCAAGACAAGATAATTTTTCCAATGGGAATATGCAATGATCACATTTTCTGTAGTGAAAATATGGTTGGGTGAAATTCACCATAGTACAGTACTGAAATTACAGGTCTATATTACATGAACGAACGATCATAATGTCCAGTACAACATACTCAATACACTTTGATTGATAGTTCATGTAATCGAAACCTTAAAACCTGAAAAATACAAAATTGAAAGATTTTGTTTGTCCCACACCTTCCATATACTAACATACAACACGCACACACATACAACCAATGCATAGAACCCCCTACACACACCATTCAAACACTTAAAAACCTACACAAACACATCTACTTTTAAAACAAAGTTGGAGCCTTTGCCCCCTACACCCCCCCAATGTGGGGGGCTGTTTCCCTCTCACCCCCCTAACTAAATATACCAACTCCGAGATCGCTGTACATTGGGGAAAGGGCAATTTCCCAGTAATTGCAAAGCAACCTCTTACACAAGCAATTACCAAGAAATTGCCCTTTCCTCAATGTACAGCGATCTTGGAGTTGGTATATAAAAGAAAGCAGACTCTTACCTATCCATTCAGAACAGTGTGGCATGTTTACATCACATGCTACACTCACTAGCAAGGCCGACCAAAACATTTCAGAACTCCACATTCCAACATTTGAAATCTCCGATTACATGAACGTTCGATCAAAGTGTGTCGAGTATGTTGTACTCAACATTTTGATCATTCATTCATGTAATATAGACCTGAAATTCCTAGGTGTAGCATTTTTTAGCTGAGTGCTGTATTATAGTTTATGGAAAAGTTTATTAAGAACTCTCCAGGGGACTAAAGAAAAACTTTAATACATCATTATCAAGTATATGATTTTGTTGACATATTACTGTAAAAGTCTGGAAGGTTGCATTGTTGTCTGTTTCCATTAGGGTGGATAAATGGCTTGTGTTCAGGATGAAGAATATGGTGCATGAAAAGAATATATCATTACTGACTTTTCATAAAATCATAAGTAAAAATCTTGTCTATCCCCTCCTCTCCCCTAACTTATTGTTATCCTAATCTTCAAACAGTCTTTCTCTCTCACACACACACACACACACACACACACACACACACACACACACACACACACACACACACACACACATACACACACACACACACACACACACACACACACACACACACACACACACACATACACACACACACACACACACACACACACACACACACACACACACACACACACACACACACACACACTCTCTCTCTGTTGCAACTTCTGCTGCGAAAACGTTTGGCATATGTGACAGTTTTGGCATTAGAACAAAGACCTACCTACCATCCCACCAGTACATCTCAAACAGCACAGGAATAGGCAGTGTTCCTACCTTTGACATTTTCAGCACTCCATGGCTGAGTGCTTTCCATCACAAGTCACAGTAAACTGTATTGACTAAAAGCACACTTGACAGAGTTTCCAGTAAAACATACCACTCTCCACACACACATTCACACACACACACACACACACACACACACACACACACACACACACACACACACACACACACACACACACACACACACGCGGGTGCAGAGGAAGATGGTAGATCACTGTGCTCCAAGTGTAGAGGTTTTGTCTTGTACTCCTGTATTATACCCTTGTAAAATAAAAAAAAGACTGCACATGTGACTAGAGTATAAAGGACACTCAGGGAAAGGTAATAACTGTTTTGTTTTTGAACAAATAATATTTTACTAATAGCTGCTCAACAACTCTTGGTGTTGTGAATTGCAAACCAGATTTTAGACATCATGGGATTAATTACATCATATCATGCTAATGTGGTTTAAAGGTGAGCATGGTTCATTTCCATGGCATAGAGGGCTAAGGTCCTGACAATGACTCAGACAACATAGACTTGTTAGGAGCTTGGGCATCTGTTGGAACTGGTATAGGGATGATGAGCATTCCTATTCTGGGTGGAAAGGGGTGGATTGGTGCCATATAAGAGTCACTATGAAGAAGGGTAGAAATACAAAGATGGCCCTGGCGTAGGTGTTTTGTCATTAAGCCATGTAGTGGCTTTCTTGCTTATACAGGGGAGAATGCAATCCAATGGGAAGCATTGCCTGGGGGGAGCAAGGGTTTACAATATAACCCTTCATTGCTGGTATGCCACAGTGCATAATCCACTGCCATGGAAGATTGAATGACTGTCATCCCTGTGCTGGGTCAACCTGTATGTGAGAATAAACAGTTCAAGTCTGACTGAGGGAGGTTGGATAATATGGAAAACATTAATAACAATTTAAAGGTAAACTCCACAAGTAAACACAATAAAGGCACCGGGGGGACACACACCATCCAAAATCCATGAGTTCAATGAAAATCCACTTTGTTTGGCACTTATACCACCTTTTTGGGTTTAAACTCCACAAGTCCTTTCTGTTTTATTGAAGATTTGGAAGGTTGATTTTGTCATGGGACCACTGATATTCATACACAATTCTTTAAGCTATTGAAGATTGTTGTGAAAGCTTCTTTTCCCATATTGTTTTGTTGAAATAACCTTCATAAATTTTTGTTTCCCATATAGTTTTGTTGAAATAACCTTCATAGACAGTAATGACAGGCATATGGACATAGGTGTTTTTAAAACAACTTTGCTTAAAAAATGAATATTTATAATACTTGTGCATGCATGCCTGAATAGAATATATTAGTCTCTAATGACAGAAGGCATAAGTGTCTGGTTCGTAGGTTCATAGGTGTGTTCTAGGCTAATGGCCATGGAACCTTTACAAGCCTAGCCCATAGAATTACCCTGTCATTGTGCCACCCAACCTTAGTTCCCAGTGCCTCTGTCAAGTAGATCCACTGGAGTGATCCCCAGGGTGAATTTTCTATTTCCCTTCTACTCATCAAGATTTCTCTCGAAGATGGCCAGTGAGGTGCTCTGTTTGACAGGTATGGAAGTCTGTTCCATAGCATGTGAAGTCTCTGTGTTATGAACCTGTCCCTCCAGCACGTTCTGTTGATTGCGGTAATGAGGTTGAGGTCTATGGAGCATGTAGTGTGGAGGGATTAGGATTTCTTTAGATGTAGCATTTCTAACAGATCTAGGTCAGACATGGCTTTATAAGTCAAGCAGAGATCGCCTCTAAGTAGGTGATATGAGACAAAGAATAGTTGGAGTTTTTCTGAGTCTATCCATATATAGGGCAAGTATTTAAGGCCTAGGATCCTCTTTGTGGGGCACTTTTGCGGCCTCTCCAGTTGTTGCAGGTGTCTAGTGAGGTTCATGCCAAATGGGACATTGTACTTGATAATTGGCCTAATGAGGAAAGAGTAGAAGAAGACAGTGACCTTTTTCTTCCTGGATGCAAAACCCTTAGTAATGAGATGTGTCACATAGAAGGACTTTCTGACCACAGTGGCAATGTGTTGGTCAAAAGAGAGGTTGCTGTCAACCTGTGTTTCCAGATCTCTCATAATGCCTTCTGTGTTCAGTGGACTACCATCAATGTGGTAATTAATTAATGGAAACTGGATTTTTCCCAAAGTGGATGATGACACATTTTTTGGCATTGATCTTAAGGCTATGGTTCTGACACCAGTCGTTGGTCTCAGTGAGACCTTTCTGTAGGATGTCAACATCACTTGGGGAGTTAATAATAGCTCCCAACTTGCAATTGTCTGTGAACTATGTCAGCCAGAGTCCCTTCATGTTGGCCTGGACTTCAGAGAAGTAGATATCAAACAGGAGAGGACCCAAGACCGAACCCTGTGAGACTCCACTCATGACTGGTCAACAGACTGACTTGGAGTCAGCTACTTTCACACTGTGGGCTCTGTGAGCCAGTTTTCAACCTACCTGGTGATATACGGGTTGATGCCTAGCTTAGTGAGTTTTTCTATGATTCCTGAGTGGGGAATGGTATCAAAGGCCTTGGCCAGATCAAGGTAGGCTGTATGAACCACCTTGCCTTCATCCACAGCTCTGGTGACCGACTCAAAGAAGTCGACCAAGTTGAACAGGCATGATCTACCCTTCACAAAACCAAACTGTGTGGGATCCAGAGTTTGGAGATTCCCTATATCCTTGTTTGTTAGGTCCATGATGATGCATTCCATAGCTTTGCATATCAGACACGTCAGGCTAATGGGGCGATAGTTCCCAGGGTCTGTAATTGCTCCTCCTTTGTGGGACAGGGATGACTGTAGTAGTGCGCCATTAGGTTGGGGCAAACCCTGAGGTGAGGCTGTGATTGAACAGGGCACACAGGTGAGGTGCCAGTTCACTCTGTATTTCATGTAGAACACAGCCAGGGGATATTGTCAGGTCCCATAGAAGCTGTATTCTTGATCTTGGACAGTGCTGTTTTAACCTTTGCAGCAGTAATACTGGGTGCATGGCAATCTACTGGTAATTGTGATTGGTCCTTTGGGGGGAGAGAGGGGTAAAATTGGCACTGAATCTTTCAGCCAGTATATTGGCAATATCTGTTGGCTCGGTATATGAGGTAACATTATGCATAGCTCAGAGCAAATTGGGTTATTGCTGTGAAGAAGAATCTATTTTCTGATGGACTACACTGTAGGAATGAAAGGCCTTGCCTGAAATATTCCATTTGATATTCATGCCTCTTTAGTTTAATAATATTAAAAAAAAATAAAGTTTATTTATGAAATTAACTAGAATATAAAGGATTTATAAGGGGATACTGTTGACCTTGTGTGGCTGCAAAACTATTTATGTGCTCAAGTAGCCACTTTGGCAATATGTTGTTCCACATTACTTCTCTGTGCTGCCATACAAATCTAAAATGCAAAGAAACAAACTAGGAAAGAAGCAGCATGGTGAAGAAAAATTATCTGGACTGTAGGGTAAAGGTATCCTTCGAAAATCCAATCCTTTAATTCAAAAATACTTGAATACATAAGCACTTTCATCTGAAAATTAAAAACTTCATCACATAAAATACACAAAACAACTTCTTCTTTAAAAGTACTGGTATGACCAACAGAATTCAAGAAACCTCATCACGAGACTACATCATGTGACTACCAAGCCTCCTTATGAGAGGCAGCCCCTGGATAGCAACCTTTCATTCATAAAAGACTTAAAACAGACATTTAAATTAAACTAAAAGATTTGCTAAGTTTTGAAACAAAAATTACTTTAAAAAATAATACATAAGTAAAATAATATGTACTGTTGTATACTGTGTGCTGTTTATCAAATTCATCATTAAATGTTAAGATGAAAACATATTTTGCAGTGCTTTTAACTTAAGCAAGCACACAATAGATAACTGCTCATTTAAACCTGGCCACAAATCTGCGTTCAAAGACAGTTGCCAATATAGCTTGCACTTTTCAAGGGTGAGTATCCATGCCTCCCCCCCATTTAATAGTACTTGTTCCAAAATTACAAATTTAAAATGATGCTCAGAATTCTGGGGCACATGTTTAAAGAGTGCATTCATGTTCTTCTGTTTTTTAATGTCATATAAATGCTCATAGACTCTTTCTCTGAATCTTCTCTCAGTCTTGCTAATGTAAAAACCAGGACATACCAAATAAAGTGCACAGTACACCACACATTGTGTATTGTAATCATAGTGCTCCTTAACTGTAATGACATTATTTGCCATGGTGCGCTTCTTGTCTATCAACAAATTATGGCATTGGGAACAGTGACCTATCTCATACCAACATTTTTGTTGCTCAGTTTCACCTTAGGTATATTTATCCCTGTTTGCATCAATGCCTTGAGATTCTTCCCCCTCTTATAGAGAATATGTGGATATATCCCCCTCATTCTCCCTCACGACATGGCTAGAACTCAAAATTGGCCAATGTTTTACCAGAATGTCTTTAATCACTTAGCAGTCCATCAAAGAAATGATGATAAAAATCACTTTTTAAATGCACTTGATAGTGGGGTTGAGTAATGGGTTGGGTATCATGAATATCATTGTTATCATTATCAGAAACATTCATCTTGTTATTTAAAATTGGGATGACCTCCCTCTGCTCTCATTTGTTGATGACTTCATACATCAAGTTATCAGTGAAGTCTAGTGGGTACCCCCATGCCCTAAACATGTCTTTCAACACACAACACTCATCCCAGAAAGTTTTGTCCAGGGTAACTTTTAGTTATGTACTCACCATAACTTCAGATGTTTGGGATCCATCTCGCCTACATTCTGAATGATGGGTTCGGAGCCGATCCCTCGGCTCCGACTCGGCACGCTTATGCCAAAGAGCGAAGTCTCTTATTGGCTGAGCTTACTATATCCCAGGATGCACCACCACCAGTCCCCCAGATCTAGTTTGTCCGCATACATGCACACATGCATACCCTGCTTATATAACATCGTCAGATGAAACAAGATAAAAACAGTAGAGCTCAAAACCGTTCAATCTCTTCTGATCTGCAAGGCAGGGGGAAGGAGGGTGGGTATCAGGAATGTAGGCGAGATGGATCCCAAACATCTGAAGTTATGGTGAGTACATAACTAAAAGATGTTATGTGATCCTATCTCGCCTACATTCTGAATGATGGGACAGCGTCCCTAGCACCTGAATCCTGGGTGGCTCACTGGAAAACACTCCTGAGTACCGTGGAACCAAATGAAGCTCGTCCTTTAGATGCCACATCCAATTTGTAGTGGGAAATGAAAGTGTGCGGGTTGGACCAAGTAGCCGCAGCACAAATTTCCGAAATAGCGAGCTTGGAATGAAAAGCTATAGAAGTAGCCATAGCTCTGGTAGAATGAGCTTTGATAGATGATGCAAGTTGCTTATTCGAAGAAGAATAGGCCTGAGTTATGCAATCTCTGATCCATTTTGAGATTGTAGCTTTTGTGATGGTTTGGCCCAATTTATTATCTGAGAAGGACACAAACAACTGGTCTGACTTACGAAGTTGCTGAGTCCTGTCTAAATAGAAGCGTAATTGCCTGTGAACATCCAATTTATGGAGAGTGTATTCTGCTTCATTAGAGAATTTTGGAAAGAAAACTGGTAGTTCTAGAGATTGTTGAAGACAGAAACTAGAGCAGACCTTTGGGACAAAGGATGGATTAGGCCTAAGTGATACTCTATCTTTGTGGAAAATCAAATACGGTGGTTTAATAGACAGGGCTTGAAGCTCTGAGACTCTTCTTGCCGAAGTAATAGCCACTAAAAATGCCGTTTTCCATGACAGATATTTTAACTCGCATGTAGCAGCCGGTTCAAAGGGGGGAGATGTTAATGCGCAGCACCAAATCAAGATCCCACGGAGGTGCAGGATGAAAAACTGGTGGTCTTAACAGGCTCGCACCTTTAATGAATGTTTTGCATAATCTGCTGCTCATCAAAGGAGGATCCGTGGATTCATGGAATTTAGAGATAGCAGCTAGTTGAACTTTAATAGTTGAGACAGAAGATCCCTGATTAAATAGGGATGTTAAGAATTTCAAAACCTCTGGGACAGGAGCAGTGATAGGGTCTAAGCCCTTGAGTTGAGCCCAGATAGCAAACCTCTTCCACTTACTGAGGTACAATTTGTTAGTGGTAGGTTTGTGGGCCGAAGATAAAATGTGAACAACTTTCGGGTCTAGTGTGTGACTTCTAACTAAGGTTGGAAGTGGAGGAGCCAAGCTGTCAATTTCAGAGATTGAAGGGACTGATGCCAATGTCCCGACTGATGGATTAGCAAATCCGGGATCAGGTCTAAGGTCCACGGATCGTCCACTGCATGCTTTTTCAGGTAAGGAAACCATATCTGACGAGGCCAGTATGGGGCAATCAGAATCATTGAAGACCCTAGCTGAGAAGCTTTTGAATAACTTTGGGAAGGAGTGGAATTGGAGGAAAAGCATAAAGCAACCCTGTTGGCCAAGGTTGTGCTAGAGCATCCATGGCTGGTACTTCCTGATGTGGAATCAAGGAGAAGAACCTTTGGCACTTGGTGTTTTGTGGAGTCGCAAATAGGTCGCAGCACGGCGTCCCCCATCTCTTGAAAACCTGGACTGCTACTGCGAGTTTTAGAGACCATTCGTGAGGAGAGAGAATTGTCCTGCTTAATTTGTCCGCCAATACATTTGACTTTCCGGGATGTGGGTCGCTACCAAGAAGCGGTTGGTAGCTACAGCCCATTCCCACACTCTCATGGCCTCTCTGCAAAGGGGATACGATCTGGTCCCTCCTTGTTTGTTCAGATACCAAACCACCGACATGTTGTCTGTGTGGATGGCGATGATGCCCTGAGGAAGGAACTTGTGTAAGGCCTGTAGGGATAGAAGTACAGCCCTCATCTCCAACACGTTGATGTGGAGAAGAGCTTCGTCCGGAAGCCAGGATCCCTGAACTAGCCTGCCCAGACAATGCCCCCCCCACCCTATCTGGGAGGCATCTGTCGTCAGGGTAACCACTGGAGGGGGGAGAACAAAGGGTTTTCCCTGATCCAAGTTGGATGTCTGAAGCCACCAGCGAAGGTCCCTTTTGCATATTTCCGTAATCATGATGTGATGATTGAGGGAAGATCTTGAAAGGACCATTGAGTTGATAAGAGCCACTGAAGAATCCTCATGTGTAACCTTGCTAGAGGAACTAAAAGTACCGTGGCAGACATTGAGCCTAGAACCTGTAGGACCATCCTGGCTGGGGCTTTGGATCTTGAGATCAGAGCTAGAACTTGGCCCTGTAAAGTTCGAATCCTTTCGGCAGGAAGAAAGACACGCATCAATCTTGAGTCTATCTCTGCTCCTATAAACTTTATGCGCTGAGAGGGCAGCAAGACAGACTTTGACCAATTGAATGTAATCCCTAGGGAAACACCCAGGAGATGGTGGCTTTGAGGTTGTCCATAAGTAGATGCCTGGTGGTGGCAGTCAGGAGCCAGTCGTCGAGATAGGGAAACACTTGGAATCCAAGACTCCTCAGGTGAGCCGTCACTACTGCCAAACACTTGGTGAACACCCTGGGGCTGTGGTGAGACCAAAGGGCAGAGCACAAAATTGGTAATGACTGGCTCCCAGGCTGAAGCGCAGATACCTTCTGGACGCCTGATGTATCGGTATGTGATAATAGGCGTCCTTGAGGTCTATGGAGCACATCCAAACATCCTTCTCCAACAACGGGAGAATGGATTGCAACGTGACCATTCGGAATTTGGATTTCGTGACGGATAGGTTTAGTCTGCTGAGATCCAATATTGGTCTCAGGTCCCCTGTCTTTTTTGGCACTAAAAAGAACCTGGAGTAATTTCCTGATCCGATTTGGTCTGTGGGGACCGGTTGGATGACTCCTTTTTCTAGCAGCTTTGAAGCTTCTGCGGCTGCTATTTCCCTTTGACTGGGTGGTGGGTCCGGGATTCTCTTGGACGGAGGGGGTGAGTACTTGAATGGGATGGTGTAACCTCCGGCAATTATCCGAAGCACCCATCTGTCCTGAGTGATTGACTCCCAGGCTTTTAGGTGCTTGGCAAAACGACACCCGACTGGCTCCGGAGCAGCACAGCCGGGCAATCCCTCATGTCGTGTGGGAGGCTGAAGAGCCACGAAAGGACTCGCGGTCTCCAGAATTGCGGGGCCCTCTGCCGCCTCTGGGACGGCGTCTCCCTGAAAAATTTCCCCGCCCTCTGCCTCTGGTTGGGGAATGTTCCTGCTGTTGGGGGTGAAACTTGCGAGATTTTTGGAACCACATTTTCCCCCCTCCTTTGGCCTTGGGGTAAGGCCGAAAGGGAGTGGAATAACGGGCCCCTACGGCAGATAACGTTTTTCCCTCTTGCTCACAGCGGGTAAGGGTGTCTTTCACCTTGGGTCCAAACAATGAGGACCCATCAAAGGGAGCGTCGGCGAAGGAAGACTTGAAGGCCTCCGCAAACTGACACAAGCGGAGCCAGGCTTGTCTACGTAGAGCAACGCCTGTGCCTGCCGCTCTACCTGCCCCTTCGGCCGCATAAGAAATGAGCCTCATGGACGAGTTAGCAATTGACGTAAGGATAGCCAACTGAGAGCTAACGGACTGGGCTAGCTGCTCAGGTAGGTTACCCGAGAGGGAGTCTGACAACTCCTTGACCAGATCCCTCTGAAGCCTGGTAAAATGTGCCAAATAATTCAGAGACCTTAAGGTAAAGGCCGCTGAAGTACCTATCCATACTCCTAGACTCCTTATTAGGAGGATGGATGGACGTTGAAGCCTCTGCCACGTCCTGTTGTGTAGCAGATGCCACCACCATGGCATCTACAGCCACGCCTTTAGTAAGGAACTCCTTCTCGGGGAGCAGATAAGAATTTGTTTGGGCGAGAAGGGACTGGTTCCACGGTATCCGGGTGTTCCCACGCCCTTCAACAAACTAAATCCAGAAGCTCGTCGAAGGGCGGAGACACCCAGGAGGCGGAGGGCTGAGCCCCAAAGGCCTTGAGGAGCACTGATTCGTCCGCAGAGGGGTTTGGACATCCAGCCGCCTCGTTGTTTGAGGATCTCTAAGATGTCTGCAAAGGAGACATCGTCCGAGGACGACTTAGGGGACCCCTCCGCATCATCCATATCCGTGTCCGATGTAATAGACTCGGGGGAGTCCACGTGCTTCCTCTTGCACGATCTCTTCCTTGGGGGTTCCTCTGGAGACGACTCCGAAGAACCCTCAGGAAGAGGGGAACCCCCACTGGGGTAACCTCAGGCCTCGGGGCTCCGCTGGCTACGGACAGGCTAACTGCCAAAGACCCAGTCTCCACGCCCAGGGAAGGTGCTGGTAGAACCGGAGAGATGGCCGAAGAGGATTTGGCCAAGGCACTCCTCATGGCCCTGAAAGCCGGACCCCCAGAATCCTGGGAGAATCCGGTCTCCGGGGCCATGATGGCAGACGGAAGTCCCGCAGCCGAAGCACCGAGGGAGGCTCGGAACCGAAAGCATAGGTCCCGAAACATCACCCTCGGGTCCAGCCGAAGAAGTCCGCGTACCAAACTCGGACCCGAGGGCCCGGGTTGGAGTAAGGGTCGGAGCCGACCCTGAGATCTCCACCGGCTCCAAGAGCACCTGCTCCACGGAGCAAGCAGTCGGAGGAGGAATGGCAATGGGGTGGGTCATGGTCATCGGCTCCGAGGCCAACTGGGTCGGAACCGAAACAAATTTTTGGAAGACTGGGGACTGGAAAAGTCTTTGGAGCACCCTGTCTATATCAGAATCCGACATTCTCAAGACCGAGAGGAAACAGAACGGGTTCGAGAAGACCTCTCCCTCAGCCCCAAGGGACTAGGGGACCGGCTCCGAGGCGACTCGATGAGAATCGGCGCCGAGGAAACACACACCAGATTCCATCGGTGCCGAGGTAGACTTCGGCGCCGAGGAGGAAGTGTCTGAGCGGGCGACCCTTGTCGGCTCCGAGAGCAGTGGAGCCGACGAAGGTGACCCGCCTCGCGATGCCCCAGCCATCGGCTCCGAGGCCCGAGGAGTCGATACTGGAGAGAACGTGGCTGACCGTTCCGCCCTCGGCTCCAAGTCTTTGGAGCCAAAGGAAAGGCCTGCCTAGGTCTCTTGGCAGTCGGATCCGACGGACTGGTCGGAGCCGAAGCCCTTTTCTTTTTGGCAGGAGTCGGAGAGGAAGCCAAGGCTTCTTCAAAAGAGGGTTTAATCAAGCCTTTGAGAATCAATTTATTTTTCCTCTCCTGGAGGACCCTAGAGGAAAAAGCGTGACATACGCTGCATGACTCCTGCAAGTGCTTTGCCCCTAAACAATACACACATAGTAGATGGTCATCAGTAACAGACATCTTAAAAGCACATTTAGAACATTTCTTAAAGCTCGAAGGCCTATGGGGTTGAGACATGTTGATACACAAATCTAGTCACTCTGACAGGAAAGTACACTAAATTTTAACTACTGATATAAGCTTACAGTAATAAATAAAGCCAACTCTTCCTGTAAAAAGAACAGGTAACTCTAACCCAAATTGAACAATTATTAGAGACCCTGTAATTAAAATATTAACAGTCCGGGAAGGCCCTGGATGGAGGGGGGGGCCGAAAACAAACTGAACCCAATCACACACAACAATTCCAACCAAATCGTACACAAAGTTAGCGATAGCTGTTAAAACAGCTTTTGTGAGCAAAAACAGCAAAAAACTGACAGAAAAGTTAGTTTAATAAACTACTTAGCCCAGCCAGCTCGAGACCACGTCTTCGCAGGGAAGCGGCAAACGAGATCTGGGGGACTGGTGGTGGTGCATCCTGGGATATAGTAAGCTCAGCCAATAAGAGACTTCGCTCTTTGGCATAAGCGTGCCGAGTCGGAGCCGAGGGATCGGCTCCGAACCCATCATTCAGAATGTAGGCGAGATAGGATCACATAACATCATCCATCCTTGCAGCTCTAAAGAACTGCTCTTTAACCACAGCTCTTTTTGGGGGGATAATGGGTGGGAACTGGAAAAATGAAGAAAGCTGTTGGAGTAGGTGGACTTTCTGTGGATTTTTGACACAAACATTTGCCACAATAGTTAAGGTCTTTACCTTTCATGCACAAGGTAGAAGATTCAATCCTGACCTCCGACCAATGCCTCTTTGGAGTTTGCCTATTCTCCCTGTGTCTCTATGGGGTTTCTCCCACACCCGACAAACATGCTGAGTGTTTCCATCTCAAACCCACCAATGAATGGAGCTGTGGGCAGCAGCACAGACTCTACATGGTGCCCTGTAGGGAGAAGAGTTGTACAGATCAATCACTTTGGGCATCTACTGTGGTCCGCAGTATTCTCAAGATAGATCACACAGATCACAGACTGAATGCCTTGGCAGGACTAGCCACTTGACAATGTAAAATATGGCTCTAGGTAATTTGGTAATATTGACTAATGCCACCAAAATTGGCATGGGTAGTTACCAGTGATAAGTGGGTTGAGGACCCGGCCTACTCTGACCTACGCCAGGGACCCTTTCTAACTGTGGGAGGGGGTATATGTGCCCCTATTGGCCAGTGTGTGCCTGCCATAAAGCTCAGCAGCCCTGGGTCAATAAGCTACTGGCTGGCTGATGTCTAGTTGCCCAGCCTAGGTTATCTGAGATAGCAGTGCTGAGCAAAAGCTGGATGTAAAGCCAACCAACCTGCAAAATATGAACTGAGAATTGTTATGCTTAATGTAGGTTCACTGACAAGATGCAGCTTGGAATTAGCTGACATGATGATACGGAGGAGGCTAGACATCCTATGTATCCAAGAGATGAGTGAAAGGGCAGTGCAGCAAAGCTGGAGGGGACAGATCAACATATTTGCTGTATGCTGGCTTGGGATTCAGAATCTACTACTCAGGAGGAGGACAGGCTAGAAATAGTGTAAGAATTGTAGTGATAAAGAGGCTTCATAAGACAGTGAGGGATATCATCAGAATTAATGACAGATTCATGGCAATCACTCCAGTGTAATGATAGGCAGTATTCATAATCCCAGCCTATGCCCCACAGCAGGGCTGTGATAGTGAGGAAAAGAGTGCATTCAGACAGCAGTTGCAGAACCTACTAGATAAAGCAGGACAACATGAATTGGTGTTGATAATGAGTGAGTTGAATGCACATATCAGGACAGAAAGACCAGGATATGAGGACTGCCTGGGTCCACATATGTGGGGTAACAGGAATAAAGAAGAGACGCCATTCTAGACTTCTATCTGGCAAATGGCTTGATAGTAGCCAACACATGGCTCAGAAAGATAGATAGTCACCAGATTGCATGCAAGAATAGCCAAAATGCAACTTAGGTAGACTTCCTCTTAGTAAGGAAAAGGCACTGGGGTAGAATCCATGATTGTAAAGTTATTCCCAGTGAAACCAGTTGGACCACAGCATAAACCACTAGTTGCCACAATCAGCTGCAAGCAGTGGTCAGACAAGACTCTAAGGTCAGTAGAGACCAGGCTGAAGACATGGAAGTTGACTGGAGAGAAAGTACAACAGTTTAAGGAATTACTCTGGGCTCTAGCACCACAAGAAGAAGAGGAAATAGGCGGAGTTGAACAAGAATGGCAGCTCCTAAAAACAGCATGTCTTAGGACTGCAGAAAAGATATGCGGCCAAGCCAGGTATGGAAATAAGGTACATAAGGAAAGCTGGTGGTAGAATGCAGAAGTCCAGGAAGTCATCAAAAGAAAGGAGGAGTGCAGGAAGAAGTGGGAGATAGAAAAGACTGATCAGTCTAGGAAGAACTACTGGTTGGCTAACAAAGAAGGTAAGAAAGAAGTTGCAATAGCAAAGAATAGGGCATTGGAGGCACTCTACCAACTTCTGGAAAGTGACTCAGTAAATGGCACATAGAAACTATATCAGGTTGCAAGGCAAAGACAGAAAGATAAAAAAGGTAGTCAGACACCCTTCATAAGGGATGCTAGCAACAACCTGCTCACTAGTCCACAGGACATCAAAGGCAGATGGAAGGAATATTTCTAGCAGCTTCTGAATGAAGAAAACCCCACAGAAGCTGTACTGACCCAGAAACAGCCTACAATGAGAGAAAAAGAGGAGCCTACCCTAGAAGAAGTAAGAGCAGCACCAAGGAAAATGAAGTCAGGAAAAGCAACAGGCTCAGATGAGGTCACAGCAGATATGATAAAGATGCTGGGTGCGATAGTGGAGCAATGACTCCTGAGGGTACTAATAGCATTGTGGAGAGAAAGGCATATCCCAGATGACTGGAGAAAAAGCACACTTGTGACAGTACAAGAACAAAGGGGACGTCCACAACTGTGGGCAGTACAGAGGCATCAAACTCCTATCACATTGCATGAAAGTTCTGGAGAAGCTGATTGATAAACATATACACAGAATAGTAGAGTGTGAGCTGGGAGATGAGCAGCTTGGATTCAGATCAGGATGCAGCACAACTGACTGGTGTTTTCAGTGAGACAGATACTTGAGAAGAAGCTAGAGATGAGGACCGAGTCCAAGTGGGCATTCCTAGACTTGGAAAAAGCATATGGCAAGGTCCCAAGAAAGCTGATGTGGGCAGTACTGCAGTGGTTTGAAGTCCCAGAAACATTGGTAGAATTAGTGCAGGCTATGTACAAGGACCCAATAACTCAAATATGAACAGTGTTCAGCCTCACAGAGGGGTTCCCAGTCAGAGAGGGTGTACACCAGGGTTCAGCTCTGAGCCCACTGCTGTCCATACTGGTGATGGACTACATTTGCAAACAGGTTGGAGGGGACAGATCAACAAAGTTGCTATATGCTGATGATGTGGCATTACAGGCTGACTGAGCTAGAACTTCAGCAAAGGATAGGAGAATGGAATGCAAAACTGAAGGCACATGGGATGAAACTAATCACAGATAAGATGGTGGTAATGGCAGCAAATTGGGGAAATCAGAAGAAGTTGAGAATAGAGATAGAAGGGAAGATAGTGGAATAGGTAAACAGCTTCAAATATCTGGGAGGGGTGGTTGAGATGAAGGGAAGTCTGAATGAAGAGGTCAAAGCTAGAATCAGAGGGGCTTCAGCCAACTGGCATAGAGTGTCAGGTGTAGTCTAAGACAGAAGAATGCCAAAGAAGCTGAAAAGTAAGGTGCACAAGGCAGTGGTGTGACCAGTACTATTGTAAGGTACAGAAACCTGGGCAGTAAAGGCAGAACAGCTGACAAAGCTAGAGGTGATGGAAATGAAGTGCCTGAGAAGAGTGGTAGGATGCACACCGTGTGACAGATGAAGAGATGAGGACATAAGAGCAGAAGTCAAAGTAGCTCCAACTGCAGAAAAGATCAAAGAGAACAGATTATGGTGGTTTGGACACATGTGCAGAAAAGCAGATGACTATCTGGTGAGGAAGATTTGGGATAGACAGGAAGAAGGTAAGAGGAAGTGAGGACATCCAGCAAAGAGGTGGATGGATTGTGTGAAAGAAGATCTGTGGCAGTCAGGCATGAGTGTTGAAGAAGGCAGGAGTGTGGCATTGAATCAAGAGAGTTGGTGACAGTTAACACGATATCCCAACCTCATGTAGAAAAAAATGGGAAAAAAGGAAACTGATGATTATGATGATGATGATTTGGTTAGTTGTGCCCTTCATAAGCCAAATGTCAAGATAGGCAATGTTATATTCATCACATGCATGTGTAATTTTGAGAAACTCACTGCCGTTAATAATATAATCTAGAAACCCCGGGATGAGTTCTTTACCACTGTCCCAGAGAATGAAAATGTTGTCCAGAAAACATGTGTAGAACTTGCAACAAGGAAAAAATTCAGATGGGAACAGGTATTTTTTCTTCCACTGCATCATCTCAATATTTCTGAACAACCCCCCACATGCTGAACCCATGGTGACTCCTTTACTCTATTTGTGATTTTGGAACAAGTACTATTAAATGATAGGGGGGCCCATGGACACTCACCCTTGAAAAGCTCGAGCTATATTGGCAATTGTTCCTGAAGGCAGATTTGTTGCCAGGTTTAAATGAGCATGAGCCTTTAAAAATGAAGTTTAAATAAAGTTATCACTTTACAGCTCAAACAAGTATTCATATCCCTGGAACCATAAGTGTTACTAGAAAACTATAAATGGCAATCCATTCAGGATGAATTATTCTTTTCATTAATGGCATTCATTAAGTTTGATGCTTTAAACTAGATTTTATAAGCCAAAATAAAGGCAGTGAATATTACTTTCATTATGTTGTCTATACAGCTTAAGATATGTCAGTAACCATTCAAGCAAGATGCATACTACCAGCTGGATTTTCTTCATACAGCTGTGAGCTTTCCTACGAGGCTATGCAGTTCTGTCTGTGGTACCTGAATTTTGAGATATTTAGAGAAATATGAAAAGTATTACAATACAAATAAACATATGCAAATAATATTCAATATCTCTTTAGCTGCATTAGACAGTGATCAAATATCAATACACTTTTGTCATCATATATGCTTTAAGATGGAATCTTCTGATACCTTGTAAGTAGCATGATTTTGGAATTATTAATACAAATTTTCATTAAGAGAGTGTGTGTGATTTCTGTTCAGTTTGGCAAGTGTGGCATATATGCAAAATACATTTTACTGTGTCCATAGGTAAATAGTAGGCAGACTATTACAATCCTATACAATAACCAGATGTCAGAAACAAACCTTGTACTGTTGAGGTTAAGACCTTAACCATTATGCTAACTCTCCTTGCTAAAAATTATCAGTTATAAAATTCATATGCACTTCACAAGGCAAGACAACTTTTTTGTTACTAAAAACATGTAATGACCAAAACTGTATTTATTGTAGGGGCCAGATTGGGTAGGGTCAAATTCAACATTGAAGTGTATTAAAATACCTTAGAAAAGAACAGCACTTTTACATTTTACTCTGTGGGTCCAATCATACTTCCATGAAACACATATCAAGAACTATCAAGAGGGACTGACAAATACATTCTTATTACTTTCATTCCTAGGTGCCAAATGTAGGATGTTGTACTCATTTCACTGCCACATTTGGACATGTGGTATAAAATTCAGTTTCCATGAAGGTGGGCATATGAACTATTTCCAGTGCTGTGAATAGAGTACATGCTTATAATATATCTGTACTGAGTTATCATGAATCAGGGTTAAAAATGTTGTACTTATTTCACCAGCAAAGCAAATTTTTGTCACTGGAAACATGCCATAACCAAAATTGCCTGGGATAAGATAGACAATTTGATGAGCTCAGTTTCATGAATGAGCTAAAGAAAAAAACTTAGGGAGAAAAAAATATCATTATATACGATTGTGTCAGATTGTTGTGTTATATTTCTGTTAAATGCTTATTAAAAGCATTCAAATGGGTCTAACATGTTTCAATGTATTCAAATGTACCAAATCTATAGTTACACAGGTAATTTTACTATCATGTTTTAGTGCATTGCATTATAATTGTTTTTCATTAGGGTAGGCATATGACTTCTCTTCAAAGTGGAAAATACAGCATCAATAATATATTCTTAGTGAATTTATATTATAAGTAGAAATCATCTATACTTTCCAAGACAAGATAATTTTTCCAATGGGAATATGCAATGATCACATTTTCTGTAGTGAAAATATGGTTGGGTGAAATTCACCATAGTACAGTACTGAAATTACAGGTCTATATTACATGAACGAACGATCATAATGTCCAGTACAACATACTCAACACACTTTGATCGATAGTTCATGTAATCGAAACCTTAAAACCCTGAAAAATACAAAATTGAAAGATTTTGTTTGTCCCACACCTTCCCTATACTAACATACAACAACACACACACATACAACCAATGCATACAACCCCCAACACACACTATTCAAACACTTAAAAACCTACACAAAGACATCTACTTTTAAAACAAAGTGGGGGCCTTTGCCCCTACACCCCCTGATGTGGGGGGCTGTTCCCCTCACACCCCCCTAACTAAATATACCAACTCCGAGATTGCTTTACATTGGGGAAAGAGCAATTTCCCGATAATCGCAAAGCGACTTCTTACACAAGCGATTACCGAGAAATTGCCCTTTCCTCAATGTACAGTGATCTCAGAGTTGGTATATAAAAGAAAGCAGACTCTTACCTAGCCATTCAGAACAGTGTAGCATGTTTATGTCACATGCTACACTCACTAGCAAGGCCGACCAAAATATTTCAGAACTCCACATTCCAACATTTGACGTATCCGATTACATGAACGCTCAATCAAAGTGTTTCGAGTATGTTGTACTCGACATTTTGTTCATTCGTTCATGTAATATAGACACAAAATTCCTAGGTGTAGCATTTTTTAGCTGAGTGCTGTATTACAGTTTATGGAAAAGTTTATTAAGAACTCTCCAGGGGACTAAAGACAAACTTTAATACATCATTATGAAGTATATGATTTTTGTTGACATATTACTGTAAAAGTCTGGAAGGTTGCATTGTTGTCTGTTTCCATTAGGGTGGATAAATGACTTGTGTTCAGGATGAAGAATATGGTGCATGACAAGAATATATCATTAATGAATTTTCATAAAATCATAAGTAAAAATCTTGTCTATCCTCTCCTCTCCCCTAACTTATTGTTATCTTAATCTTCAAACAGTCTTTCTCTCACACACACACACACACACACACACACACACACACACACACACACACACACACACACACACACACACACACACACACACACACACACACACACACACACACACGCACACACACACACGCACACACACACACACACACACACACACTCTTGCTCTCTCTCTCTTGCCACTTCTACTACCAAAACATTTGGCATATTTGACAGTTTTGGCATTAGAACAAAGACCTACCTACCATCCCACCAGTACATCTCAAACAGCAGAGGAATAGGCAGTATTCCTACCTTTGACATTTTCAGCACTCCATGGATGAGTGCTTTCCATCACAAGTCACAGTAAACTGTATTGACTAAAAGCACACTTGACAGAGTTTCCAGTAAAACATACCACTCTCCACACACACACACACACACACACACACACACACACACACACACACACACACACACACACACACACACGTGGGTGCAGAGGAAGATGGTAGAACACTGTGCTCCCAGT
Source organism: Protopterus annectens (assembly GCF_019279795.1). Lineage (NCBI taxonomy): Eukaryota > Metazoa > Chordata > Ceratodontiformes > Protopteridae > Protopterus > Protopterus annectens. The sequence continues at coordinate 1,080,276,027 of NC_056735.1, forward strand.
GTAAAAGTTTTGCCTCCTACTCCTGTATTATACCCTTATAAAATAAAAACAAAGATTGCACATGTGACTAGAGCATAAAGGACACTCAGGGAAAGGTGATAACTGTTTTGTTTTTGAACAAATAATATTTTACTAATAGCTGCTCAACAACTCTTGGTGTTGTGAATTGTAAACCAAATTTTAGACATCATGGGATTAATTACATCATGCTAATGTGGTTTAAAGGTGAGCATGGTTAATTTCCATGGCAGAGAGGGCTAAAGTCCTGACAATGACTCAGACAACATAGACTTGTTAGGAGCTTGAGCATCTGTTGGAACTGGTATAGGGATGATGAGCATTCCTATTCTGGGTGGAAAGGGGGTGGATTGGTGCCATATAAGAGTCACTATGAGGAAGGGTGGAAAAACAAAGATGGCCCTGGTGTGGGTGTTTTGCCATTAAGCCATGTAGTGGCTTTCTTGCTTATACATGGGGGAATGCGGTCCAATGGGGAAGCATTGCCTGGGGGAGCAAGGGTTTACAATATAAACCTTCATTGCTGTTATGCCACAGTGCATAATCCACTGCCATGGCAGATTGAATGACTGTCATCCCTGTGCTGGGTTAACCTGTATGTGAGAATAAACAGTTCAAGTCTGACTGGGGGAGGTTGGATAATATGGAAAACATTAATAGCAATTTAAAGGTAAACTCTACAAGTAAACACAATAAAAGCACTGGAGGGACACACACCATCCAAATTCCATGAGTTCAATGAAAATCCACTTTGTTTGGCACTTTTACCACCTTTTTGGGTTTAAACTCCAGTCCTTTCTGTTTTATTGAAGATTTGAAAGGTTGATTTTGTCATGGGACCACTGATATTCATACACAATTCTTTAAGCTATTGAAGATTGTTATGAAAGTTTCTTTTCCCATATAGTTTTGTTAAAATAACCTTCATAAAATTTCTTTTCCCATATAGTTTTGTTGAAATAACCTTCATAGACAGTAATGACAGGCATATGGACATAGGTGTTTTTAAAACAACTTCGCTTAAAAAATTAATATTTATAATACTTGTGCATGCATGCCTGAATAGAATATATTAGTCTTTAATGACAGAAGGCATAAGTGTCTGGTTCATAGGTTCATATGTGTGTTTTAGGCTAATGGCCATGGAACCTTTACAAGCCTAGCTCATAGGATTACCCTGGCATTGTGCCACCCAACCTTAGTTCCCAGTGCCTCTGTCAAGTAGATCAACTGGTGTGATCCCCAGGGTGAATTTTTTATTTCCCTTCCACTCATCAAGATTTCTCTAGAAGATGGCCAGTGAGATGCTCTGTTTGACAGGTATGGGAAGTCTGTTCCATAGCATGGGAAGTCTCTGTGTTATGAACCTGTCCCTCCAGCATGTTCTGTTGATTGTGGTAATGAGGTTGAGGTCTCTGGAGCATGTAGTGTGGAGGGATTAGGATTTCTTTAGATGTAGCATTTCTTACAGAGCTAGGTTAGACATGGCTTTATAAGTCAAGCAGAGATCGCCTCTAAGTAGGTGATATGAGACAGAGAATAGTTGGAGTTTTTCTGAGTCTATCCATATAGGACAAGTGTTTAAGGTCTAGGATCTTGTTTGTGAGGTACCTTTGTGGCATCTCCAGTTGTTGCAGGTGTCTAGTGAGGTACATGCCAAATGGGACATTGTACTTGATAATTGGCCTAAAGAGGGAAGTGTAGAAGGAGACAATGACCTCTTTCTTCTTGGATGCAAAACCCTAAATAATGAGATGTATCACATAGAAGGACTTTCTGACCACAGTGGCAATGTGGTGGTCAAAAGAGAGGTTGCTGTCAACCTGTGTTACCAAATCTCTCATAATGCCTTCTGTATTCAGTGGACTACCATCGATGTGGTAATTAATTCATGGGAACCGGATTTTTCCCAAAGTGGATGATGACACATTTTTTGGCATTGATCTTAAGGCTATGGTTCTGACACCAGTCGTTGGTCTCAGTGAGACCTTTCTGTAGGCTGTCAACATCACTTGGGGAGTTAATAATAGCTCCCAACTTGCAATCGTCTGTGAACTATGTCAGCCAGAGTCCCTTCATGTTGGCCTGGACTTCAGAGAAGTAGATACCAAACAGGAGAGGACCCAAGACCGAACCCTGTGAGTCTCCACTCATGACTGGTCAGCAGTCTGACTTGGAGTCAGCTACTTTCACACTGTGGGCTCTGTGAACCAGTGTGCAACCTACCTGGTGATATAGGGGTTGATGCCTAGCTTAGTGAGTTTTTCTATGATTCCTGAGTGGGGAATGGTATCAAAGGCCTTGGCCAGATCAAGGTAGGCTGTATGAACCACTTTGCCTTCATCCACAGCTCTGGTGACGGACTCAAAGAAGTCGATCAAGTTGAACAGGCATGATCTACCCTTCACAAAACCAAACTGTGTGGGATTCAGAGTTTGGAGATTCCCTATATCCTTGTTTATTAGGTCCATGATGATGCATTCCATAGCTTTGCATATCAGACTCGTTAGGCTAATGGGGCGATAGCTCCCAGTGTCTGTAGTTGCTCCTCCTTTGTGGAGAGGGATGACTGTAGCAGTGTGCCATTAGGTAGGGGCAAAGCCTGAGGTGAGGCTGTGATTGAACAGGGCACACAGGTGAGGTGCCAGTTCACTCTGTATTTCATGTAGAACACAGCCAGGGGATATTGTCATGTCCCATAGAAGCTGTATTCTTGATCTTGGACAGTGCTGTTTTAACTTGTGCAGCAGTAATACTGGGTGCATGGCAATCTACTGGTAATTGTGATTGGTCCTTTGGGGGGAGAGAGGGGTAAAGTTGGCACTGAATCTTTCAGCCAGTATATTGGTAATATCTGTTATCTCAGTATATGAGGTAACATTGTGCATAGCTCAGAGCAAATCTGGTTATTGCTCTGAAGAAGAATCTGTTTTCTAATGAACTCCACTATAGGAAGGAAAGGCCTTGCCTGAAATATTTCATTTGATATTCATGCCTCTATAGTTTAATAATATTTAAAAAAATAAAGTTTATTTATGAAATTAGTTGGAATATAAAGCATTTATAAGGGGATACTGTTGACCTTGTGTGGCTGCAAAACTATATATGTGCTCAAGTAGCCACTTTGGCAATATGTTGTTCCCCTTTGATTCCACATTACTTCTTTGTGCCACCATACAAATCTAAAAAGCAAAGAAACAAACTAGGAAAGAAGCAGCATGGTGAAGAAAAATTATCTGGACTGTAGGGTAAATGTATCCTTCGAAAATCCAATCCTTTAATACAAAAATACTTGAATACATAAGCACTTTCATCTGGAAATTAAAAACTTCATCACATAAAACACACAAAACAACTTCTTTAAAAGTACTGGTTTAACGAATAGAATTCAAGAAACTTCATCACGAGACTACATCATGTGACTACTAAGCCTCCTTATGAGAGGCAGCCCCTGGATAGTAACTTTTCATTCATAAAAGACTTAAAACAGGCATTTAAATTAAACTAAAAGATTTGCTAAGTTTTGAAACAAAAATTACTTTAAGAAATAATACATAAGTAAAATAATATTTACTGTTGTATACTGTGTGCTGTTTATCAAATTCATCATTAAATGTTAAGATGAAAACATATTTTGCAGTGCTTTTAACTTAAGCAAGCACACAATAGATAACTGCTCATTTAATCCTGGCCACAAATCTGCGTTCAAAAACAGTTGCCAATATAGCTTGCACTTTTCAAGGGTGAGTGTCCATGCCTCCCACCCCATTTAATAGTCTTCTTCTTCTTCTTTTGGCTGCTCCTGTTAGGGGTCGCCACAGCAGATCAACTGTTTCCATTTCTTCCTGTCCTCTGCATCTTGCTCTGTCACACCAACCGCCTGCATGTCCTCTCTTACCACATCCATAAACCTTATCTTAGGCCTTCCTCTTTTCCTGTTACCTGGCAGCATCATCCTTAGCATCTTTTTCCCAATTTACTCTGCATCCCTCCTCAGCACATGTCCAAACCAACATAATCTTGCCTCTCTGGCTTTGTCTCCAAACCTTCCAACCTGGGTTGACCCTCTAATATACTTATTCCTAATCCTGTCCATCCTCATCACACCCAGTGCAAATCTTAACATCTTCAACTCTGCCACATCAAGCTCTGACTCCTGCCTTTTTGTCAATGCCACTGTCTCCAACCCATATAACATAGCTGGTCTCACTACCCTCTTGTAGACCTTCCCTTTCACTCTTACTGGTACTCGTCTGTCACAAATCACTCCTGACACTCTTCTCCACTCACTCCATCCTGCCTGTACTCTCTTCTTCACCTCTCTTCCACACTCACCATTACTCTGAACTGCTGATCCCAAGTACTTAAACTCATTCACCTTCGCCACCTCTACTCCCTGCATCCTCACCATTCCTCTGTCCTTCCTCTCATTCACACACATATATTCTGTCTTAGTCCTGCTGACCTTCATTCCTCTTATCTCTAGAGCATATCACCACCTCTCCAGGGCCTTCTCCACCTGTTCCCTACTCTCACTACAGATCACAATGTCATCTGCAAACATCATAGTCCACGGGGACTCCTGTCTGATCTCGTCTGTCAACCTGTCCATCACCATTGCAAATAAGAAGGGGCTCAGAGCTGATCCTTGATGTAATCCCACCTCCACCTTAAACACATCCATCACTCCCACCGCAGACCTCACTGCTGTCACACTACCCTTGTGCATATCCTGTACCACTCTTACATACTTCTCTGACACTCCCAACTTCCTCATACAATACCACAACTCCTCTCTAGGCACCCTGTCATATGCTTTCTCTAAATTCACAAAGACACAATGCAACTCCTTCTGACCTTCTCTGTACTTCTCCATCAACACTCTCAGAGCAAACATCGCATCTGTAGTGCCCTTCCCTGGCATGAAACCATACTGCTGATCACTAATCATCACCTCCCTTCTTAACCTAGCTTCCACTACTCTTTCCCATAACTTCATTCTGTGACTGATCAGTTTAATGCCTCTGTAGTTACTACAGCTCTGCACATCACCCTTATTCTTACAAATCGGTACCAAAACACTTTTTCTCCATTCCTCAGGCATCCTCTCACTTTCCAAGATTTCATTAAACAATCTAGTTAAAAACTCCACTGCCATTTCACATAAACACCTCCATGCTTCCACAGGTATGTCATCTGGACCAACAGCCTTTCCATTCTTCATCCTCTTCATAGCTATCCTTACTTCCTCCTTGCTAATCCACTGCACTTCAGTACTTGTTCCAAAATTACAAATTTAAAATGATGCCTAGAATTCTGGGGCACATGTTTAAAGAGTGCATTCATGTTCTTCTGTTTTTTAATGTCATATAAATGCTCATAGACTCTTTCTCTGAATCTTCTCTCAGTCTTGCTAATGTAAAAACCAGGACATACCAAGCAAAGTGCACAGTACACCACACATTGTGTATTGTAATCATAGTGCTCCTTAACTGTAATGACATTATTCGCCATGGTGCGCTTCTTGTCTATCAACAAATTATGGCATTGGGAGCAGTGACCTGACTCATACCAACATTTTTGTTGCTCAGTTTCACCTTAGGTATATTTATCCCTGTTTGCATCAATGCCTTGAGATTTTTCCCCCTCTTATAGAGAATATGTGGATATATCCCCCTCATTCTCCCTCACAACATGGCTAGAACTCAAAATTGGCCAATTTTTTACCAGAATGTCTTTAATCACTTAGCAGTCCATCAAAAAAATGGTGATAAAAATCACTTTTTAAATGCACTTGATAGTGGGGGTGAGTAATGGGTTGGGTATCATGAATATCATTGTTATCATTATCAGAAACATTCATCTTGTTATTTAAAATTGGGATGACCTCCCTCTGTTCTCGTTTGTTGATGACTTCATACATCAAGTTATCAATGAAGTCTAGTGGGTACCCCCATGCCCTAAACATGTCTTTCAACACACAACACTCATCCCAGAAAGTTTTTTCCAGGGTAACCATCCTTGCAGCTCTAAAGAACTGCTCTTTAACCACAGCTCTTTTTTTTGGGGGGGGGGGGGTAATGGGTGGGAGCTGGAAAAATGAAAAAAGCTGTTGGAGTAGGTGGAATTCTGTGGATTTTTGAAACAAACATTTGCCACAATAGTTAAGGTCTTTACCTCTCATGCACAAGGTAGAAGATTCAATCCTGATCTTCGACCAATGCCTCTTTGGAGTTTGCATATTCTCTCTGTGTCTCTATGGGGTTTCTCCCACACCCAAAAAACATGCTGAGCATTTCCATCTCAAACTCACCAATGAATGGAGCTGTGGGCAGCAGCACAGACTCTACATGGTGCCCTATAGGGAGAAGAGTTGTACAGATCAATCACATTGGGCATCTACTGTGGTGCGCAGTATTCTCAAGATAGATCACACAGATCACAGACTGAATGCCTTGGCAGGGCTAGCCACTTGACAATGTAAAATATGGCTCTAGGTAATTTGGTAATGTTGACTAATGCCACCAAAATTGGCATGGGTAGTTACCAGTGATAAGTGTGTTGAGGACCCGGCCTCCTCTGACCTATGCCAGGGACCCTTGCTAACCGTGGGAGGGGGTATATGTGCCCCTATTGGCCAGTGTGTGCCTGCCATAAAGCTCAGCAGCCCTGGGTCAATAAGCTACTGGCTGGCTGATGTCTAGTTGCCCAACCTAGGTTACCTGAGATAGCAATGTTGAGCAAAAGCTGGATGTAAAGCCAACCAACCTGCAAAATATGAACTGAGAATTGCTATGCTTAATGTAGGTTTACTGACAGGATGCAGCTTGGCATTAGATGACATGATGATACAGAGGAGGCTGGATATCCTATGTATCCAAGAGATGAGTTGAAAGGGCGGTGCAGCAAAGCTGGAGAGGACAGATCAACAGATTTGCTGTATGCTGGCTTGGGATTCAGAATCTACTACTCAGGAGGAGGACAGGCTAGAAATAGTGTAGGAATTGTAGTGATAAAGAGGCTTCATAAGGCAGTGAGGGATATCATCAGAATTAATGACAGATTCATGGCAATCACTCCAGTGTAATGATAGGCAGTATTCATAATCCCAGCCTATGCCCCACAGCAGGGCTGTGATAGTGAGGAAAAGAGTGCATTCAGACAGCAGTTGCAGAACCTACCAGATAAAGCAGGACAACATGAATTGGTGTTGATAATGAGTGAGATGAATGCACATATCAGGACAGAAAGACCAGGATATGAGGACTGCCTGGGTCCACATAGGTGGGGTAACAGGAATAAAGAAGAGAAGCCATTCTAGACTTTTGTTTGGCAAATGACTTCATAGTAGCCAACACATGGCTCAGAAAGATAGACAGTCACAGGATCGCATGCAGGAATAGCCAAAATGCAACTCAGGTAGACTTCCAAGAGTAAGGAAAAGGCACTGGGGTAGAATCCATGATAGTAAAGTCATTCCCAGTGAAACTAGTTGGACCACAGCATAAACCACTAGTTGCCACAATCAGCTGCAATCAGTGATCAGACAAGACTCTAAGGTCAGCAGAGACCAGGCTGAAGACCTGGAAGTTGATTGGAGAGAAAGTACAACAGTTCAAGGAATTACTCTGGGCTCTAGCACCCCAAGAAGAAGAGGAAATAGGTAGAGTTGAACAAGAATGGCAGCTCCTAAAAACAGCATGTGTTAGGACTACAGAAAAGATATGCGGCCGAGCCAGGTATGGAAATAAGGTACATAAGGAAAGCTGGTGGTAGAATGCAGAAGTCCAGGAAGTCATCAAAAGAAAGGAGGAGTGCAGGAAGAAGTGGGAGATAGAAAAGACTGATCAGGCTAGGAAGGACTACTAGTTGGCTAACAAAGAAGGTAAGAAAGAAGTTGCAATAGCAAAGAATAGGGCATTGGAGGCACTCTACCAACTTCTGGAAAGTGACTCAGTAAATGGCACATAGAAACTATATCAAGTTGCAAGGCAAAGACAGAAAGATAAAAAAGATAGTCAGACACCCTTCATAAGGGATGCTAGCAACAACCTGCTCACTAGTCCACAGGACATCAAAGGCAGATGGAAGGAATATTTCCAGCAGCTTCTGAATTAAGAAAACCCCACAGAAGCTGTACTGCCCCAGAAACAGCCTACAATGAGAGAAAAAGAGGAGCCCACCCTAGAAGAAATAAGAACAGCACCAAGGAAAATGAAGTCAGGAAAAGCAACAGGCTCAGATGAGGTCACAGCAGATATGATAAAGATGCTGGATGCGATAGGGGAGCAATGACTCCTGAGGGTACTAATAGCATTGTGGAGAGAAAGGCATATCCCAGATGACTGGAGAAAAAGCACACTTGTGACAGTACAAGAACAAAGGGGACGTCCATAACTGTGGGCAATACAGAGGCATCAAACTCCTAGTGTCAGGTGTAGTCTAAGACAGAAGAATGCCAAAGAAGCTGAAAAGTAAAGTGCGCAAGACAGTGGTGTGACCAGTACTATTGTATGGTACAGAAACCTGGGCAGTAAAGGCAGAACAGTTGACAAAGCTAGAGGTGATGGAAATGAAGTGCCTGAGAAGAGTGGTAGGATGCACGCCATGTGACAGATGAAGAGATGAGGACATAAGAGCAGAAGTCAAAGTAGCTCCAATTGCAGAAAAGATCAAAGAGAACAGATTATGGTGGTTTGGACACGTGCAGAAAAGCAGATGACTATCTGGTGAGGAAGATTTGGGATAGACAGGAAGAAGGTAAGAGGAAGTGAGGACATCCAGCAAAGAGGTGGATGGATTGTGTGAAAGAAGTTCTGCGGCAGTCAGGCATGAGTGTTGAAGAAGGCAGGAGTGTGGCATTGAATCAAGAGAGTTGGTGACAGTTAACACGATATCCCAACCTCATGTAGAAAAAAATGGGAAAAAAGGAAACTGATGATTATGATGATGATGATTTGGTTAGTTGTGCCCTTCATAAGCCAAATGTCAAGATAGGCAATGTTATATTCATCACATGCATGTGTGAATTTGAGAAACTCAGTGCTGTTAATAATATAATCTAGAAACCCCGGGATGAGTTCTTTACCACTGTCCCAGAGAATGAAAATGTTGTCCAGAAAACATGTGTAGAACTTACAACAAGGAAAAAATTCAGATGGGAACAGATATTTTTTCTTCCACTGAATCATCTCAATATTTGTGAACAACCCCCCACATGCTGAACCCATGGTGACTCCTTTACTCTATTTGTGATTTTGGAACAAGTACTATTAAATGATAGGGGGGCCCATGGACACTCACCCTTGAAAAGCTCGAGCTATATTGGCAATTGTTCCTGAAGGCAGATTTGTAGCCAGGTTTAAATGAGCATGAGCCTTTAAAAGCGAAGTTTAAATGAAGTTATCACCTTACAGCTCAAACAAGTATTCATATCCCTGGATCCATAAGTGTTACTAGAAAACTATAAATGGCAATCCATTCAGGATGAATTATTCTTTTCATTAATGGCATTCATTAAGTTTGATGCTTTAAACTAGATTTTATAAGCCAAAATAAAGGCAGTGAATATTACTTTCATTATGTTGTCTATACAGCTTAAGATATCTCAGTAACCATTCAAGCAAGATGCATACTGCCAGCTGGATTTTCTTCTTACAGCTGTGAGCTTTCCTACGAGGCTATGCAGTTCTATCTGTGGTACCTGAATTTTGAGATATTTAGAGAAATATGAAAAGTATTACAATACAAATAAACTGTATGCAAATAATATTCAATATCTCTTTAGCTGCATTAGACAGTGATCAAATATCAATACAGTTTTGTCATCATATATGCTTTAAGATGAAATCTTCTGATACCTTGTATGTAGCATGATTTTGGAATTATTAATACAAAAATGAACAAGCAATATTTGACACCTAGAGGCATCAGTAGGAGGTAACTGCAGAAATGCCTGGAGGCACATTCAGCTTTAATGATTAAGTTAAAAGCACTGCAAAGATGTTTTTCATCTTAACATTTAATGTTGAATTTTATAAACAACACACAGTACAAAGCCTAAAATATTATCTTACTTATGTATTTATTTCTTAAATTAATTTTAGTTTTAAAACATTATTCAGGAAGGCTTACACGGAGTTCAAGAGTAGTGTAAGCCTCCGTGTAAGCCTCCCGATTCAGGTACAGCCCAAACCTCCGTGTAAGAGACAGCTAACACGTCTCTTACACGGACTGGGCGTGGAAATGCTCAACACCTCATTTGCAGCTCCAAGATATGCAAATGAGGTATTTGAGTGATCCACGAAGCAGAAACCAGTCCGTGTAACGGAAGTGTTAGCTGCAGAAATGTACTCAGCTGACAACTGAGTACATTTCTGCAAAATCAAAAACGGAGCTATGTCAGCTCCAAATAAAGGGTGCATATGTGTCATTAAGCATGCCAATGGCCAAATATGTGGCCATTGGCATGAAAAAGTGTTGCAAAAATAAGTTATTTAACTTTTTTTTCACGGGATTTTTGTGTTTAACTGCAGCACACCCGCAAACGGGATGCGCTACCTAAAACTGAAAACCGAAGCTTATAAGCCCACAATTGTGGGATTTATGTATTACATGGAATGTCAATGGAGGGACTTGCAGACTAAAAACAATATGGCCTCCGTTTAGTGGTTGTCAAGGGGGGGAAGCTCCGTGTAAGATATGTAACTAAGCATTACTAGGCAATCCTATGTAAATGAGGGTTACAATACTGAATCACACTGCCACATAGGTAATGAGCACTTTCTGAGTAGTGTAAGAGTTAGAGAAGGGGAGGAACAGAGTAAGAGGTACGTGACATCACGGAGGGGAAGGATAGAAAGAAATGTACCAGATTGGAGGGCAATGTAAGGTAACAGATGACAGACAGACAGGGAGGGAGGTGTGTCCCAACAGAACACTAGGAAAGTCAAGAAATTGAGGGTATACGCTATCCCTACACTCAAAGTTTCTTGATATACGTGCATCTTGTGCGATGTGCAGCGTGTAAGGCAGGTTCAACATGTGGGAGCATGTTGCAAACTGTTTACAACGGTTTCTTGTGGCGCACGTGTGTAAGGCAGTGTCTTGCGCGTTTTAGCATGAATCAGCCTAGCTAACACCGTGTAAGGATGTGTGCAGCGTGTAACACGTGTAGGGATGTGTGCGTTTAAGTGACTGTGAGCGTGTTTAAGCTGGTGTGCACATTGCTCCCCCTCAGGAAACAGAGAGGAAACAGGAAACAACCAAAATACAGGGAAACTGCCAGGAAATACTGCTGGAGTTAATTGGTGGAAACAATTACAAGCAGGCAATTACACAGGCAGACTAGAAGCCCAGCCCAGCACTTAAAACACAACAAAGAGCAGTGAAGGCTGTTTCTCACAAGAGATACTGCCAGAAACTAAGCTATCAGAATTGAAAACTGAAAAAAAGCTGAACTCAAAGCAGAAATGCTAGGGGCTGCCATGGCTATTATAATCAGGCATAGGCGAATTGCTGAGGGTGGTGACAATGCAGACGCTGACAGACAACCCAGAGTGAGGAGAAGGAGAAGAGTATACAGGCCCAGGGTCACCTACCATGGGTTACATGAGCTGGAGATAGTAGAGCGCTATAGAGTGGACAGAGAGCTCTTGCAGCAGATTGTTGAGCTGTGCAGGCCACACCTCACACACAGAACCAACAGAGGGGAACCCATCCCAGTGGAAACCAAGGTATGTGTTGGCCTAAGAATACTAGCAACAGGTACCTTCCAGAGACCAACTGGCGATATGATGGGGATATCACAGGCATCAGCCTCCAGGGTACTGCACCAGTTCCTGGATGCCATGTCACCACATGTCAGTGATCATATGTATGTCCCTAATGACCGTGAGGTTGTGGCCAGCAATATGCGTCTCTTCCAGCAAATAGCGGGATACCCTGAGGTGCTGGGTGCAATAGACTGCACGCACATACGCATCAAAGCACCAGCCGGTGAGCGGGGTAGAGTCTACATTAATGGCAAGGGATACCCCTCCATCAGCTGCCAGGTCGTGTGTGATGCCCAGGGCATAATAATGAATGTGTGTGCTGGCTGCCCTGGGAGCTACCACGATTCCCACATCTGGCATCTGACGCAGCTGTACCAATCATTTGCCAATGGGGACTTCCCACACGGACACCTAGTGGGGGATGCAGGTTATGCACTTGAGCCGTGGCTGATGACACCCATCAGAAATGCACTCACACCTGAACAGGAACGCCATAATGAGGCACACGCACAAACACGTAATATCATAGAGCGTGTGTTTGGGCTGCTCAAGTCACGGTTCCGGTGTCTGGACACATCTGGTGGAGCTTTGCAGTACACACCAACTACATGTACCCAAATGATCATGATATGTGCTATGCTACATAATATGATCCTGGAAACAGCTGCAGCAGGACCAGCACAGGGCTGGGCCAAACATCCCACCATTGCCAAGGCCACCACAGGCAGGGGTGACTCGGAGGAGGAACAACCTGACCTTGTCCCAGTAGGCAGAAGGAGGCGTGCCCAGTATGCCCTGGCCTTGGCAAAGAGGCAACGCATAGCACATACGCTTGGTCAGTAGGAACACTGGGACTGATACCCGCTCTGACTCACTCATACAGTCACAGGGATGCCTAACATGACACAACCTGCTTCCAAATGTACAGGGAGTGTAGTATGTGTATCCGACAGAGGTGGCCCTGCAGCACCACCTGAGGCATGAATGCCATGTGTTAAGTAATGTAATATAATGTACAATATGCACACCTGAGAACCCCAACTAACATCCATATCCACGCATATGACCCTGCGGAAACAGCTGCACGTCATACAGTGATGTACATGTGCAAAAACATGGAACAAGATACAAAATGAGGGTGTCTAGCAATAAATAGCATGGATAACCACACACCCATGTTTGTACCACAACAAGAAGCAACATGGAATAGCCATGGTCAAAAACCAATGGCTAAAACCGACTACTACTATATAGCCTGCTGCAGACCACTGTCCTAATAGCAGGAACTGCCCCAGGCCTATGTCCATAGGTTCATACTAGGCTATCTGCCCTAGGGCATTAATAAGCCTAGCCCAGAGTTTTGTGGCTTCTGCCACCCCTGAAAGTTGATGGATAATATGCCCATTATTTTTCTGTGCCTCTGTCAAGCAGTGATACTGAGGTTATCCCTGGGGTATACCTGCAATCTCCCATCCATTGGTCAAGATCTCACTTGAACAAAGCCAGTGAGGTGCTCAGCCCCACATGTACCAGGATGTTGTTCCACAGCATATGGACTCTCTGGGTGATGAATCTGTCCCTCCAGCACATCCTATTAATATCTGTGTTGAGGTTTAGGTCTCCTCCCCTTGTAGTTCTGATGGATGTAGAGGTCTTGAGGTGAAGCATGTTCATAAATTCTGGGTTGGACATAGCCTTGTATGTCAGGCACAGGTCACCTCTGAGCAGTCAGTAAGTGACTGAATACAGCTGGAATTCCTTCAGTCGGGCAGCATAAGAAATATGTTTGAGACCCTTTCACCTCCTGTCGAGGAATTTGTGGGCCCATCCAATCTGAATGGGGCAGTGTATGCAATCATTGGTGTGATGAGTACAGGGGAACAATGACCTCCCTTGATCTAGATGTGAATCACTGCATGATGAGGTGGCCAATGTAGAAGGCCTTCCAAACTACCCTGGCAATGTGAGTGTCAAGCAAAAGGTCACTGTCAACCTGGGTGCCCAGGTCCCTGATAACCTACGTTGTGCTTAGAGGATTGCCACCTAGATGGGAAGTAGTGGTAACCTTGTTCTTCCTGAAGGGTATGGCTATGCATTGTTTAGTGTTTAATGTAAGGCCATGGCCGTGGCACCAGTTATCTGTGTCTATGAGACCCTTCTGAAGGATGTCTGTGTCAGATGGGTTTCCAGCTATGCTTCCCAGTTTGCAGTCATCTTCAAACTTTGTCAGCCATAATCCTCCTGTGTTTGCTCGTACTTCTGAAAAGTAGATACTGAACAAATGTGGGCCCAGGACTGAGCCCTGTGGGACACCACTTGTGACAGCTCTGGAGTGTGAACTGGCACCAGCAACTTTGACCCTGTGTGTTCCGTCACTTAGCCAGTTTGCAACCCATGCTGTGATGTATGGGTTCACAATTAAGCTGGTGATGTTTTCAATGATACCTGAGTGGGGTATTGTGTCGAAAGCCTTTGCCAGGTCAAGGTAGGCTGTGTGGACTGCCTTGCCCACGTCAATGGCCTGGGTGAGTGTTTTGAAAAGTCAACCAAGTTTAAAAGGCATGATCTGCCCTTGACAAAGCCAAACTGGATTGGATCCAATGTCTGCAAGTCCCTATGTCTTCATTTAGAATTCCCATTATGATCCTCTCCATAGCTTAGCAGAACAGGCTTGTCAAGCTGATGGGATGGTAGTTTCTGGGGTTGGTGGAGGCACCTCCTTTGTGAAGTGAGTCCACCATTGCTGTATGCCACTCCTTGGGAACATATCCTGAGGTGAGGCTAAGATTAAACAGCTGCCCTAACTGCGGGTGTAATTACTCATTGAGTTCATGGAGCACACAACTGGGGACACCATCTGGTCCCATGGATAAAGTGTTTTCTGCCTTGGATTGAGCAGTTCCCACCCCAGCAGTGGAGATGTTTGGGGCTACAATCCTCTGGTGTACATACCCCCAGTTGGGGAAGGGGAGAAATCTGCACTGAACCTGTCAGCCAGTATGTTGCCAATGTCTGTAGGTGCAGTGATATCAACATTATTCTGAATATCTGGGAGTTTCCTCCCAGGTTTCAAACATAGGTAAAAAAGGCCTCATGATTGTCCCTGGAGTCCTGAGTGGGTTTACTCTCAAAACATGCCTCGGATGATTGTATGGGGAACCCAGTGTTTTACTCACAATGAGCAGGGTGTCTTCCCCACGGATTACGCTCTATCTTGTAGTAGCTCCTTCCTTGTGTTGTACAGCTTGTTTATGGCTAGGGTCCACCAGACTGGATGCTTGCCTGTGGTACAAAGAGTCATTATTATTTGGGATTGCCTGAACCATGCAGTCCTGGAGGTGCTGGTAGAAGGCATTTCTAAGTGATACAGTGACTTGGGTAATGGTGTCTGCTGGCCTGGGGGCCTTGAAAGAGACCACACCAGTCCTCAGAAATGTGAAGTCGGCATTTGAGAAGGTCTTCACCGTTTCATTTCCCATCTGGGGTGTGGGTGGGATGTGGATTCCCACTGAGAGTAGTCCATGATCTGATCTCACCAATGATGGGTATGTGTCTGGTGTTGAACAGTGTGACCCCATGTTCGTGATGATGTGTTCTAGTATGTTGCCTCCACTTGAGGGGATTGGGACCAGTTGTTCCATGGCATTTCAGTGTATGAACTCTTGGAACCTTTGTGTTAGAGTGTTGTGGCATGATTAGTGATCCCAGTCTATATGTGGATAGTTGGAATCACCCAGTAGGATGGTGTTTGGAGATACATTTATCCCCTTCAGTGTTTTCAGGATAGCTGTGTGAGGTACCTGAGTTTGAGCGGGTGGCATGTAACATGCTACAAACTGCAGAGCAGTCTTGCCTACGGTCACTGGCACCTGGATGGTCTCCGATGCATCGTGTGTTGCCACCAACCATGAGGTGAGGGTGTCCTTGATGAATATGGACACCCACCATCCTTCTTGGTGTTGTCGGGATGCTGGTGCCGGAATGCATGATATGAGGTAACACCTGATAGTGCCGGGGTGCTGTCAGAAGCTGTGAACCAGGTTTCAGGCACAGCACAGACATCAATGTGCTACATACTGAGAAGGGCATAGAGTGTGTGCAGCTTGAGGTTGAGACCTTGGGCATTGAGCAGCATTACCCTTAGTGTCTTTCCTTTACTGTGTTCTAGGGTGGTAGGTGTAGAATCTGAATCTTGCATAAAAAGGCACAATGGGGTGGCAAGAGCATCATCTGAAATCCGGAAGCCCAGGGTGACAGGTGCAAGCCGTCCCTTGCAAATCACCGTGGCCTGTCCAGCATGTCATCCCAGGCAGACAGACATTGGACCCCTTAGAATGACACCATAGTCTAAGCAAAATACTACAGCTGATCATCTTGTCTCTGTTTATGTGGCATCATACTTGGTGAAGGTAGGATACTGCCGAAGGTCAGGGTCATACCTGCCTGGCCTACATAATCAGAGGGATCCTCTATGTCTCTTTCCATGTAGTCCAGGGAGGTACATCTCAGGTCGTTCACACCAGCATGGATTATGACTGGGTCAGACCTGTACTTGCAGTTTAGTGACCTGAGTGCTTGCATTATGTGGTGGATTCCAGTGCCCGATAGGCAGCTTTCTGTGACCTCCTCTGTACCTGATCTGGTGAGTGGGACATCAGTGTGTCTGACTATGGAGTCACCTATGACAAGTGTGTCTGGCATTGTGTTTGGCCTTAAGGGCTGTGACTGTTTGGCACACTGACTCTGTGGTCAATGTGTTGCATGTGCTGTGCCCTGTGGAGGCAGTTGTGTGAGTGTTTGCTGTGGTGGCCACCGCCATTCTGGTAGACTTCTGATCAGAGCCTCCGAGTGTCTCTGTGTGTCTATGTGTATGATCTTAAGTTGTGACAGTGCCATGTGAGACTGGATTAAAGATGTGTGTGTGGTTACCTTCACCCTCTCTCTGGTCTTGCTAGTCCTATGTTGAGAGAGCTCAGCCTCCACTTTGGCTATATAGTTGCATCTCTCACATGTATGTGTGTTTTATGGCAGAAGGAGAGGGTTGTCAGTGTACATGAGGCAACTGTAACAGTGCTTCAATATTCCCAGGTTCACCAGCTGAGCAGGAGAGGACACTAGCAACTGATCCCTAGACATGCTAGAAGGAATAGACAAAACAATGTTGGAATACAGGAAGATATCAAGCCCCCCAAGCCACATCATACTGTTTGACTGACAATAGCTACACATACACCGGTGTTTCATAGTGTCATAGTGTACTACTAGGCTATCTTCCCTAGTGCATGTATAAGCCTAGCCATAGTGATGTGGCTATTGCCACCCTTATAGTGGTAATAAGTGTACAGAATAGATTCTGAATATTGTGCCTCTGACTTAGTAGTGACACATTATGACCCCCTTACGTAATTGAATAACATGACTGTGTCTCTGTCTAGTCTGTGCTTCCGTCTCATATGCAGTTGTCCAGATGTCTCCTGAAGAGAGTCAGTGAGGGACTCTGTCAAACATGAACTGGGATACTCTGCTAGAGTGTGAGATGCCTCTGAGTTATGACTCTGTCCCTCCAGCATGTCCTATACATGTATGTGCTGAGGTTCAAATACTCAGCTCTCATGGCTCTGGTGGATTTGGATTGCTTGCAGTGGAGTATGTCCACCAAATCCTGATTGGACATGGTCTTGTATGTCAGGCATAGGTCACCTGTAAGTATGCGGTATGACACTGAACAAAGCTGGACTTCCTCTATTCTGGAAGCATATGACATGTGTTGAAGAACCCTGATCTTCATGGTAGGTATTTTCGGGTGCAAAGGTGCAAAAGGCAGGATCTGCCCTGTACAAAGCTGAACTAGGTGGGAACAAGGGTCCGTAGGTCAGTAATGTGTCTGTGTAAGAGCTCCATGACTCCTCCCATATCTTTGCAGACAAGGCTGGTTAAGCCTGTGTGGTGGTAGTTGCCATGGTCTGTGGAGGCATCCCCTTGTGGAGTGGGACCACTGTTGCCGTATGCCAGTGTTCAGGTACATATCCTGTAGCAAGACTAAGGTTAAATAGCAGTTGTATATATGGGTCCAGCCCCTTCTGGAGTTCACATAGCATGCAACTGGAGATACCAGCAGGTCCCATGGATGCTGTGTACTTGTCTTTGCTGAGTGTGGCTCTCACATGGACATCCAAGATGACAGTGAGGTTACATACAGCAGTGATAACTATCTTGTTTTGGGGGTGAGGGAGGGTAAATCGCACTGAAGCTGTCCGCTTGAATGTTGCCAATATCTGTCAGGTCACTGGAATATATGTTGTTGTGTACCAACTCTGAGCATATCCGAGGGTTCACAACCAGGTGTCTGACATAACTGAAGAAAGCAGTGTGGTTACCTTCATTGTCTTTGGTGATTTATGTCCCCAAGTTGACCTTGCATGTCTTTATGAGATAATGTAGCTTTCTACTAGTGCTGATCACAGCTGTCTTCCCTTTTGGAGATGTAGCTCTGTCTTGCATTAGTAACCCTCATCTGTCATACAGTTTGTTTATGGCTGGGGTCCACCAGACAGGACACTTTCCCTTTGTGGAGAGGGTCCTGTTTTCAGTTGTGATTGTATGGTCCATGCTGTCTGACATCTAGCTAAGGGGAGGTCATTCTGGTTCTGCAGTTATCTTTCATCAGCATTAGAAATGACCACAACAGCCCCTGTGGGTGTACCTCATGCACACACATCCAGCACCTGTAAAGTCCACAACAGTACCTCACCAGGAGTATGACAGAGCTGGAACACATGTAATGTGTAGTCTGATTAAACAGAGTGCAGCTCCACACACTGCCATGCTGTCCACCCAGATGCAAGCTGTGCCTGATGTAGAAAGCCATGTCCAAGCTGGAATCAATGCACATGCTGCACCTTGTACAATCTGAATGGCAGGGAGCTATGCACATGAGGGACCTGAACCCCAGCACTGACATATATAGGACAGGCTGTACTGCATTATCCAAAACACAGAAGCCACCCCACACATGAGTAAACTACCAGTACAGGTTGTCCATAGAGACACTGGTTGAGTCCCCTCAACAGGAATCCTAATGAGTGGATGGGAGATGGGAGGTTTACCCTGGGTATCAATGTTATGTCACAGGTAGACAGAGGCACAGTATACTAAACAAGACATATGACATGTCAAACTACGCACAATGTGTTGATGGACAAACACATTCTCCAACTAGCATTAGGTCAAGATACCTCTTGAACACAGCCAGCAAGGTGCTCTGCCTCAAATGGACCAGGATTGTATTCCACAGCATAGGGAGTCTCCGAGTGATAACTCCATCCCTCCAACATGTCCAACATACATCCCTGCTAAGGTGTAAGTCACCTGCACTAGTGGTTCAGGTGGATCTTCTGAGTCTGAGGTGGAGCATGCCCATTAATCTCTGTTTGGACATGGCCTCGCATGTCAGGCACATGTCACCTCTAAGCAGACGGTATGTGAGTGAATAGAGTGTGAGTGTCTTCAATCTGGCAGCATATGACAGCTGTTGGGGTTCCTTGATCCTTTAGGTGGGCGACAGTCAGGGTGTCTCCAATTGCTGCAGATGTTGGGTGAGATACAGCCAGAATAGGGCATTCGACTCGATCACCGGTCTGATAAGTGAAGAGTACAGGGGAACAATGACCCACTAGATCTGGATGTGAATCCCATCCTGATCAGGTGGGCAATGTAGAAGGTCTTCCTAGCCACTTTAGCAATGTGAGTCTCAGAAGAATGGCGACTGTTAACCTGGGTCCCCAGGTCCATGATAACATCCTCTGTGCTTAGAGGATTGCCACCTATATGGTAGCTTGGGGTCACCTTGCTTTTCCTGAAGGGTATGTCTACACATGTTGTGCACTCTGACTTCAGGCCATGGCCCTGGCACCAGCTATCAGTTACTGTGAGTCCCTTCTGAAGGATATCTGTGTGTGATGCACTGTCCACTATGGTGCCCAGTGTGCAGTCATCTGCTAACATTGTCATCCAAAGTCCTCCCATGTTGGCCTGTACTTCTGGGAAGTACATGACAAACAATGGGGGCCAAGGACTGAGCCCTGTGTGACACCACCTGTGACCAGCCTGGAGTCTAACATAGTGCCAGCAACTCTAACCCTGTGGGTCCCGTCCTTAAGCCAGTTTGCAACCCATCTTGTGACATATGGGTTTACATTTCAGTTGTTAGGGTTTTCCACAATACCTGAGTGGGGTATTGTGTTGAAAGTGTTTGCAAGGCCAAGGTAGGCTGTATGGACTGCCTTTCCCCAACAATGGCCTAAGTGACCAATTTGAAGATGTCAACCCAGTACAAAAGGCATGATCTGCCCCTGACCAAGCCAAAATGGGATGGGTACAATGTCTGCATGTCCCTATATCTTTGTTTATGAGCTCAATTATGATCCTCTCCATAGATTTGCAGACTACACTTGTTAAGCTTATGGGGCAGCAATTAACAGGGTCTGTAGAGGCACTGCCTTTGTGCAGATGTGCACAACTGGACCCTAACCAGGCTGTTGTGCACACTATGGAAATGTAAAGCAGTGATAGGACTAAAGCCCAGGATACTGACCACCACAGTGAAATTACTGAAACACTACACTAGACAGTGCTACAGTGTTAGGTCAGTATGAACGGATGTTGACAATTGTGTGCAAAGTATCCCATGCAAAACCTGCAGGCACAGTATACTCCCTGTTTTGTTCACACAAAATGCATTCGGACAGTAACTACACAACATGGCACAGAACACACAACCATAAACTGCAGGTATTTGTTGAAGGTCACACTCATCCACAAATGTGATGGGCTGCAGAGTTCAACATATGTAAAGCCCACACTGGGCATGCTCACACACTTAGATAAATGAGACATCTTTCACACAACATGTCACGGGAAGGCTGAACTGGGCATGCTCACACACTTGGTCCAAATGTTACCCCTAGCAAATGTGAAAACACACCAGAGGATGCTCATCCCCCTTTCTAGACACTGATCATGTAAGCACCCTATAAGTATATTGGAGAAAAGGATTCTCTCAGTAATCTGAATAGCGCGCCGTGCTAATGTGTCTGTCTGTAGTGTCATAACATAATTAGGTAGGGGTTTGAATCCAGCAGGTGGCAAGTGTGTGTGAAGGGGGGTAAGTGTGTATGAAAGAAACATCCCTTTTGGCAACTGGGAAAACACACCACAGGATGATCATTCCACTTTCTAGACTCTGATGATGTCAGCACCCTATAAGTATATTGGAGAAAAGGATTCTCTTAGTAATCCGAATAGCACGCCGTGCTAATGCGTCCGTCTGTAGTGTCATAACATAGTTAGGTGGGGATTTGAATCCAGCAGGTGGCAAGTGTGTGTGAAGGGGGGTAAGTGTGTATGAAATAAACATCCCTTTTGGCAACTGGGAAAACACACTACAGGATGATCATTCCACTTTCTAAACTCTGATGATGTCAGCACCCTATAAGTATATCAGGGGAAAGGAAATTCCCCAGTAATGCAAATAGCGCTGTGCTAATGCGTCCGTCTCTAGTGTCATAACATAGTTAGGTAGGGGTTTGAATCCAGCAGGTGGCAAGTGTGTGTGAAGGGGGGTAATTGTGTATGAAAGAAACATCCCTTTTGGCAACTGGGAAAAAACACCACAGGATGATCATTCCACTTTCTAAACTCTGATGATGTCAGCACCCTATAAGTATATCAGGGGAAAGGAAATTCCCCAGTAATGCGAATAGCGCGCTGTGCTAATGCGTCCATCTCTAGTGTCATAACATAGTTAGGTAGGGGTTTGAATCCAGCAGGAGGCAAGTATGTGTGAAGGGAGGGTAAGTGTGTGTGTAAGTGTGTATGAAAGAAACATCCCTTTTGGCAACTGGGAAAACACACCACAGGATGATCATTCCACTTTCTAGACTCTGATGATGTCAGCACCCTATAAGTATATTGGAGAAAAGAATTCTTTCAGCAATCCGAATAGCGCGCCGAGCTAATGCGTCTGTCTGTAGTGTCATAACATAGTTAGGTAGGAGTTTGAATTCAGCAGGTGGCAAGTGTGTGTGAAGGTGGGGTAAGGGTGTATGAAAGAAACATCCCTTTTGGCAACTGGGAAAACACACCACAGGATGATCATTCCACTTTCTAAACTCTGATGATGTCAGCACCCTATAAGTATATCAGGGAAAGAATTCCCCAGTAATGCAAATAGCGCGCTGTGCTAATGCGTCCGTCTCCAGTGTCATAACATAGTTAGGTAGGAGTTTGAATTCAGCAGGTGGCAAGTGTGTGTGAAGGGGTTAAGTGTGTATGAGTTAAGTGTATGATTGATATATCCCTTTTGGCAACTGTGAAAACACACTACAGGATGCACATACCCCTTTCTAAACAATATCACAATTATGTATGGCTTTTGATTACAGACATGCCATGTGTGTTGTGCACACACAGAATGCCCATGTGTGTGGGTTGTCCCTCACAATAATGCATGACATTGATTACACGGTTATGGCAATGAACACATGCTGTATGTGTGTGCCAAATACACATATGTACCTGTGACTTTCAATAGTTACCATGTGTGATGCCTGCCACATGTGAATACATGGTATTTGCACAGGGTAACATTATGACCGTGGTCTTCTGTGCAGATGCTGCATGTGGGATGTGTATATACAGTGTGAGATGTAGATGCTATCAGCCTAGTAGTGAGGGATGCACACCTGGTCTGGGGCATAAAGTCTACATGTTGTTAATGTACAGGAGCTGCATGTTCTCACCTGTTGTGGGAGTGGTAAGACAGTATTCCATAGCAATGCAGTGACTGCATGCTAAGAACCATTCAGCTAGGGTGTTGTAGCTACACTTATTCATTAGCATTCATTAATTTGTCGGAATCCCTGGTGAGGGTCTGATGCCAACCAAGGTCAGGGGTCTACCAGCCTGTGTCACTTGCTCAGTGATCCCTTCCATGTTCGCTATCACGTATCCCAGTGAGCGACATCCCACATCAGCTGTGGTGGCATGGACAATGACTGAGTCATGTGTCCATGCATCTGACTGACTTGTATGTTGTTGTTACAGTTTGGCCATGTGTTTCCATCTCATACATGTGATGTACATCAATGGGTAGGGATAGGGTTGACTGTGTACATGTGGCAGCTGTGACATTACTACATGACACACATATTCCACAACTGTACCATAGAGGTGACTGACAACTGACCTTTGCACATGCTACCGAGTATTGAGATTACATTGGTGATTGACAGCACATAGGGCCAATGGTGAAAAAGAGACATACAGGGATATCTGCCCAGGGCATGTATCCACCTAGCCAGAATGTGCGTGCCTTTCAACATGCATTGTGAATCTGTCTTGCTATGCCCTTTTCCAAGGTTAGTATACTGTGCCTCTTTCTCACAGTGACACATAAGTGATACCCAGGGTAACCCTACAATGTCACATCCAGTCATTAATATCGCTCTTGAAGATAGTCACTGAGTCAGTCCGCCTAACCTCTATTGGGATAATAATCAGGAATGAAGGGAGCCTCTGAGTTGTGAATGTGCCCCTCCACCATGTCCTATGTATATCACTCCTGAGGTTCAAGTATTTCCAGCGTGTATCCTGGTGGGATCTGGATATTCTGAGATGCAGCATGGCCATTACGTGAGGGTATGACCTGGCCTTCTATGTCAGGCACAGATTGCCTATGAAGAGGCAGTATGTCACTGAGTAGAGCTGCTGCTACTTTAACCAGTCAGTATGTGGCATCTGTTTGAGCACTTTGATCCCTTGTCGAGGTACATATGTGGTAGCCCCAGTTGCTGCAGGTGTCTGGTAAGGTGCATGCCGACAGGTTCATCATAGTCAATTATGGGCATGATGAGGGATGAGTAAAGGGGCACAATGTCCTCCCCTGGCCTACATGTGGATCCCATGATGATGTGGCCCATATAACATGCTTACCTAACCACTTTGTCCATGTTCTTGTCAAATGGTAGAATGCTATCAACCTGCGTACCCCAAGGTCCATAATTCCTTGGTCTGCACTTACTGGATTAACACATATGTGGTACATTGTGGTCACTTAGTGTTTGACAAAGGGGATGACTATACTCTTTCTGTCATTCACGTTGAGGCCATGAGGCCATGGCTGTGGCACAAGTTGTGTGTTTGCAAGAGTCCCATTTGGAGGATGCGTGTGTTAGCTGTTGAGTTGATTATGGTGTTCGGTCTGCAGTCACCTGCGACTTGCTGAGCCACAGTACTTCCATGTTGGCCTGTACCTATGACAAATATATAATGAACATGACAGCTCCTAGGGCTGTGCCTTGTGGGACACCACTTGTACCAGGTTGGAGGCTGACATGGCTCCAGCAATTCTACCATGTGTGTTCTGCCCTTGAGCCACTGTGCAATACCCATAGTGACATAGGGG
Source organism: Protopterus annectens (assembly GCF_019279795.1). NCBI lineage: Eukaryota > Metazoa > Chordata > Ceratodontiformes > Protopteridae > Protopterus > Protopterus annectens. The sequence continues at coordinate 1,080,300,282 of NC_056735.1, forward strand.
TTATTATGTACACTGGTGAGCTTCCTAGAATGCACAAGTGGGGTATTGTATCCAAGGCTTATGCAAGGTCCAGGTAGGCTGTGTGGACCTCCTACCCCTTGACAGTGGCCTTGGTGACTGTTTCAAACAAAGCAAACAGGTTTGATAGGCAGGATTTGCCATTGACAAAGCCAAACTGTGTATGGTGACATGTCTGTAGGTCCACAATATCTAGATATGTGAGGTTCATGATGATCCTTGCCATAGCTTTGCAGACAAAGCTAGTCAGACATATGGGGCGAGTAGTGTCCAGGATCCGTGACAGCACCACCTGCATGTTGAGGGACCACTGTTGCTGTATGCCACTCTCTGGCCACATATCGTGTATTAAGGCTGGGATTGAACAGTGGTGTTATGTCTGGGTGTAGCTCTTCTTGTGGTTCATGTAGGACACAGCCTGGGACACTGTCTGGTCCCATTGATGCAGTGTTTATTGCTTTGGGAAGGGCATCTCTTACCTGAGCATCTGTGATGTCAGGGGAAGCACTGTGCTGCGAGACATATGTTCCCTTTTGGTGTGGTGGGGAGAGAAGGCAGCATTGAACCTGTCCACTAGGATGATGGCAATGTCTGTGTATTTTATATTTTGTGTGACATATTGTATTACCTCTGAGCATATCTGGGTAGTACCACTCAGGTTACTAACATAACTACAGGCAGCCTTGTGATTATCCTCAGTGGCTTGTGGAATCCTCTCTCAAAGATGGCCTAAGACAATCATATGGGTGCCTGTAGTTGTCATCCAATACTCATCAGTGGTGCCTTCACATTTTGGGAGGTTGTTGTATCATGTAGTGGCGCCATCCTTCTATTGTATAGTGTGTTTATGGCTGGTGTCCGGTGCCCAGGACATCTGCCTTTGGAGAATTGGGTCATGCTTTCATATGTGGCTTCATGATCCATGCATTCCTGAATGTGTCCACAGAATGACTCTATACAGGTATCTGCAGTCTGGTCCATATTTTCAACAGGCCTTGGGCCTTTGAAGGTTTCCACATCATTTATGAGGGGTGTGCACTTGCTTGACATGAGCTGTTGACAGACGTGCTGCCCTCCAGACAGAGCAAGGGGAGGGTCACGGTCAGCTACCTGTTGGGACGTACCTCCCTGGACCACATGGAAAGAGACACAGAGGAGCTCTTACAGCACCCTCTCAAACTCAGGTCTCCCACACAGCCTTCATGCTGACACAGGAGAGTTTAGATTACTCTGCAAACACCATCATACTGGGTGATGCCAGCTACCCAAACATAGACTGTGAACATTACACAAGCCACAATACCCAAGCTCTAAGGTTCCCATTGATCGGACATTCTTTGGCTATGGAACAGGTAACCAACCTTCCCACAAGAGGGGCAGATATAGTAGAGCTGATCTTTACAAACATGAGTACAAACTGCTCACCACTGGGAGTATATCCCTCATTGTTGCAATCAAACCATATACTAATCACACTGGAGTTCTGGATCCCCACATATGCAAACCTCCAACACGTCGATGTGTGTGTGGGAAATGTCCTAATTAGCAACCGTGACAGTATGGTACAGGATGCAGATCCCCTTTGAAACAGTGATGATGTCAGGACTGTATAACTATATCACCTGTAGTAAAGTCCTCAAAGAAATTTGCATGGCAGCTCTGCTAATGCGTCTTTCTTCAGTGTCATAACGTAGGTAGGTAGGGGTTTGAATCCTGCAAAGGGAATGTATGTGTGTTAGTATGAGTGTGGTTTATGTGTGTGCACTATGCTGGGAGGGTTAACTGCCTTTTGCCAACTGGGAGAACACACTACAGGGTGAACATCCCTCCTCCTACACACAGATGATGTCAGCACCCTCTAAGTACAGCATTAGTAAAGCTTTCTCCAACTACTGCAAATAGCACACTCTGCTAATGTGTCTGTTTCTACTGTCATTGCACAGTTAGGTATGGGTTTGAATCTTGCAAATGGAAAGTATGTGTTTTACTGTTGGTGGGGTTAGTGTGTGTGCACAATGATGGGGTGGGATGTGGCTTTTTGCCACATGGGGCTATGCACTGCAGGGTGGTCATTACCCTTAACAAGCAGTGATGTTGATAGCACCCTATACAAACAAAACTACAAAACAGAAGGTGGTGGTACTGATAACACATGTAAGGTAACACTTCTTCAAGTAATGTCCACAAAACGGAGTAGGATAATCAAACAATTCTTTTATTCTATACAGACAACATGACAACAGACAACTAACTGCCAATACTCAGTATAGTGTTACATGCTACTGTAACACGCACATGTACCCGAATATACCTAGATAATGTTCTGAAGCCTGAATGTGGCAAGTGTGTGGATGTGGGATGCGTCTGTGTGTGCATTCCATTATGGGAAACATGTTTGCTGTGGCAATCAGGGTACTACAGTACCTGATGCACATTACATCTTCCAACTGATGAGGTTGCCTGAACCCTGTGAGTACAGGTAGAGAAGGGGATGCCAGTAGTAAACAACATAGTGCACTTCTGAAATGTGTACCTGTCATGTATCAACAGCTACTCATGTAGGGTGATAAATAATGGGAATGGCAGGTGGCGTGTGCATGTGTGTGGGTAGCAGGGTGTGTATAAATGCATGTGTGACAGAACAGATACATGTAGCTGAATCTACATAACAGCACAAGATGCGCATTGCCATAGTCAATGTTAGCATGTGATGGTGTGCAGCTGGTACACTTTGTTAAGTAGTATGGGTGCAGATAACAATTGAGGACATTCATACAGTTACTGCAGCAGGACTGCTGGGATATACACACATTTATACTGCAACAGTCAACAGTTACCAACATGTTACTACTTATACACATCTATGTAGTCACCCTGTGCATCAGCAACGTGTTTACCTTTACCTGCACTGATGTTGTAGTATGCAGGAGGTGGCACAGTGTCATCATATGCACAGGGTGTGGGTTAGGTATGCCCAAGCCGGCCACTGGTAACACCAATTGACATGTGTGTGTATGTGTGTTTGTGAGGGGCAGCAGTACAGGGTGGACCGTTGTTGGTGCAGTGTGTGTGTGTATGTGTTTTCCCTAGGTGTTAGGTTTCCAGGTTTCTGCATGTGTGTAAGCACGCACACAGTCCCACATAATGGCTACCATGTACAGGGTTTTGTGGACAGCCACAGACTGCACCTGTCAGGTCATCCAGATCAGTGTCTGTGAGCGCGGACACGGTACGGTGCCTGGCAGGGGTGCTACGGGCCATATCGGTACTAACCCAGACTGGGTACTGTCGCCGGAAGCAGGGGTGTGTTGACTGGACACAGTTCCCTGTTGGGACTGTCCAGAGCCACGTGCACGTGGTCTCCTGGGGCGTCTGGATGACAGCACAGACCCAGCATTGCTGGGGCTGGTGCTGGCACTTGAGGCGAGTGGGCCCGTTATAGTCCGCGGCCACTGCCAGCTGTTGCTCTTGCTAGCATACGGCCACGTCGGCGTCATAGCGCACACCATCGCCCTGGCCCATGGACATCTGGTTGTGGAGCAGCTGTTCTATGCCCCCAGCGTCTGTCAACGACATCTGTGAAGTTACGGATAGCATTCGCAACATCATGCATGCCGTCTGTCATGGCTATGCGACATGCTCTCAGCTCCCTCAGACCCTGTCTGGTGTACCTTTCCATACGTGCCTGTGCCTGCATGACAGTTCTAAACATAATGGAGGTTGACATACCTCCTTGGGCACGTCGGCCAGAGGCAATACGGCCACGGATGCCCCACGAGAACCCATGGGCGACTGTCTGCGTGGTACCATTGGAGGCCTCTGCACATGGCTGCCTTGTGAGGATGCATGTACCACAGGTACCACATTACCCTGATCTATGCCCACTGCTGACTGTCCATCACCTAGGGACAATGGTGACAAAGGATGTAGGGGCAGGATGACTGTGCGCGTTGGCGGGTTGAAAGCTGTGTACTGTCAATTGGCTGACCAATGGCGGACCCAGACACACCTTCCTGCACCATTACAGACATTTTATCATCATCAGTACCTGGGGCACAAGATTCAGGTTCCCTGCTGCAGGTCACCAGAGCAGCACCAGAACCTACGGGAGGAAAACATGGAACACAGATTACAGTCTCAATACATATTTGAAAGAGATGCACTTTAATACTAATGCACACATTCAGAAATGGACACATGCACTCATGGACACTAACACACATGCACACTTGGGCACAGGCACACTTGCACACATGCACACCCACAGTAAACACACACATCAGTACCGTGTTACACTACTCAATTTACTACCTGTCAATTACAGTTATTGTGAACACAGTCACCAGCATGTCTACTACAGAGTTACACTACTCTTCCTAGTTTTATAAATTGTTTTACAGATAATTTTAAAAGACTCACCAGCATGTATGGCCTGCCTCATTGCTACATGGGAGGGACCTGGAAGTGTGAAGAGAGTAATGTCAGTGGGCACATGTGTGCCATTCATTTTGCACATGATACAGTACAGTAGTACACTAGTTCCCTTATACACATCAGCTGCACATCATGTCTGTATATATATCATGATGACAGATACATACCACATGCACACCTTATGCGTGCATGAAGTAACAGCGTACAGAACAGTCATATGTACATACCAGGAGTTAACTCTAATCTCACCCTTACCTCTCTTCAAGCGTCAACTCAAACTGTACTTCCAAAACCACTGGCTTTGTTCTTCTTGGAGTCAGGCTAGCGTCCCTCTCCCTACCCTCTCTTCACCTTTAACCCCTCATTGTGCATAGAAACTAGCTTCTACCTTGTTTCTTTCACCTTGATGTCCTTCTATGCTCTGACCTACTTCTCCCATCCCTCCCACCTCCTCTTGACTGTCTTCCTTCTTTTCCTCACTTCGCTTCTTGACTCCTGCCTCTTCCATATCATTGTATCTGTCATACTCCTTCTACTTCTCTACCCTTCTGAGCCCTAACTATTATGTATATGGCTTTTGCCTTATTGCATAACCATTATGCTTTAGGTAGGATTGCTTTGAAACCAACGGTACATTGTGTATGACTCTAAACTGTTTGACTTCCTTACATGTATGTTGATTTAATTAACAGGCTGGTGTACAATTCTATTATGTTGGCTGTCTGTATTGACAACTTGTCTGTCTGCCTTTATTACGTTATGTGTGGAGCTTTTCTCCACAGGCCTCTACTGAAAATGAACTTATATCCAGCTAGGCTATCTGGGTCAACAAATGTAAAAGTAATAACAATAAATGAATATGGCATCTTACCTGCACGCTGTCTTGCTGCTGAGTGGATCCAACCTCCATCAGGATGCATGATGGTTGCTGTTGTTCTGGGGCTGGATCCACAACACTTAGCAGTAGCCCCTCCTGTCTGGTGAGGGGGATGTGGCCACCCCACCTGTGGCAGCCTGTTGCCTGCGGATATCTGCAGCAGCTGGCGGACATTTCTTATCAAATCACTGCAGTGATGTCTCACCTGCTCATATGTCCTATCATGCATGCCAACATCATTTATCCTGCTAACAAGGTTTTGCCACAGTGCAGACCTCTCCTGCTGATTCTGGGTGGTGCGTGAGAACAGGATGGCATAGTCACGCACCAGGCTCTGGTGGATCCGTCATCCTCTGCAGCAGAGTAGGCAGGATTCCTTTTGGTGCCATGTCTATCTGGAAAGGTACACAAACAGGTTATCAGCATAGTATCTCAACAATACATGGTACACATTCTATACAGGGAGTGTTAACTTCTACTTATTACTGATTGGTTAAAACCTGATTACAGTGTAGCTATCATTCTATGTCATTTGTACTAAGTACTTGGCCTTCAGACCAGTTGTTTTACATTAGGGAGGTTGGTGGCAAGCACTGTGGTGGCAGGACACATATCTTTCATCCATTGAAGTTGGGAACTGCTGATTGTGGGCCCAGTGTACAAGTGTATTACTTCTGGTATGGGCAGTTGGCCTTCAGGCCAGTTATTTAACATTAACGAGGTTTGTGGTCTGCACTCATGTGTGACAATAGGCTGTACTCTGCCATTCATAGCTGGGGACATCTGGTTTCAGGTTTATAGTGCCTGCATATCTGAGCTGTATCTTACTGACATTGCTACACCTTGTTTGTTGTAGCAAACACTACATCAGGCCTCCTGCATCGACCTTTGTTTATATGCTTGTTATCTGTTAGCTTGTTATTTCACTGGTATGCTACTTCCACATAGTACACATCTTTGCAACACATCTGTGACTCACTACTGTTATCTGCATTGCTTACTATGCGTGCTTCCATGTTACACATGACAGCAAGTGACTGCTTGTCATTGTTGCATTTACTTCATTGTGACACATTGCACTTAGGTTACCTGGCATTTTGCTCACTGGCGCTTTTATATCAGTCAGCAGTTGTAGGTAATGTCAGTACACCCTCACTCCCCACTGGACCTTGTTTTCAATCATTAGTGATTACAGAGTTCACAATAGTATTCTAGCATGTCCAGAGATCAGTTGTCAGTTCCCTCCTCAGTCCAGCTGGTGAGTGTGGTACTCCAGAGACAATGTTAGAACAGATGCATGTACACAGACAACCCCCTCCTCCTCCTAACAACAAATTCAAACTCATGTGAGTGATGCAACCATATACCAGACTGGAGGCTAGGCTCTGTCTACTCAATACCGCCATAACCAGTCACGTGGCAAAGGGGATCACTCACTACACTTCCAGTCTCACGTAGACCTACCACAACAGTGGACCTAACACATGATCACACATGATCATACTTGTAGGCTCAGACCACAGCTCTGCCTATGCAGCAGAGACCTCCTAAGCAGACATCCAGGCAACCACTACCACATAAACGAACATGTGCAACACATATCACACAAAGCCAATGTGCTGAACACTCACAGCCATTAACAGTTAACAACACACCTCATACACCTGTACTAGGTGCCTCTATCATCAGGCACACTCATCACGTTCACCAGGCTTAACAAGGTGAGGGTCATGGTGTGCAGCCTGTCAGGCACTATGACCTGCCACATAACACAAACAGTCAGGTAACCCCAAGGCAGGTACAGGTATGACTCAGTCAATGTCCATGCTGCTGTGAATGGCCTGACACATTCCTCCCTGGACTACATGACATGAGACATTACAGAGCTCTCTGAGCACGTAGCCCGAGACAGTTTGACCCTGACCTTGTGTAGCATCCTACCCTCACCTAGAACAATGCCACAATATATCAAGGCGATGATCCCTTCCAACAATTGACTGACATACTGGTGTCATTCACAGGTGTGCCAATGCCTGCCATCTTGGGGTGGTATGCTTTGCTAGAGACAGCTTGCACCTGTCACCACAGTCCTATTGACATTTGGCGGAGCCTCCTGCTACACCCATAGTGCCTGTATTGGGCAAGGCTCATAAGGCAAACCCACATCCATTTGTATCACAAAGGATGAGGAAGTAAGAGTGATGCTACTCAACACTGGACGTCTGGACCCAAGGATGCACGCACCCAAAACCCTACCTAGCATTCTGGACATCGATATCTGTGCAGTAACATGAACCTGTTTCAGGTTTCACAGGAGCACACCAGTACTACCATGTTATAGCTGTTACCATTCTTGTCGGCCACAACACTTGAACAAGGGAGGGTATCAGTATTCAATGCAGATTCCCATGCCTCCACATTGGTGGCACAGTACAACATAGGTGTTAGGCCATTGAGTACAGAAGGCGTGGTTGGGGACCTGGGGAAGAAACATGGTAGTGGTCTGTCATTTGTCTACCACATGGCCAATGTGGATTGACAGACATGTTATATAGCCCAGCTAATCATGACTGATTCACATGTATGCAGTGGAGGTCATTGTGCCTCTGTACTCATCCATCATCAGGCCTATAATTGCGTACAATGCACCTTTTGGGATGTACCTAACCAGACACCTACAGCAACTGGTACAGGACAACAGTACATCATCAAGGGGATGCAATGGCTCACACAGATGTCATATGCTGCCCAGGTAAAGTGAATCCAGCTGGACTCAGTGGCATACTGCCTGTTCAGAGGCAATCTGTGCATGCCATATACAGCCATGTCCTACCTAGCAGTAATGACCGTGATGCACCTCAGGCAATCAGAGTCCCATACAGCCACATGCTCAGGAGAGCTGGACCTCAGCACTGACATACATGGACATGCTGGAGGGCATATTCCTAACCGAAAGGCTCCCTTCACTCTGTAATGAGCTCACACTACTGGTTAGGCAGAGTCCCTCATTGACTCTCTTCCATAGGAATCTGGATGAGTGGATGGAGATCATAGTTGTACCCCAGGTATCACTTCTATGTCACTGTTAGACAGAGGCACAGTATACTAAAGTCGGACAAGGGCATAGCAGCATAACTTGTGATTGGGTGGCAAAAGACAAACACATTCTACTAGGCTTACCAATGCCCTAGGGCAAATAGCCTAGTATGAACCTATGAACTGTTCATTCTCAACTGTTCGAGCTCATTACAGAGTGAAGGGAGCCTCTCAGTTAGGAATTTGCCCCTCCAGCATGTCCGTGTATGTTCTATTCAGTCACTTACCGCTTGCTCAGAGGTGACCTTTGCCCAACATACAAGGCCATGTCAAACCCAGATTTGATGAATATGCTTCACCTAAAAAATCTAGATCCATCAGAGCCACAAGGCGGGGAGACTTAAACCTCGACCACGGCTATTAATAGGACATGCTGGAGGGATAGATTCATCACCCAAAAGACTCCTATGCTGTGGAACAAAATCACGGTATATGTGAGGCAGAGCACCTCGCTGGCCTTGTTCAAGAGAAATCTTGACCAATGGATGGGAGATCGCAGATATACCCCAGGGATTACCTCAGTGTCACTGCTCGACAGAGGCACAGCAAAATAATGGGTATGGTTCCCCATACTAAAGGGTGGCGTAAGCCACAAAACGATGAGCTAGGCTTGTAAATGCCCTCGGGCAGATAGCCTAGTATGAACCTATGAACATGTGTGTACTGCTATAGTACTTCTGCCATATGTTGCATGTGTGTGTGTGTTGTGGGGGATGCACAGGTAATGGCCAGATACGTCTGCACAGGTGACACGTCTGACACATTCTGGGTGTTCATCCATACATACTGGATGTGTGCTGCCATCCAACCCTGTGATGTGGACACACATTACTCAGCCTGGATATACATATCTGAACAACACCACAAGCACAGTACACTACCTTGCTATGTATGCATGTTATTACACAGTTATTCAGTAGTTATGACAGTGATGCTATCCATGTAGCCCACTGGGCCAGTGGAAGCCACAACACACACCGCCAGCACCTTTGCATATGCTTACCACAGACATCCCACATACTGCATGTACTGTGCACACAGTTATCTAACAGAACAACTGCACACCACTTATTAATCCTGTCAGTGGACTACAGATACAGGCATATTGTATAACAATAGTAGGAGGCTACTGCAGCACAGGGCAGATTCACATGACGGAAGGCATCTGTTGTCTGCAGTGTTAAGATGCTTCACATTCACCAAATGCACAGATATTGCCAACATTGTTGCAGACAGTTTAGGTGCAGGTACCCCCATTGTCCTACACACGTGTTATTAGTTATCCCAGATGACTGTAACCTCCCTATCCTCTCACATGTCCAGGTGAGAGCCACCCTCATCATTGCAGAACACATATCATCACTGTTACGAAATGGTATCCCTGGATGTGTGCTACATTCACCCCTGGAGGACATAGCACCACATGACAGACTGATATTAATCCCTGGCCATACTACAGGATATGTACCTGAACAGTGCCATACATACACAGTGGTCCCACACCAATGAGGAGGAACCTCTACTGACCCTGGGAACTACTGCATCATATGCACAACTGGCCTTGTGTTCTAAGCTATGGAAGTGTTAGTTATGGCCCACATGTACAACAATATTACATATGTTTATATTTCATGACTATCTACACACAACCTATCTCATGGACATACCTATAGATAGTGAACTATGATACATTTGGAGGTGTCACAGTATACACAGGATTAACCGCTACTTTGCATTACCTGTGTTTGTGGCAGCTGTTGGTGTGTCACTGGTGCTGCTGGTGCTGCTTGAAGTTTGCTGCTGCTGCTGCTGCTGCTGCTGCTGGGTTTGCTGCTGGCTGTCTTTATTTCTGTTTTGTTCTCTCTCTGTCTCTCTCTCTCTCTTTCTCTGTCGGTTTTGTGCAATGAATGTATTGCATGAGTGTAGTGTGGGTACTCATTGCTTTTGTAGGTATCTGCATAGGTCCATGTGATGGCCTCTGCACCAATTGTAAGGCAGCATTTGCTAATTGCATGCAGCTGGGTGTGTACTGATTGCATGTCTCACTGTGATTTCAGGACACTGCTATAAAAGGGTATGTGAGATAGGCATTGCCCTTTCAGATTGTAGGCGTGGACCATGCTGGTATGCTGTTGACAGTGTTTTGTGAGTGTGAAGGTTAGTACATCTACCATGCTTCATGCTGTGTTGTAGATTCAGGTTGCTGCATTTATCTTGCCTGTTCCCTATAGTGAGTGTGTATGCATACTGACACCTACAACTAATTTTTTTGAAAAAAAAAAGTGACAAAATTTTAAAGTACAAGTGACATTTTTGGGACAAGCTAAAAATTGCAGGGGTTTTGTTTAACCCATTTGATGGGCCCAGTTTGGGCAAAAAGTTGCATCATGTTTGGGGGAGACATTAACCTTTTTTTACCCTTTTTGAAAGAAAAGGGGGTTGGTTAGGGACAACCCCCCCCCCCCCCCCCCCACCCCCCCCCCCCCCAACAAACCCCCCCCCCCCCCCCCCCCCCCCCCCCCCCCCCCCCCCCCCCCCCCCCCCACCCCCCCCCCCCCCCCCCCCCCCCCCCCCCCCCCCCCCCAAAAAAAAAAAAAAAAAAAAAAAAAAAAAAAAAAAAAAAAGAAGAGAAAAAAAAAAAAAAAAAAAAAAAAAAAAAAAAAAAAAAAGAAAAAAAAAAAAAAAAAAAATAAAGAAACAAAAAAAAAAACAAAAAAAACAAACGAAGAAACAAACGAAAAAGAAAAAAAGAAAAAAAAAAAAAAAAAAAAAAAAAAAAATTAATAAGGGGAAATTTTTTTTTTTGGGGGAAAGAAAAACCCAAAAAGGGTAAAATTTTTTCCCCCGGTTTCAATGGGGGGGGCAAGCGGGGGGCAAATTGGGGGCCCGACCCCTGGGACAAAGCCTTTTTTAATTTTTTTTTTTAAATGGGTTTAAAAATTTTTGGTTTTTTGGGTAACAGGACTTGTCAATCAAAGTGCTGAGGCCACCTTTAAGCAGTTAGAAGGGTAAGTAGGTCACACAGGGGTCAGGCTGTGTTGCAGATTCAGGTTGCTACAATTATGTTCACTGTTTCCTGTAGTGAGTGTGTATGGCTACTGAGACCTACGACTATATTTCATATGTATTAATATATATTTATATATATGTATGTGTAGATATACATACCTTCACATATGTACATTACCTTACATTATTATGTACAAGCTAACAGGTAGCAGGGCTGTTTCTGTTCACACTGAACTAGTATGGGAATCCAGTAATTTGGCCATTAAAACTCTACCTGACATGCTTTAGATAGTACATCTCCTATATTGCCTTTATACTGATTCCTACTATTACATGTTATATTTATTTTAGCACTGTGTTCTTGTAAAGCAGGCATGGCTTAGTGGTAGGTCATACCGACTAATGTTATTAAGGTCCTGAGTTCGAGACTGACAGTGGGAATTTATTTTTCTTAGCAAACTTTCAAACTGAGTACAGGACCTGTCAATCAAAGTGCCATAAAGGCACTTTTAAGCACTTTAAACCAGGTCTGCGCTCGTTTGCTGAGCTCACGATGCGCACTGGCGGTGAGCTCTGCTAACACAAGCCTTACACCAGCTAATTTCTTTGAAAGAAAAGAAAAAGGGGTGACAGGAAAGTGGTGAAAAAGGGGTCACAAAGAGGGTAAGACAGTAGGGAAACAAGCGTGGGATTTGCAGGAGGGATGTAGGTAAGGCCCATAGATGCCCATGTCTTTGGCAGCAACAGCTGTGCATTTCCATGTATTTTGGTGAGACATTGGAAACCTTTCACCTCTGAGAGAGGTGTCAGGACAACATTAATAGATGTTGTAGAGCCAATTGTAATTAACTGTTTCAATGTCAAGCAGACATGTGTGCGACATGGACAGCTATGTATGGGGCGTAATTTTTTGTGGGTACAGAGTGCCCTTTTTTTTTTTCAGGTGAGAGTGGTATGTCAGGTGAAGGAAGTCGGTATAGCTGGGGAGGTAGGTTGGGTAGGTTAACAGACAAGACAGACAAGACGCATACAGGGCGGTGTATGACACACGTGGGGGTTACACAATTGACGGGGACGGAGGTTGGGATTTCCAAGATGCATGAGCCCACAGATGGCAACAGTGGAACTGATATCCCCACCCATAGGCAGTTGCCACTGTTCCGTCACAGCCCAGGACGGGGCTGTGCTGGGGCTGTGGGCGGCAACGGCGGGCCGTTAGCTGTGCCACACGAGCCTCGAGCTGGCGTAGGGGCCCAAGAACAGTGTCTTGGATCTCCCTTCGCACCACAGACCGGACACCGCGGAGGGTGAGTGGACGAACCCCTCCGGCCACACTTGCAGAGGGGGGACGGGCCCCATCCCCTGCAGCGCTTCCACCTGAAGGTGGCACAGGGCCACCGGAGGGTCCGCCTGGGCACTAGTGCCAGGTGCAGTCACCAGCTGAGGTGGGAGAGGTGGGTCCGCTGGGACCTGCCTTCCCAAGCGTTCTAGGTTTGTGAGTAGTTATGTTAGTTTGGCTTAGTGGCATTGTATTCCATTCAGATTAGTTGTAACAGCATGCATTGGTATTCCCATCAAACAAACACCCAGATATTAACACCATTGAACAAGGGGCATATCAATATCACATGCATTATTTGAACAGAAATACACAGTCAAACAACATGCAGGGTTGATTAATGGCAACAGGCCATCAGATTTGCAGGTATGAACAGGGCACATGCACGAACAGACATGCATATATTTTTGAAACGGACAAATGTCCATGATTAATGAAATGTTCACATACCATTATTTAGTGGGTGTTGTTATATGGAATTATAGGGTTGGGGAGATAGAAAGTGATGACACATTCATATGTTACACATTGATTTACATTTATAATAGGTACACAATTAAGTTGAGGCTGATGTTTCAAAATAAATTTTATTTGACTGTCAAGCTACACCTGTTACAAATACATCACTATCCTACTTATTTTGAATTTGATCAGATACATCATCCTGCTACACTTTGATGACAGGACAGGGGACAACTATGGCTGTTTAGTCTGTCAGATAATCATTCATTCTATCTGCAAATTGTTTACTGTGATCACCATATACAGCATTTGGCTAGACATTCCAGATTCTGACACACTGAAATCAGTTTGGTATATTAAGTTGTACTTCCCACATGCATTTAGTTCTGTAGAAACACACTGGGGCTGATATATTCCGGGGTTATTACTACTTTATTTATTCATACATGACCCTTTCTGTCAGTCTCACACATCCTGCAAATTCACAGTTCAGGTTGCTACTTCTAGGCTTTGTTCACATGTTAGACTAGTGGTGATTCAAACACTTTCCAACAGCCTCACTTCTGTCATGATTCAGCATTTCAACAGTGATATATCTCACATGTGACTACCTCAGATTCTGAAGCTGTACTCTTGAGACTACTGCAGGTTACACTATATTTAATTAATGGTGGGACATCTGTATTACAGCACTGTTTAATTCTATCAATTATATTTCCAGTTACACTTGCATACTGATGAACTTGTTGCAGCCATACCTGCAGACTTTCAAATCTTGCTTGCACATTATATTACTTTTAATCAATACACTGCAGTGTTCTGATACATGCTACAGTATAATATTTATTTACAAGTACTGGATGGGGTTACTAACCTGCACGGTGGCGCATCCGCACCAGCCTACGGGCATGCATCTCGCGATTCATAGAGCGGACACCTGCAGCTGTAATCTGAAAGAAGTAATATTGGACTACACATCTCCATGGTATCAGCTAGTTGAAATCCTTACATACATAAGTAAAATGTAACTTACTCAGTAGTGGGGCGTTGGGCATATCCGGGCCTCCTGGATCCATTCGGACAACTGGTCTTGCTTGCGTCGCTTCAAGTCCGCATGGTGGTGACGGACCTGCTCACCAGTGCGTGGAATGCCAGTAGCACTGGTCAGATCACGAGCCAACTGGTCCCATGCCTCTGCCCTATATGCTCCCCATGAGACCTGGCCCTGCATGAGTTGGGCCTCGTGATGATGGACAAGGAGCCAGACCATGTATCTGGACTCCTCAACGCCCCAACGCTGTGCTCGAAAGCAACGTCCCTCACCTACTCCACTCATTCTGACTGCAGCTCTGATCTACAATCGTTTCTGCTGTGTATTCCCGCCTATGGGGCTTATATATGCTGATTTTCCCGCACATTTCTCTGATTGGCCGTTTTGGAATTGTATCTACTTCACTGAAAATGCTTTATCATGCTCCATTCTGGATTTTATCCCATATATATGCTATTTCTGCATTTCTAGGTATTGCTGTCATGGCTTAGTGGTTTAGTACCTTGACTCTAGTGCATGGTATCCTGGGTTCGAATCTGGCAACTGATTTTTGATTTTCCTGACAGAAATGAGTTGAGACCTGTCAGTCAAACATGCCAAAAGCACTTTTAAGCATTTAAAACCAGGTCTGCGGTCGTTTGCGCGGAGCTAATGCATGCGCACTGGCAGTTAGCTTGTGGGAGCGCCGCGAAATGGTGTGCGCTGGGATAAACCTTAATTGGCTAGTGACACACATGTTCAGCTAAGCACAGCTAGTTGCAAACAGTTTCAGTCTGTTAAACCGATGCCTAGCAACAGGCACGCAGTTTGCAGCTTTTTAAACACTACTCAGCTACGGGCACTCCGTCTCACAGCAGCTTAGCTATCAGTACATTTCTGACTATTTTTGTTATTGTGTTATTTCAGAATATATGCTCCGTTTCATTCCATTTTACAAAAGGGAATACATTTACATTTGTACAATACTGTCAGGGGGCTTTTTAGTGCTTATTTCCAAAAAAAAAAAAAAAGGTTGTTGTGGGGGCTTGAACCCTGCCTGCCTACTCTTAGGCCGGCAACTCTACCGCTAAGCTATTACTTCTTGGCTTACTTTGCATATTTAGTTCTTATATCCTTTTCCACTGATTGCTAACTGTGATTGCGCAAGTAGCACACCACGCAGGGCACACAGTAGCAAACATTTACGGGGTTTAAAAAAAAAAAGGTTTTAATTTAATTTTATTACATCTCTTCACTTTATACAGTGATGGTCTATCGGGCATGTGTTGTGTAGTGTGTTTATGCACATTTCCATGGCCTCTCTCGTGGCTGTTTACTTTCAGCCATTCTAGTCTTCCGGGGGCGTGT
Organism: Protopterus annectens; assembly: GCF_019279795.1. Taxonomy (NCBI): domain Eukaryota; kingdom Metazoa; phylum Chordata; order Ceratodontiformes; family Protopteridae; genus Protopterus; species Protopterus annectens. The sequence goes on from NC_056735.1 coordinate 1,080,315,915, forward strand.
CCGCTTGCAGGGCTTAGCCTACTGACACGCCCCCTACTCTCTTACACGGACCGTGTAAGAGTTACTAGTGTGATTCAGCATGCCTCATGCACCTCATGCATATGCATGACATGCTGACATCACACAGTTTCACTGCAGCCTCCGTGTAAGAGTTATAACTCTTACACGGAGGCTTCCTGAATTTGGCCCTATATCTTTTAGTATAATTTAAATGACTGTTTCAAGTCTTTTATGAATGAAAGGTTAATATCAAGGGGTTGTCTCTTGTAAGGAGGCTTGGTAGTCACATTATGTCGTCACATGATGGGGTTTCTTGAATTCTATTGGACAAAGCAGTACTTTTAAAGAGGAAGTTATTTCATGTATTTTATCTGATGAAGTTTTTATTTTTCAGACGAAAGTGCTCATGTATTCAAGTATTTTTGAATTAAAGGATTGACCTTTTGAAGGATACACTGTATTTCATGTACCCTACAGTCTGGATAATTGTGCTTCAGTGTGCTGCTTCCTTCCATACAAATCTACCCTGAATAGTATAATTCACCATTTTGGGAGTATCAGACAGCAGTCAGCTTACAGTGGTTGTGGATGTAAGTGTTCTAGTCTACAGGTGACATCTCCTATCATAAATAATCTGTTAAACATCAATTGTCTTCTCAAATTGTCATCTGTAGTGGGGAAGCCTATGGTACTCAATGCATTATACACATAATGAGTCTGAGAATGCATGCAGGTTTTGTGAGAACTGGGCAAAGAGTGAAAAGTGAGCACCTTCTGTTACTGCCATTCCTCACAGACTGATCACATTCTTTCCATTACTGCCATGAGGAAGAATCTTTTTTTCTAGTTGCCTTTTACCCACATGACTGCCAACATCAAGCTTCCACAATTTAGACTTTTCCCATTCATTCCCCAGTACTTAGGTTATCTGGTACAGAACAGGGGACAGTGCCATCTGAAGGGGCCTTAATACAGGAAGCCATGAAGGTTGCTTGCACCATCATCAGCATCCTATCAATGGTGGCATTTGTACTGCCTAACCTCACTCCCTGGGTGGGCGAACATACTACCCACATCACTGTGGGGACCCAAGACACCTTCCGCCTGTGAGTGCCTGCTCTTATATGCTTGCCACTGAAGGCTACCACTAGGCAATGCCTTTGTTAGATGGAAGCCTACCCCTCATGATGTGCACTGCAAAGCTAACATTCTTCTGAAGGATTGTGACTCTATACATCCTGTTCTACTTTACATTCCCCCGATGATGGTCAGTCCTATCCTCCCCTCCCCATTCCATCAAGCACCTGATCCCCCTTCTTAACTTGGGACACCTGGGCCATAGTTAGGGCTTCAGCCCTCTATGCCACAGAAGCTATACATCTGGAAGAATCTAAATGATGAAACTAGGATGGCATCCTGGTTGTGCACTGAAGTCCTTCTGCACCAACCCTGTATCACACAAATTGCCACAGCTCAAATGCGCTGGAACAAGAACTTCTAAGCTGGGTTTGAGCATGTAACTTTCTCCATGGAGCAGAACAGGCTTTCCTAAAGGCAGTTCTGGGCTTCAAACCCCTGTCCATTCTCTGCACATGGGGCTGCTGTAGGTTCTCTATGTAAGTTTTAAGGTTTTTAGGACAGATCTTTTGCATTTGTTTCAGCTACCCTCTAGAATACTTGACCCACTGATGTAAAATTAATGCTTTCCAGATGATATTCATGTGGCTTAGTGGAACCAACTGTTTAAACATTTGGAAAATATGCTGACTAAAATGATGGAGTCACATATGTTATATTTGCTATTATTAATCAGATACGTTTCTCTATTTTTTAGTTAATGAAAGATATTTCACATCACTGCAGTATTGTATTTTTTGTAATTTAAAAAGTGGCAAGTTCTTGCTTAATTAAAGCATTGCCTGTTGAAAAGTAGTGAAAATCATGTATATCTCACCAAAAAGGGCAACTCTTTTATTAGTATAAACATACTAAGATCAAAGCTCCATGTGCAGACTGGGCCAATGTAGAAGAGTCAAATGTAAAACTGAGCTGCAATGAAATCCCCAAAGATGTACCAACAGTCTTAGGTGCATTTTTTACCCGACATTGATATTACTATTCTTTGAAATGTTTCTAAATGCACTGTAAGACAGAATGATATATGGTGTTCTGTACACATACACACCCATAGACACACACACACACACACACATATATATATATATATATATATATACATAATATAGACTTTTGAAGGCATCTCAGGAAACTGCTTCCGGCACTATCTCCTCAGATGATTCCTTGTTTACTGCATTCAGGAGTTCCTCAAAGTGATATTTGCATCTCCTGAAAACGCTCCTCAGTCAACAGCTATATTTTCTACCTGAGAACTGCCTCCACCATCGGAATGCTAGATAGTTCACCACAACCTCTTATAAGTCATCCAAAAGTCATTCTTCACAAAACTTGCCAAACTAATCTCACATCCACGATTTTCTTTTATGGTTCAGTCAGGTTGAGGTGATAATACTGTACTAAACCCAACTTAACCATTTTCTATACTTCCTCTTATAACATGTTTCTTTGTGACGTGGTTATGCTCTAAGATTTTTGGCAGAACTTGCTTCTGATAGTTGCTGTATGTACTTCATTTTCTGGGTCAGAAATGTCAGTATTCAGCATTACTTTCAGCAAACAGGTGCATTTTATTAGTAACAACATGGCAGCTCAGCATAGCAATGTTAACATTTCAGCATCTCACATCCAACTTATTATATCTTAGAAATTGCAACGCATTATGGACCAGATCACATTTTAAAAGGGCTACATAACCTATTAATCTCAAAAGGGTGATGACAGTTTTACAGTGTTATATGTACACAGTACATAGAAGCATTTTAGCACCTTTACTCCACTTATCATCACATCCCCTCATTTTTTCAAAATAGTAAACTATGAGGATGCACAACTGATGCATCTCACATTTAACACTCAGGACTGATCTTTCAAAGGTGACTTTCTTACTTCCAGTTGCATCATGGAAGGTCGATCAGCAGATCATCATACAAATGTGCTTGAATGGTCTTTATATCAACAGTTAAAGATATCTTATTCATAACATTAGGAGATAACAGAAAAAAGCACCTGGCCTTCAAATGGAATTAAAACAACAACTAAATAAGTAAAGAAATGTATGCTGCTGCACCACCAGTTATATAGTTAAATAACAGCATAGAGTCCCTCCAGCAAAATTTCAAAGTCCAATTACTATAAGACAAAATTCAATGTTGAAAATCTGAAAGACTAAATTCAAAGAGTCCTGGCACTCATTATCCCTAACCCCAATAAATAACCATATATTTATGTCTCTGATGTCTTCAAAGAAAATTATAACTATAAGAATAACACAAATGTATGCTAGCTTCTTGCTGCTAAACAATACAATGCCAGTAGACAAACTATAGTGACCTTCTGGATATACCTCTGTGATTTATGTGGTAGGGGAGTTAAATCATAACTGACCACACTGTCCACAGCCCCTACACAAATTGTAGTGACATTCTTTGTACACCTAAGTGTTAAAGATGACACCATCCCTAATTCCTTTCCCCACAAAAATTACAGCAACCTTTCATGCATGCCTCTAAGCAGACTTGGTTTTAGAAGCTGCAGTACTATACATGTCCACAGATAAAATCTGTGATATTATTACTGACCCGCGGTGGTGGTGCTGTGGTAGCATTGTCGCCTCACAGTTAGATGTTGCCCGTTCGATTCTCAGTAAGACCGTCTTCTGTGTGGCGACATGCGTGAATGGGCGTTCCTTCTTTGAAGGTTGTGTGTTAGGCCCGGCAAGCCAGCTCGTAAAAATCTACTGCCAATCATTAGCGGACCGGAGTTCCGCTGTGGCGACCCCTAACCGGGAAAAGCCGAAAGACACAACATTAATATTTTAAAACACAGAAACACTGACACTATTCCTAAATCTTGGTCTATCAGAAGACACACAAACGTATGTACACACACACACACACACACACACACACACACACAAAAAAACCTTTTGCCATAGCAATATTAGTGTTACACTAATGTTTGCATGTATGTTGGATGACACTGCTCTTGTCACAACAAATCAGTGACATACTGTTTAACTCTGATTAAACAGCAGCAAATCTGTGTCACTTGTATCAACAGATGGCTTCTGTACCCATCAATTATTTTCACTTTACTATGTACATCTCAGATGCCTGACTGTGGTTAAAATAAATAAATGTCATAATAACAAAGTATTCCTTCTTACTTCACATAAATGCTTACTCCTCTTGCAAATATAGATTAATGTTTTTACTGAGCAAACCAGAAGATGGTGAATTACTTTCATCCACAGACAGATTCCAACACTACCCAGCAGATATAGACACTTTTGTTTGCACTTCAAGAGAATGGTTGTGATAAAAACTAAATGGTTGTGCACTAATTTCATTTTGTTCCACACATTAAAGTACTCCAATGTGATTCATATAAATCACAGTAATCCTAAAATCCAGAATAATGATCAGACAGCAGATAGTAGTTTTCCTTCAGACAGCCCAGCAACTATAATCTGTCTAAAACATTTTTCTTGTTTAAAAACAAGGTCTCTCATATTGTTAGTAAAAGAATCAGTGAGAAAGCTAAAAAAATTGTGGAAACAAAGACCAAAAATCAGGAAGAAATTTTAAATATTTTTCTTAACATACTTGGAAAATTGATAGAATAAACAGGTTTGCATAGCATTCATGGTCATTATTTGGTTATTGCAACTATTAACAATTTGCCAGCATATTTCACAAAGAAAAGACCAAACATATGAAGCAAAATCAGGGATAATTAGTGAAAACATTCCATAAACAGACATAGAAGAAATTAAATGGGCCACCCCTGAAGAACTGCTACCCTTCAACATTCAGCTTGATATGGTACTAAACAAATGGCAGGCTCCCAACCATTACAATAAATGCCAGAAATAAACTGTTAAATGTAAACACCCCAACCTTCTGACCATTAAAACACTCAGCGGAATAAAATATTTTACATGAGCAGTGCTCTGTAACAGACAAGGGCATAGACAATCTTTTTCAAATTGTACTCAAAGGTCGTGCACTGTTATACAATTATTTTATTTATTTATTTATTGACATTTATTGACATTTGGTGACTGGGAAAGTCCAACTGGGTCAGGAACCCATTTTCAGTGGGGGCCTGGGTGGGGAGAAAAGCTCCATCAAAAAAAAAGAAAAAAAACAGTAGCAAATATATATACATATATATATATATATATATATATATATATATATATATATATATATATATATATATATTAGCAAATAGGTAATTATACACTTTTAACTGCACTTTGCATTTGTCATTAGAACAGGTACAGACATTTATAGGATTGCAGAGTTAAGTAAATATACTATCTTTTGCTAGATCTAATAGAGAGTTAAGTAAACAAACATTCATTTCTTTTTCTAGGCCTACTACAGAAGTTAAGTGAACCTACTTTCTTTTCAAGGCCTAGTACAAATTACTGTAAAGTTTACATGCAACTTAGATACATCATAGCTGTTAGAATAGCAAGATCCATAGGAGGTATAGATACAATAGTAAAAGACAGATTGTCAAGTACAGTCAATGGTCTTTATGGTTATTACAATAAAGACTGGAAAAGGTAGAGAAAGGGGATGCAGAAAGATTGTGATGATGAGTGCTAGTAGTAATGAAGATAGGAAGAGATAGGAGATGATAGGGAGGTTAATGTTAGAGTAAGATTTATAATGTTTAGTAAGGAAAATTTGTGAGAGATAAGGTGGGGTGATAGAAGTAGTCGAGATATTCAGCAAGCTATGGGAGATGGTATAGTGAAGGGGGGATTTGTGAGTGGGATAGGGAGCTGGAAAGGCAGTAATTCAAGAAGTAAGAAAAAGGAAGGCTTGGAAGCAAAAATATAAATTGGTTACTGTGATGGAATGAAAGTAGTAATGTAAGGGAAGACAGGTATGGAAGTAAAAGTCAAAGGAGATAGCTTTTGGAATAGTAGTCGAATTTAAGAGCACATGCAAATGTCAGTGTTGCGATAGTGATTTTTTAATGCAAGTTTATAGGCATGAAAGGAATCTATGGCAGTGAGGTTTGGAGGAAAGGTGTTCCATAACTTTGAAGTGGCATATGAGTAGAGGCTATGTCCGGCTCTTTTGTTAGGTTTGTAGACATTTACTTGCTGTCTGCTTGTGGAATGGTGATTTTGGATTGGGGTATAAGGCTGTAGGATAGATTGTAGGATTTAAGGCAGGGCAGCTGTTGGGTTAGAACAAAATTTTATGAGCAAGGGATAGTTGTGTAAAATTAATGTAATGGGGGAATAAATGCCAGTTTAGTTTGTTAAGGATCTGACAGTGGTGTGTGCAGTTAATTGCATCAGTTGCAAATTTAGCAATTTTGTGACAGTATGATTGGAGTTTGTTTTTTAGAGATGTATGCAGGTTGGTGAAGATAGGGGGCCCATACAAGAGGAATGGGAGTAGGAAGGCATTGGCTACAGTTTTTTTGGAGGTTGTTCATGAAATATTTGTGTCTGTACAGTTTACCCAGGTTTGAAGTGTGTTTTTTTATTGTATTGAGTATATATTGTTTGAAGGTTAGTCATCTATTGTAATACCTAACAGTTTAGCTTGAGTTACAATTTCAATTGTGTTTTATTCTGTGAACATATTTTGAAATCATATGTCAATGGTTTTAATGAGAATAATAGCAGCTTGGTTTTATCTGAGTTGAGTAGTAATTGTGCATCATTTAACCAGGTTGCAATAGAGGTGATGACATCTTGTGTAATTTGCAAGAGATGTTGAGAGTTATTAGATGAGGAGATAATTGTGGCATCGTCAGCATATTGGATGAGTGTACTTTGGAGAGAGGCACTGTGTAAGTTATTAATGAATATATTGAAAAGTAAGGGGCCAAGAATAGATCCTTGAGGGACTCCTGTACTATTGACCTGGTATTCAGATAGACTAGTTTGCCATCTAACACATTGTTGTTGGTTTGATAGGTAATTGGAGAACCATTTTTGCATAGATTGTGAACATCCTAGGGTTGAGAGTTGTAAGAGTTTGTGATGTGACACTGTGTTGAAGGCCTTTGATAGATCTAGTAGGATTACTGATGTTAATTGAGCAGTATCCATAGCCTTATTAACTGTATCTGTGAAGGATAGTAGTGCAGTGGTAGTACTGTGTGCTGGCCGAAAGCCATGCTGAGTTGGTGCAAGGAGGTCATTTTCTGAAAGAAATTTTGTAAATTGTATATGTATATATTTTTCAAGTAGTTTAGATAGAGGGGAGAAATGAAGAATTGGCCAGTAATTGGATAGTTCATTTGTTTTTCCTGCCTTGTGTAAAGGGATTATGATGGATTTTTCCAGAGTTTGGGAATGTTAGATTCTGAGATGCCTCTATTAAGATGCTAACTGGGTAGGCTATTGCTTCAGCAGCAAATTGTAAGTATTCTGATGGAAGATTGTCAGCCAAGAGGGAGCATGGTTTGAGTTTTTTAAGAAGCTTATGTATAAGTGAGATAGGTACGGATTGTAGAGAGAAATTGATAGTTGTAGGGCTAGCTGTGGAAGTTTGATGAACAGGTGATGTGTTTGCCCTGGTATTAGCATTAGCAGACTTTGGTTTAGATAATTTTGCTTTGTCTCTTCCAAGTTCTGTCACTTTCTAACAAAACATGGAGGCACATGGTCCTTCATGCTAGGCATGGCTCACTTCATATTCTTTGAAAATGAACTTTCTAAGTACATATTACAGTGATTTAAAATACATCACTGTTTTAGGGTCTTTATGTCCATTGTTGGATTTGGCCCTGATCCCTGAACTAAGATGTTGTGACTTATGAGCAACAGTACTACTTGGTAAAAATTAAACTTAATTTTAATGATAATGCCTGATGGGTGTCTATTTAGTATTTTTAATTATATGGAACTCTCTGGGTTAGTCTGTGTTTCCTCTCAGTGGTACATCTTGAAAAAGACTCTTTGTATCCTCTAGTTTAATTGCTCCAAGTATTTTGGGTTTCTAATACCACGACAGAAATTAACTCAATTAGAGTTCATGAAATTAGCATTGTTTCTGTATTTTATGTTAGCCCAGAGTACTTTTCTCAGCACTCACAATGTGCCCAGAATATCCCCTTCTGTAAATCATAAAGGGTTACATGTATTGTTAGCATACCTAATTACTACTGTACATTCTTTTTATTAGACCCATTGCTCTTACCATCACTGGAACTGTTTAGGTATCTTTCTTCCATACAGCTTTTGTATTTGCCTACAAAACCTGGTATTTATGCTTTTGTGTCTGTCTGTATATAAGACACTGAATTCAGTAGATGTAACAACTGCAATGATCAGTGTTACTTTTGTCTTTTTTTTTCGTGACCTACTCTGTCTGTTTTTCCCTGGAATCTCCTTTTTTAAACTGTTGTTAATGGATAATCCCATGTGATATAAACTTCATCATTCATTATAAAGCTTTGTGGTTCATGTTTCCAATGATTTTTAACTACTTTTCAGTATACAGGCTCTCTGCCATTAGAGTATCACACCTAGCAATATGATGTGTGACAGTTTAGTTCTTTTTTACAGAACTTACTTTTATTTATTTCTCCCTCCCTTTCAATGGATTTTGTAAACCAGCATGTACATAGTCCATTATCTTAGGTTTCCATTATTAAGCTTTCATTTTTGGTTTCAGTTCATCTCTCCTTAAACAGTCATGCATCAAATCTTGGTCATCATAAGGTGGTTCGAGAAGATCTCTGTACTTGCCACTATATTTTGAATTTTTCATCTTTTTTTTTTGCCATCTGATCATTTTCCTTATGTTCTTTCTTTTTTGGCACATTCAGTTGCTGTCTGAGTTTTGTTTACATCTTGCTTGTTGAAGTTATACCAATTTCCAAAGGGGTAATGAAGGTTGCCTTTCTTTTCCTAAAGGCATTTATTAGAATCATCTAGGAGCATCAGATATAAAAGCAGTAAAGCATTGTTTATATTAACATGTCTAACTGGTATGTCTTTCAGTGTAGGCAGTATAAACCTTTCATGCACAATTGCATCACTGAGCCTTTTAAAACCAATATGTATTCACAAGCAACTGTTCTGTGTAATTAATGGGACTATGGCAACATTCCACTCATTTGATTCAAATACATTCTCAATAATATCAAGACATTGCATTTGTTTTAATTTCTACCTCTACCTCATAGGTGTGGTCAAGATGTACAGAATAACATTCAGTTTTAACTTAATTATAATTGTTTACAACCAAGCAGGCCAACTTCATTAAACAATGACTTAATTTACTCCAACAATTAAACCCATCTTGTATTCCACAGCTCTGCTGAGAAAATTATTATGTACAGACGATCTAGCATATAAACCCAAAACTCACACTTGTGCCCCTTCCACTCAGTTTTCGGTAGACATCTACCAATACACTTGAATTAGCCTGTAGGGCTACAAATTTCATTGCATGTTTCATGCAACTATGGATGCTTCAAGAAACATCTGTATGTAGTACATGATATTACAGTAATATCAGCCTCTGTATTACTTTTGAAATTCACAGTAGTTCTATGAGTAGAAATATTAACTTTCCAGTCTGCTTCAACATCAAACACAGTAGTAACTGACACCCGTGCACTGGCCCAGCAATCAAGGAGCCTCAGTTCTCACACCAACACCAGTGAGGAGCATCCACATTGGGAAGGATAACACACAGTAAAGTGCAATTTCCCTTAAGAGCACACAGAGATCACAGTTAGTCAGGGACTGGTTTCTCCCTTTCTCTCGAGATCCCGAATAAGACTCCCCACTGGCACAGCTATAGGGTCCAGATCTCAGCCTAGTGGTCATGCACCCTCTCTGATCAACCAGTGCTTCATGCCCCTGCCCAAGTAGTGGACACACTTTGAGATATGAGTTTCATACAAACACACAGACACTCCTGGGGAAGGCTGGCACAGGTTCTCCAGCTATGCCCCCTTCTCTGCCAGGCTATATGGTAGTACCACTTGCCACCAACCACTAATATCAGCTACTAATAAGGCCCTTATCAAAGGCAGTCCAATTATTACTGTGCAATATTATTATCCAAATGGTAAGTGTGACTGAAATGCAAAGCTTATTGGAGTGACTTGGACAGTGGCACTATATACATGCAATTTACTCTAGAGCTTAAATCATCTCTGCACAAAACAGCCACAGTTGAAAGGTTTAAAAATATTTAATAATAAATAATAAAAACACAAGACAATACTTCTTACTACACAGTGCTAGTCAAGAGTTCAGAGATCACAGAGAACTACTCAAAATAATACAGTAGAAAAGTTCTGACATCAATACAGAACAAAAAACTAATCTAATCGTCCTATTTCCTAGATATATCTAAGAGAAAACATAGTTCTAAAATAAATTTACATATAGAGCATAGGCAGAGTGCTGATAATGTTGAATGTTCTCAAGACAAATGCAAAATGCTCTGAGTCTCTCTGTCCTTAAATTGATAATACAGTACCACTGACTCATTTCAGATTACATCATTTTCTGTTTCCCAGGCGTTTAAAATCCCGAGAAGAAAATCATGAAACCGCACAAAATTGAATACTGGATTTTTACTAGGGTAAGAAAACACTTGTCCAACATGCCCTTTTCTCCACTGTAGTGTGATTCAGGAAGTAGTATATTTAGTTAGGGGGCTGTGGGGGGCATAGCTCCCCACCTAGGTGGGTTTTTCTTACCTCAGCATGAGTTTCATTTCCATTTGGTCAGTGTTTATTTACCCTAGTAAAAATCTGACATTCACGTTTCCAGTGTTTTGTGATTTTCATCTTGAGATTTTAAATGTCATTCTTCTGGGTGTCAGGATTTTGAAGTAGAACTACATATATATATATATATATATATATATATATATATATATATATATATATATATATATATATATCTATAGCTATATATAAATATATATGTATAGCTCTATATGTATATATATATATATATATATATATATATATATATATATATATATATCTCTATATATATCTATATATATATATATATATATATATATATATATATATATATATACACACACACACACACACACACACACACACACACACACACACATAAACGTAATGATATATATATATATATATATATATTTTTTTTTTATATATATCTATACATATATATATATATATATATATATATATATATATATATATAGATATAAACATTTTATATATCTATGTCTATATATGTAAACATTTTACATATATAAACATCTTGTATATATATATATATATATATATATATATATATATATATCCTTCAACTTTCTGGTTTAAAAGCCCATGTTTGCACTTGTTTCCCACCTTTCCTGTAACTAGTTTAGTCCAGATACAGATTTGCTGTATCCAGGACTGTTTGTAAGCCTCTGAGCCCCCCAAGCCTTTCTGTGTTGGAGGGAAGCCTTCTAGCTTATCAGTGGGAGTGATAAGCACTAGGTAGCCTATCTACCAAAAGAGTGTTTTCTGGCCCAGAAATTGTAGTTTATTGGCCGTCTGGCAGTTTTTCCATCTCTTTCAACTTACTGGTTTAAAAGCCCACATTTGTGCTTGTTTCCCATCTTTCCTGTAACTAGTCTAGTCCAGATACAGATTTGCTGTATCCAGGACTGTTTGTAAGTCTCTGAGCCCCCAAACCTTTTTGTGTTGGAGGGAAGCCTTCTAGCTTATCAGTGGGAGTGGTAAGCACTAGGTAGCCTATCTACCACAAGAGTGGTTTCTTGCCCAGAAATTGTAGTTTATTGGCTGGTTGGGCAGTTTTTCCATCTCTTTCAACCCTCTGATTTAAAAGCCCGCATTTGCATTGTTTCCCACCTTCCCTGTAACTAGTCTAGTCCAGATACAGATTTGCTGTATACAGGACTGCTTGTAAGCGTCTGAGCCCCCCAAGCCTTTTTGTGTTGGAGGGAAGCATTCTAGCTTTTCAGTGGGAGTGGTAAGCACTAGGTAGCCTATCTACCACAAGATCCAGGTACAGATTCTTAGTTTTAGCACTTGAATTTGCTTATTCGTGCTGAGCACTTGAACTTGTTGTTAGCACTAAATAAGCTACAAATTACTGCAGCACTCAACCTTCCTCTTTACCTAGAGGAAAATAGTTTTTGTACTTTCTTTCTTCACTTGCTTAGAGAAAAACAGCTCTTATACTCACTTTCCTCACTTGTCTATGGGAAAGTAGTTTTTATTTAGGCATGCCCAAGGGTTAGCTCCCAGTGTTCTCTCCTATCTATCTGATGAATCTGGGCATCTTGGGGTGGTCTAGCAATTGCCTCATGTACACAGACAACCCTCTCCTCCTACCACCCAACACCACAACCAGTGAGAGATGCTCTTATCTAGCCAAACTGGAGGTAAAGCTCTCTCTGACCAAGACTGAACTTGACAGTCAAGAGGAGAAGGTAAACACTTGCACCACACCACAATCATCACATAGTCCCACTAAACCTACACCACCAAAAGCCACACATAGAAACACAAAAACATTCACAGAGGCTCTCAGTAATAATCTGCTCAAGCAACAGAGACCTCCAAAGCAGAAACGCAAGCAACCTCCACACCCCAACACAACCCAAATGACACATAGCCCACAGACTCACTGTGCCAATAAAACACAGCCCATAAGACAAAACAACATACCCAACACACTACTCATAGGTGACTCTATATTCAGGCACACTGATGTCCCACTCACCAGGCTAAACAAGGAGAAGGTTACTGTCTGCTGCCTGTCGGGTGCCAGGATCCGCCACATAACCCATGCACACAGGTCACTCTACAACAAGTATAAATATGACAATGTCATTGTCTATGTTGGTGTGAATGACCTGAGATGTACCTCACTGGACTACATGAAAAGAGACATGGAAGACCTCTCTGATCTTGTAGCCCAGGCAGGTATGACCCTAGCCCTGAGTAGCATCCTGCCATTGCCCAGAATGATACCGCAGTACAAGGACAAAATTATTGACTTTAACAATTGGCTAAGCTTCTGGTGTCATTCTAAGGGGATCCAGTATCTGTCTGCCTGGGATGACATGGTCAACAGACCACAATGCTGTGACAGAGATGGCCTGCACCTGTCATCCCTGGGATTCTGGACACTGGCTAAGGGTCTTGCCACCCCCTATATTGCCTTTTTTAGGCAAGGTTCAAATGACAAATTCACCACTGTAACAGGAACAGGCAAGCAAAAACTGAGGGTAATGCTACTCAATGCTAGAACTTTAAATCTCAAAATGTACTCACTCAAGGCACTCCTTAAAATGGAGAACATTGATATCTGTGCAGTGACTGAGACCTGGTTCCAGGCTCTAGAGAGAACCCCTGCATTACCAGGCTATAACTTATACCACACTATTCGGCCATCTAACCTGGAACAGAACACCAAAGGCGGAGGTGTGCCCATATTCATTAAGGATATCCACACCTCCAGGCTAGTTGGACAGCATAATGCATCCTAGGTTATCCAAGTGCAACTAACTCTGGGCAAAACTTCAATCCAAATTGTAGCTTGCTACAGATCCCCCACCATGCCCCAGGATTCCCACTACTCTTTTCTTGATATACTGGAAAATATTAGGGTTCAACCAAACAGCCTAATAATGGGTGATTTCAAGTACCCCACCATTAACTGGGAAAACTACTCATGTAAGAACTCCTTCACTCAACGCTTTCTGAAATTCATAAATTCCAGTGCTCTGGATCAACTTATCCATACCCCCACCAGGAGCAACAGCATCCTAGACATTACCAAAATGAGTGACTAGTATTCCACACCTGAAGTCAACTCCTCGTTGGTCAGATCCGAACATAAGCTAATCACCCTAGATATCTGCATCCTGCCCCACCCACCATTAAGGAAAACACGGTAAAAAATTTCTCCAAAGCCAACTTCATGCTTCTTAAGACAGAGGTGGCAAACTTCATGAGACCCATGCAGATGGACAATACAGTTACGACTGCTGAATCCTACACAAATGCACTCTATAAGCACTTACACGAGTGCATGGATTGTGCTATTCCAAACAGAACCAAGATGCTATCCTCCAAAAAAAGGAAGCTAATCTGGTGGTCCCCTGCCATAAAAACAGAAGGAAGAAACTGTTTCAAAAGAGAGTAAAATCCCATGTGTGGAGGAGCTCCCTGGTCAGCCTCAGTAAGAAGCTGAGATCCCTTATAGGATCCTCCAAAGCTAGCTACAAAAACAAAATTGCCACTGATTCTAAGGGCAACCACAAAGCATTCTATACCTATGTCAAGAATCTCAATGGCAACACCCAGATCTGCTCTGAGTTACAGCATAACGGTGCAAAAATTACAGAACCAACTGATATTGCCAACATCCTGGTAGATAGGTTCAGTGCTAACTTTACCCTTTTCTCACCCCCTAAGGGGTCCATATCTATACAGAAGAATGCAGAGTCCTTGTAATCACATCTATGCAGGTAAAAGCTGCACTCTCTAAAACCAAACACACAGCATCCATGGGGCCAGGCAACATCCCAGGCTGCATTTTACATGAACTTCAGAACAAACTGGCTCCCCACCTAAGCACCATGTTCAATCATAGCCTCACGTCAGGCTTTGTACCCACTGAATGGCACACAGCAACAGTTATCCCACTCCACAAAGGGGGAGCCACCACTGATCCTGGGAACTATCGCCCTATTAGCCTGACGAACCTGGTCTGCAAGGCCATGGAATGTATCATCATGGAACTCTTAAACAAAGACATTGGTAACCTCCAAACTCTGGACCCCACCCCGTTCGGTTTTGTGAAAGGCAGATCATGCCTTCTGAACCTGATCGACTTCTTTGAGGCATTCACCAAAGCCATAGATGAGGGTAAGGTGGTTCACACAGCCTATCTTGACCTTGCCAAGGCTTTCAACACCATCCCCCATTCTGGAATTATAGCTAAACTCACTAAACTAGGTATAAATCCCTACGTCACAAGATGGGTTGTCATCTGGATCACTGACAGAACCCACACTGTAAAAGTTGCAGACTCCAAATCTAACTTCAAAACAGTGACAAGTGGAGTACCACAGGGTTAAGTCCTGGGTCCTATCCTGTTTGGTATCTACTTCTCTGAAGTACAGGCTAACACAGAAGGCCTCTGGCCAAATAAGTTCGCAGATGACTGCAAACTAGGAGCCATAGTCGAGTCCCCAAATGATGTGGACATCCTGCAGAAGGGCCCCACTGAGACAGATGCCTAGTGTCAGAGGCATGGCCTCAAGCTCAATGCCAAAAAGTGCATTGTCATCCCCTTTGGTAAAAACTCTGTACCCATGAACTACCACATAAACAGCAGGCTACTTAATGCCGAATATGTGATAAGAGACCTTGGGACCCAGGTGGACAGTAGTCTCACCTTTGATAATCACATTGCCACAGTAGTCAGGAAATCCTTCTATGTGGTACACCTCATCACAAAAGGGTTCCCATCCAGGAAAAAAGAGGTCATTGTTCCCCTCTACTCAGCACTCATTAGACCCATTATAGAGTACAATGCTCCTTTTGGAATGTACCTCACAAGACATCTGCAGCAGCTGGAAAGGCCACAGAAGATTACTGGCCTCAAACAGATGCCCTACACTGACCGTCTCAATAAAATTCAGCTTTACTCTGTAGCATATTGCCTACTCCAAGGAGATCTCTGCCTAACATATAATGCTATGTTAAACCCAGAACTGTTGGACATGCTACACCTAAATAAATCCAATTCCCTCTGAGCTACATGCTCTAGGGACTTAAACCTTGTCACAGCAATAAACAGGACATGCTGGAGGGATAGATTCCTGTCACAGAGACTTCCTATACTCTGGAACAAGCTACCCATCTATGTCAAGCAAAGTTCCTCATTAGCACTCTTCAATAAAAATCTTGATGAGTGGATGGGAAATAGAAAATACACCCCGGGGATGACGTCTGTAGCTCTGCTCAACAGCGGCACAGGAAATTAACTTTCTTGGGTGGCAAGCCAGGGAACCTTGTTGACTAGGCTTACTTAGGCCCTTGGGCCAATAGCCTAGCACCTACCTATTAACCTATGAGCTATAAATATATATATATATATATATATATATATATATATATGTATACACACACACACACACACACACACACACACACACACACACACACACACACATATATACACATACACACAAATTCATTTATGTCTTTTTTTCTATGGCTTAGATAGTGTATCAAATGCCTGTGTTGCAGGCATTTTGGCCAGTTTTCTTTCTTCACTAGATTTGCTAGTTTGTGCTGCTAAATTAGTTACAAAGGTTTGTACTTCCTTTCTTTGCAGAACATTGAAATGGTTAGCTTTTCTCGTCTTCTTTTTCCAGACTGCCTAACACTGTTTATCTGATTTAATTGAGTATTATTTCAAACGACCCTACCATTTGGCCAAAAATGTGTTTTCTGCTGAGAGAGCCAATACTATTACCTGGTGTCTAGCTTTCCATTCAATGGTCTTTGCATTTCCATTGTATACCCCTTGTTTTGTAGCTTAGACTATTTCCATGTGTATCCAGTCTATTAGAATCACCACTTTTAGCCAGTCTTATATAAGGATATAGTGTTTTTTAACACTTTTAAATTGGCAGAGGTTTTCATCTTCCCAACTTTCTCTAGCAATAGATAACAATAGATAATAGTCCCTGAGGGTGTCTTCCACACATAATAACTCAGAAGGACTGAAACTCCTGGAAGCTTGTAGCACATCTCGAATAGGAAAAGATTGGTTGGTGTTATAGTTCTTGCTGTCTTCCTCAATAACCTTTTTCAGCACTGGCTTTAATGTTCAGTTAAAATCCTCCAGTAATGTATTCACCTGGGGATGATACACTGAGTTTTTTAATTCCATGACTTTGGTACAGTTTATACATTATTCTTGGCATAATTGCAATCCCCTGGTCAGTAAGTGTTTCTGGAAAATAGTAACACTAACTCTCTAGCTATAGCTTTATCATTAGCTTTACATAGTATGATAGCTTCAGTGTGCTTAGCTGCGTAGTCAAAATAATTAAAATATACTGAAACCCATTATCGATTTTACCAATGGCCCAACAATTTCCATTTCGTGTTCAAATGACACCTCTGTGGTAGGCATTGAGATCAGAGGATTTTAAAGCCTGGAAGGAGGCTGCCATCCTGCATTTAGGGCATTCTGAACAGAAGTTCTCAACTTCTTTAATTATCCCAGACCATAAAATCTTGCAAAGATATTTGCTTTCATCTTATCCATTCCAAAGTGTTCCTCTAGTACATGGTTTTAAAGTAATTTCATCACCTGATTTTTGAAATGCTTTGGTACCACCATTTAGCTTACTACTTCCTCTCTGACAATGGTGGCTGGTGACTTCAAATCAAAGGGGGGCTGCAGAAAACAGCTGAATGGGTGGGGTCAATGGGAAGGTGTGCGGCCAACTAGAAAGGAGAGGAGCTATGCTCAAAACCACAAAAACTGTAACTTTAATTAAATATGCTGCCCTGGGTGCCAAACCATCATTATGAGAGTCCAATCAAGACAAAATGAAGTGTAGAAGAAAAAAAATGTTTCAATGCATTGGCTGCATGACAGCTTACTTAATATCTAGATGGAAACACAAAGTTTGTGAGGCATGAAAAAATAAATTACTTTTTAAATACATTACTGGAATGCCAGTCAAAATCAAGTATAAGAAACACAAGCAGCACTCAACTCAAACCACTTCTCCTTGCACTGCAGTTCTAATTATAATTTATATTCAGCTTTATTAAGTACCAAGTAACATGTTGAAAGTAGCAATCTCTGTGATACCCCCACTTGTAAAAATGTTTCTTATCCGAAAAAGACCTGCTGCCTGACAACAACTATCTACTTGTTTCCTGGTGAAAACATAATCAAAGTAAAAAATGAAAAGCAAACAAGAAACAAGCTCAAGATACATTGCTTAAAGGATTACTGCACAAGTTATGGACCACACATGATAGATTGGCATTCTGTTTAGTTTACAGGTAAAGCCTGCAAAGATGACTGCAAGTCTCCAACAAATGTAATGAGCTTCTTAAAATAATGTAATCCTGTCCTTTATTACAAATACTATCATATGCATTTCAATACCCAAGGCTTATACGTTATCTAGTTATGTAAGTATTCTCTGCATGGCAACAACAGAAAGGCTTTCAATGCTGGCAGTTCTTTAACAGTATGCTTATTAAAGCTTACTTGCATTTTACAATCACAGACAAGCTTACTGAAGCATTGCTACTTAAACACAGAGCAACAGGCACTTTATGAATAATAATAAGCATAAATCAACAGTATAACAATATGACAGAAACCAGAACATTCTGCTAAATCAAGGACAGATGAAAAGCCACTGTAGTGCTTGTGTCTACCTTGGATGGTGGGATACTCTGCACATTTACACTGCATAACTGCTCCTTGCCTTGCTTGGACACATCCAGAGTCACTACATGGGGGAGTAGGGTGCAACAAGTATGTCACAATTTGAAATGTCTCTGTCTGACTGTGATGGCCCTGACACATTTGTCATACCTCTCAAAATCAGAGCATGAAATCTGGACAAAGCCATACATAGAAGTGGGACGGCCCAAAAATAAGGACAATGTTTAAATATTGCTCTTATAAACTTAGAAAGATAATAAAATAGTAGGTCTTGCATTAGTATGAATTTTCTGAAGGGTATGAATTCTGAAACTCAAATGTCTGTCATTGTTTTCTAACTTCAGTCTTTAATGATTTGCCACTAATTTGCCCAAAAAACGCAATTTTATGAAAAATGGACAAAAATTGTGATGCAAAAATATACAATAGCCACACAGTACAGCTGGGAACCTGTCAGAGAAGGGACACTTTTTTAAATATTAGTACTGCTAACTTGAGCAGCGGACAAAATAAAAGAATCTGCACGCATTTCTGAAATAAAAGTAATCTATAACTCTGATTATTACAGTTATTTATTAATTGTAAACCCTCCGTGTTGTCTTTCAAAATTGTGATTTTGCGGAGGGATTATTAGGGGAAGAGCAACATTTTGAGCCAAAATTGGGGACAGTTGAGAGGTTTGGATATGCCTAATTCTATAAAGCAATTTATTTGCACGTACCTCTCAACCTGTTAATTCAGGAAATCTGGACAAGGCCAAATATATTGGAGGAACATATAAGCAGTACTAAAAATTGCTCTTGTATAAACTGAGACAGTTGATAGAATAACAGGTCTTGCTTTACCATGCATTTTTCTGAAGGTTATGAAGTCTGAAACTCAGTGTCTGTCATTATTTATTGACTTAATTCCTAAATGATTTGCCAGAAAACCACAAATTTTATGAGGAACAAACCAAAAATAAGAAGCAAAAATCTATTCATTCTGTGAAAATCTGGACAGTTGAGAGGTATAGTTCAGCCAGGGCTATGTTTGAATTTGCCACCCTTCCCCCTCACAAAATCATGGTTGAATGGAGCCTCCCCCCTGCAGCCATTCCAATGAACCATTACTTGGCTATTTCACCCCGTTTACCATAAACACTAATGTGCATACTGCTTTACTTCTATGATGATTTGGACTTCATTTGAAATTTTATTTTGCATTTTACAGCACAAAGACTAAAACAACTGCTAAACAAAGCAATGCAGTCTCACAATGAAAACAGACTTATCATTAAAACTTCTCTGCCCTTGAAACTCACATTCATTGAAACAGTATTGAAACCCACATTCAAAGAAAACACATTTGGCTAGTGGCAGATAAAGATTAACTTTGGGCTATTTTCAAATGATAGACCCCTTGCACACAAAATTCCTTGTATAATACAGTACATTTGTTAGAGTGTGTTTTAAATTTATTGTTTTGAACATTTTTAAAGTAAACAATGAAACAAAATGCATGCACCAATAATGACAAAATGGCCCAATTGAGAACATTTCCATCATAAAAGTCTACTCAAACTTCTACAATCCACCAGTATCAGTAAATATGCACAATCTCTGTAGAAGTAAAAGTCATCTAAATAATTCCACATTAAAAAGATCTGTAACTAATGAAGAGGTTGCTGCTAGCAAACAACTTTATATTTCATCTACAAATAAAGTGCCTGTTTCCCTTGAGGAATAAATTGCCTATATTACATTAAAAAAAAATGATAAGCTGGTAATTGTGCAATAGGGAATGCATGGCAAATAACGGACAAATTCATAGTTACTAGGTATCTTCGCCAAAGAGGAAATTCTCTAGATGGCTGCATCCACCCCGTTTATAATGCAGTACAATATCAGCAATGCATCTACATACTGTGGGAGTAGAACCCACAGCCTTCTGCATCAAAAGCAAGTATGCTACCTGTTGTGTTATTAACAGTGCAAGCAAGCTCAGCATAAGCAGCACTAAACTTCTCTTCCCCTACAGCTCTCAGCTCCTTGTAAAATCTACTCGACACTCAACTGTATCTCTCAACTTTGCAGCACAAGAAATCTGGAAAAAGTCAAAATGTATTGGGGAGGGACAAAAGCCCAAAAAACAGGGACACATTTTAAACATTGCTTGCATAATCTTGGAAAGTTGCTAGAATAAAATGCTGTGTTACCACCATGCATTTTACTGCCAAGTCTTGAACCCAGGACCCTGTGCAAAACAGTAAGAGCAACATACCACTATGTCAAACCTGCTGTTTCATGAAAGAGAGGAAGAATGAAACTTAAATGGCTACCATTTAGCAAATTCAGTTCTCACCATAGCTGTCAACCTCTTAGCACAAAACATCTGGACAAAGCCAGTAATGGAGGAACACAGCCCTCAAATATATTCAGTGAATTCAGTTCTCACCATAGCTCTGAACCTTAGCACAAAAAACCTGGATGAAGCCAATAATGGGGGAATACAGTCCCAAAAATAGGGACAAATTTTAAAATTCATCTTATAAACTTAGAAAATTGCTAGAATAAAAGGTGTTATGTTACTATGTACTTTCTGAAGAATATTAAGTCTGAAATTCAAATGCCTGTCAATTTTATTTATTTAACATTTGTTAACCAGAAAAGTCTGACTTGGAACAAAAGCCAATTTTCAGCAGAGGCCCAGGGAGAAATACTGCAGACACGTCTTTGTAACATGAGAGGAGACCAAAGCAAACCCACACAAACACATGGAGGACATGCAAACTCCACACAGAAGACACCCCATCCAAGAATCAAACCAGAGAACCTCTAATTGTGAGGCAACAATGCTACCACTGCACCATCAACTATTTAAGGAATGAAAAAACTCAGAAACCACAGATTTTACAAGGATCAGAACAGAACAAAATATGAGGCAAACATTTCACAAATGATGGTGGGTAGAGAACTCAGACTCTTGTCACCTGCACCCAAGATACAGGGTTCAGGCCCACCAGCAGGTATTCTGAGTTCTTGCTAGCCTTTCTCAGCTCTTTCCTGGGAATGTTCTAAAACTTCTGACTCTGCAGTCTGATCCACTTCCAGCCTATGCAGTGCTAACCACATAGACTTCTGGGGAATCAGCAGTCCGCTTCCTTCTTCCTGAATCTGTACTGGTAAGGCACCAGTCTAGATTCACTTTTTATGGAGCGTAACAGAGGATTTGTAGAACTGTACCACTGTGTTTCACAGCTGGGGGGCTGCAGTCTGATATCACAAGCCGCCACTGCTCTCTGACCTTATTCATAAGTCATTTTGTAACTGAAAGTGTGATTAAGAAGTAAGAACAGTTAGTTAAGCTTTATCACTTCCCCTCTTCCTTTTGCTTAGAGCTTCTGTAGCTTAGCTCAAAAGGCATATCAGTAAAGCTCTGCCCAAAGTTATCTTGTCTCTCTAAGTATAGACTACATTCTCCTTTCTTTATGTCCTTTATGTTGGCTTTCATTTAATTTCATGGTGAATAAACATCACCCCTTCACATTCTAATTTTTTTCTGTAGGTCTCTTTTGTTTCCTTTGAAAAGGCTACATTAGGACACATTTTATTTTCAGTTTTACTTTTTTTCTATACTTATCTATAGCTGTTGCCTAGACTCTTGCACTGTTTGATTTTTCTGTCTTATGCTGATAGAGGTAGGTTTAGAACTCCTCCCAAGTACTATTACTTCCTGGTTAACTATATTTTATAAATCTTTCTTCTGTTAATTTTTTTCTTCCTCAACATTCATCTGGTGCTTAGAATTCTCTGTTCCTGGGGGGTTCTGTTTTAGCTTGAAAGTTTATCATTCTGTTCATATTGTGCATTTTCCATACTTCCAAACTTATTTTCAGAGGAAAACACCCTTTCAGTGAATGTTCCTTTTAATTTAGCTCTGCTTGTCTTTATTGCTCCCCTAGACCTGCGTTGGTGGTGCTGGGGTAGCGTTGCCGCCTCACAGTAAGACGCTGTCCGGTTTAATTCTCAGCTAAAGCTTCTTCTGCGTGGAGACATGCGTGAATGGGCATACCTTCGTTGAAGGTTGTGCGTCAGGGCTGGTAACTCAGCATGTAAAAATCAACTACCAATCATTAGCGGACCGGAGTTCCACTGTGGTGACCCCTAACCGAGAAATGCCGAAAGACGCAAACAAACAATCTTTATTGCTTCCTGATTGGCAACTCATTCAAGTTGTATTGACAGCTCTGCTCTTTGTTTTACAATACATTCAGACTGCAATGATATTTTTTCTATCTGTTTAGCAGCACTGTCAGGCTGTAATATTTTATTGGGTAGCTTTCTTCCTTCTACTGGTTCTGCTCTGTAGATTGTCTGGCATGAGTTTATATTGGAATAGCTCTTTAAATGGTCTACGTTCTTATTCTATATGTATCCCTATCCAAGTTTTTATACTTTTTAGGTCCTTCTAAAGCTATGTCCTAATCTTTGTTGAAGTTACACACTGTAATGGAGTGTGTTTGTTGGTTGCTCCCCACTTTTACAATTTAGCCAGAAGCACATCTGGAGGTTTATGTACTTGCTGGTTTCCTTCCCCATACAGTAAATGGGTCTATGAAAAGAACTACCATATTTCTAGTGATTCCACAAATTTATAAAGTTAGGACATTTTTTCATATTATCATCCATCCATCCATCCACAACTCCTTTTTCCCATTTTTGTACATAGGGTCAGGGTGTCAGTCATCTAGAGCCAAGGTTTACACTGCTGGGTGGGTAGCCCTGCCGCAGTAGTTCTTCCATACCACATGCTTGCTAGCACACTCACACCTATGTCCAATTTAGAGTAACCAGTCCACCTACTATATATCTTTGGAATGTGGGAGGAAACCAGAGCTCCCGGACAAAACCCATGCAAACACAAGGAGGATATGCATACCCCACTCAGAAGGCACCCCAGCCAAGAATTGAACAGGGAACCTCTTGCTGTGAAATGACAACACTATACGCTGTGCCACATATCATATGCTTAATTATGTATTATAGCAAAAGGGTGAACTCCCTTCCCACACACAGTTTGTATCTCTAACTGAGTATTGGCATATTGTTTTTATCCCTATGAATGCATGCTACTTTAATAGCTTTGTAAGTAATGATTTCTTCCTACATACATACCGAACGTATATCATCTAGACCATACTGCTTGAATCTAGCAGTCCATGAAACTATCTGTCACTGCAGATAATTGACTTTACAGTAGCACAGTAACAGAATGCAGTTTCAACCATTCTAACACATAATTTATCAAATTCCATAGGCAATCCATCACTAGCAGCATGCTTATAATAGGTGTAGTTTTCACAGGTGTAACAGTGTTACTATCATCAGTGCAAAATCTAGATATGTGTCCATTTTTTCCATATTTAAAATGGAGTGGATCTACAGATGAGACGTTTTATTTGTGTCCAACATTTGGCACAGGTTTTATAATATTTCTGGAAAGCTCAGTATTATGCATAGTTTGATGTCATAAAATATTTCTATTACATAAGAAAACTTTTATAGTCATTAGGGTCAGTTTTGACACTCTCACATTCTTAAAACAATAGGTAGGGATCCTTAAGCACCTCTATGACACTGTTCAAAGAGGAACCTGGACGAGTGGATGGGGCACCAGAAATTCTTACCAGGAATAGTGCCCACAACCTTCCTGGACATGGGCAGTCATTACTAAATGCAGTCTTGGGTATTCACTAACATTTCTGTGGTACTACATTAGAATGAAATGGATAGGCTTGAAATGACCTCCAGGTCGATAGCCTAGTACTGTCCTATGAAATATATCACTGGCTAACATTGCTACTGTTTTATTTGCATCATGTTACCCTTAAAATCTAACAATATATTCATTCTAATCTGTAACTCCCATTATTGTGACCTTAGTAATTTGTTATGAGAAAAAGTTCAGCTATGAAACTTTTGAGCTTGTGCTTATGAAGTAAAATAATCTCTGCCCTTTTAACCTTTTGATATTCCTGTTATTCACTCCCTTCCATGATTATGAAAACTTGGAGTGTCTCTCTGGTCAGCTGGTCTGAAAGGATCTTGACTTGGCTGACTGAGTTTCATCCCTTCTGGGGGGTATATTACCCAAAGGTGACAAGACTTACATCCATGTATTCATCCCCAGTAAGCTGTTTTAGTGGAGGAACTGTCTTTGGAGAAACCATTAATCTGGCCGATGCCACCATCATTATGGCTGCAGGAATGAAGGCATGCAATAATTGTTCTACAGTTATCATCCTGGCATATACAACAGCACACAGGTTTTCTCAACAAAGGAAGAATTCCCAACCTCCACATTAAGACTTTGTCTCTCTCATACTGGGGAAATGTAACGTAATAGGTGCAGTCTTAGGTGTTTGGCATTAAAATGCATGCCCAAATATTATGGCATTCTCCACCAATGTGGCTGGTTAAAAGCAGCAATTAAATAATTATCAGAAAACAGTGTAATTTATTATATAAAAATGTAAAAATTGCAGGTTGTTCCTAAATAAAATGCCTTATGGTTAAATGACAATGCACAGCAGTCTCATATAGCTTGTTTACAGTCTGTTTCAGAATGTTGTCTCCCCCTCCCCGGGCTTATCATTATTTATTTTTTCTGGATTTTTATTAAAGGAATGATCTCCAGCTTCTTCCCTGTGTATTTCAAAAGGTCCTCCCTCACTTTTGCTCTCTCTCTCTCTCTTTTAAGGACTGTTGCTCTGAATATCAATGCTCCCCATTTTCAAGAAGGACAAACAATAGTCAGAAGTTTTCCCTCAGCTCTCCTTTTATACAGTTTGATTTGTTTCATTAAGTAACATAGTCTGGCTAATACAGTAACATTTTACTCGGCTCTGAATGTTACTTGCTCGCTATGGCAAAGAATATACCTACTTAAAGTAACAATATTTTATTTACAACAAATCCATTGTAGCATTTTTACATACACTACTTACATCCATATGTACAAACATTGGGTCACTTGCACTTTTACCATTTTGGTAGATTTGCAGTGCTATAGACCTATATACATGTATATCTATCTATTTTATAAGACCAAATACTCTTAGAGGCTTGTTTTTCAGCCTTTCTGCTGCTTTCCATGTGAAATTGTGGAATAGCATGGTCTTGGAATTTGCCCTTACTCCAATCCTGTTCTATCTCTGAGTTGGAATATATAATACATATGGGGTATGAGGGTGCAGAGCAGCTTGCCCCACTGCAAAAAAAAATTGCCTTTTACTGTTATGTGATCTGATCTTTTTATATTAAATTTCTGTTTTTCTCTTTGGTGTTGTGATAGTTAATTAATTGATGAGACAACCATGGGTTTGCATAATATATATATATTTGTGTACATGTCTATATGTATATATAAAGTCTTGGCAGACAACACTGGAGGTAAAAACATATTTTTGTACTAGTCTACAATCAAAACATGAGCTTATCAGCCTTTGCAGCTTGAAAATAACAATAAAAAGTACCATACTTGCTTCTCAATGATAGAGTTTAGTCAGCACAGCCTTTATAGGAAATAGGCTGTCTTTCAACTCCTTGGCTCACCTCTCAGCTTAGAGAGATAGGTACATCTACAGGTGATATCCAGAGGTAGCCATGTATGGGCTCTCAACTCTTTGGCCTAAGCCTCAGCTCAGAGAGATAGGTACAGCTACAGGTGAAATCCAGAGGTAGTCATGTATGGGCTATCAACACCTTGGCCCAAGTCTCAGCTCAGATAGATAAGTACATCTACAGGTGAGATCTAGAAGTAGCCATGTATTGGCTCTCCACTCCTTCGCCCTAGTCTCAGCTCAGAGAGATAGGTACATCTAAAGGTGAAATCCAAAGGTAGCCATATATGGGCTCTCCCTCCACACTTCCACTGTCTTCCTCCAGATGATCCTTCAGTAGGAACTAACTTCCCAGTTTCCTGGTTCCAGACAACCTCCTTTAATACAACACTAATTGTCAATTAAGGCCTTCCTAATGATCTACCCAGTACAAAGTGTTTCTAGCAACCTATTAATAAAATATTTCCACATACTACGACCCATGGTTTAAAGGCACATTTCTCCTTTTTCAGAGCCAGCCTATTAAAACTATTGCCTTACCAGCACAAAACCAGGGGGTTTAGAATTATAACAATGGGTTGTAGGTCTTGTACATTCGTCAGCAATTTTTAATCTAGGATAGACCTGTGGGTCACCAAAAACTGTAAATACTGGAAGAACAGACCTCACCAGCACAAATCTGCATTTCCATCAGTTTGCCTATTTAACTGTTGCACAGGGGCATGATCTAGTACCAATCTGAAGTGCCTGAATGACAAATAATAATATTTCAAGACATAAAAGGTACACCTTATTGCATGATATTCTCTTTCAATACTTGAGTATCTCCTTTCTGTATTGCTCAGCTTCCTGTTGATATGATGTCTAATGAAGGTAATGATCATTTCTTGCTGTCTGTAAGTGTGTTAATTAAGCTGCTTGATTTGTAATTTTGTTTTCAGGAGGGACAGTGTCCCATTTTAACAACTTGTATATTTGACAACGAAATAGAAATGTGGTTTTGTCATTTACAGGTACCAGTTGCACCACTGTAGAAGTAGCAGTGATGAGTCTGGGGTTTTGCAAGAAGAACAAACCTGTATATTGTGTGTATAGTAGTTTTTATTTTACACATGTTTGAGCTGGAATGTAAGGTTACAACAGAGAAAGTCCATATTTGATTTCAGGTATAAGCACATTTTTAGCTAAAGCTTTATGAACTATAGGTAAGAAGTTGTGAGATTTTATGGCATAGATTTATTTGGTGGAGTGTTTGGCTAATAAGATTGTCAGTATGCTTGGCAAATGAAGGAGCAGAGTCTAAGGTGATCCCAATGTGCTTCTGTTCTTTTCTGTTCTGTTACTAGTGGTAATAGGTTGCTGTCTGTATCAGTAATAATTACATTTGGAGATTTAGGGAGTTTTTACAGGGTACTAAATATCATGATGTTAGACATCAATGGATTGACTAGGAACATAGTTTATTCGTCCAGTGGCATAAATCTGTAAAGCTACATTGTGTTCTTGCAAGACTCAAGCAGTAAGATGTTATCTCCATAAAGGATCAAGTTGAGGTGGAAGGGGGTCAGTGGATATATCATTGGTGAACAGGAAAAATAACAGTGTTCCAATAATGGATCATTGTGGGACTCCAATGTTAATAGTGCATTTGGTTGAAAATCAGGTCCATGGCTGTATTATTCTGTTTTTGTACCAACTTTGAATCTATCTTGTTGCATTTGGGACAAAACTGAATTTGCTACGTTTGTAGGAAAGCAGGTTATGATTTACTGTTTCATATCCTCTTGTGATATCAATAAACAGACCCCCTGTTAGGTTTAAATAATTCATTATGTTGCAAATGGTATCAGTGACTGTATAAAATATAGTCATGGTAATGAACGAATTTCTGAAACCATATTGTTTATCACAAAGAAGTTCATATTTGTTTATGTAATCCCAGACATGCTTGCGTAAAAGTTTTTCAAAGATTTTTGTTATAGGATACATGTTTGCTACAGTAATGTAATCTTTATATTCCTTAGTGTTTACTTTTTGAGGAGGGGAACATACCTCTCAACTGCCCCTAATTTGCAGGAAATTTCCTATTTTCAGGTCTATTTTTGGAGAATGTCCCTATTATCAGGCTTAATTTACCCCTTCACGGAGTTTTCTAAATGCTCCCCATCACATGTGATTGTTGAAGATGTCTAATACACAGAAAACCTCCACACTACATTACCAAAATACAATTGACAACAACAGTTTAAAGAAAGAGGACCCACATCTTACAACTCCCTTTTTCTGAAGCAAAAAGAAATGGCCTTTTGTTGCCAAATTTTGTAACACAGTTCATTAATAGTCAACAGATTTTACACTCTCTGATAATGTGCTTAGATTTTCCATAATTTGTGTTGCTCTCTGTTTTTTAAATATGCATTTCTGGGTAGTATCCTGTGTTCCTACTGGAACTGGGAATAGTAACGTACTATTTGATATTCAAATGTTATGCTATTTAAATGTCCAGATCTTTAGCTGGATGTTCCTATTTTAAATGCCTGCAGGTTGAGAGGTAAGGAGGAGACTAATGTGTCAGTGTAAAAGCTTTGGGGAAAATAGAAGTGGTTAAGCAGAGGTTGAATAAATGAGGAACTAGGTGCTGCTATAACAGGTGTAGATAATTTCATGAAGATGTGGATATAGTTTTGAGAGGTTAGAGTTAACTTTTTTGTTTATGCTGATAAGAACAGTTTTGACTTCTTTAATACAGAATTGCCTAAAGAAAAATGTCAGACTGTAAGCTGCTAAGGTGTATAGTTGGGTGGACTGAATTTGAGAGCATTGTGTCACAGTACCAGTTGGTAGGGAAGGGGCTTCTTATAAGCTACTGAACAACAGAATAAAAAATAAAAATAAAAAAAAAAAACACTGAGAAAGTGAAAAACACCAACCTCAGAAGCATAAAATCCAAAATTGTTTAATACTCCAGTGCCTCGGCTAGCAAGCCTTTCACAGAGCCGATTCACTGGAGTATTAAACAATTTGGGATTTTATGCTTCAGCAGTTGGTGTTCTTTGCTTTCTCTGTGTTTTTTTTTTTTTAATTTTGTTTTCTTATAAGGTACCTTAAATACTTGATTTCCAACTTCACCAGTTTACTTTTCTTAGCATTTACAGTCAAGCCTACCTTGTCAGTCTTATGGATTCTAACACAGCCTAGACTTTAGGTAAGTGCGATTACCAATCCCATGCCAACCATGTATGCTGCAGCATAATGTAAGAAAGGCTTCAACACTTTATACATCAGCCTCTGAATGTTAGCTCGAGTACAGTGCAGGACAGAGAGTAATGCTGAGCATGGTAATAGACCACCATGGGTTACAAAAGCTGTTTTTTCTTTGGCAGTGAGTGTGAATGGTATATGCTAGTATCCTTTTATCAGGTCTCATCTCGGCAATTATTTGGCCTTGTCTTGGTGCCCTATCGAGTCATCAGTTAAGGGTATGGGATAGCTGTCAAGCTTTCAAATGCTGTTCTGTTTACTAAAGTCATTAGAGAATATGTTACTTTCATCAGGTTTAGGACCAGCACTACTGGGTTGCAGCAGTTGCTCCATGATTCTTTTAGTCATATTCAACTTAAGCATAGTTTTTTACGTGTCCTTCTATATCACAGTTGCAGTATTCTTGACTATAGGCATCTCCTGCCTAAGGCAGCCCAACACTTGGCCAGAATACCAAAGCCCTATGATCTTCTATGCTGTGTATGTCACACATATGCTCCTCACACAGGCTACAGTGACACAGTTACCAAGAATCTCTTTGCTACCAGTCTGAACTTCTGGTTGCCATTGGATAAGTGCCCTGTTAGGGTTGCTTTTTTTTTCTTTTCTCTTCTTTGGTCATGTATTTTATTTTCTTACTTAGAGTTCTTGTCATCCAAGAAGGGAAAATGACAGTGTGGGAGACAAATTCCCCCAAAGTATCATCACAAACAGTATCTCTTTTGTTTGGGTGCTTCCCATGACCATATATCTTGTAGTATCTGTAAGGCATTTGTGCTTAAGACACTCAGAAGCCATTTGTCTTCCCTGCCAATTTATCTGGAAAACCAGTGACTTGAATAGTTAGCCCAAGGTAGCATGGTGGAATCCATTAACCTGGAGATACTCCCACTAGGTAAGAAGGCCAAGAAATCTTGGCCAGATTCTTCAGCTATCCAGCTTATATATCCAGTGTAATAGCACTGTAGACCATTTGACGTCTACATCAGATTCATCTGCTGCAACCCCATCGGAGGCTGGCATGAATCTGTCTTTTTGCAATTCCTCTGAGGCTTTGCAGGCATCTGCTCTGGACATTGAGGGGGAACCATTATTGATTATCTCAGAGGGTCCTAGAGAGATTCCCATTATTGGTCAAGGAGGAGGTTACAGGTACTCTTAATGAATCTCTCCAAGGGTTGAAACCTCCGGTATTTGTTAGGGCCGATGTCTCTTCCAAGAAATGACAAAAATGAAGCATGTTTCAGTCCATTCTAAGGATCCCCAAAGGGAATGCCAAAAATTTACTCAGGAATTGTTTTTCTGCCTTGATGGCCCCGAATCTTCCTTGAGGGTTTTCAGTGCCTGCTCCTCCTTGTTCCTCTACCCCTTCTAAATGGCCTAGGGAGCTAGATTCCTCAGATGAGGATTCAGAGCCTGATGAAAGGCCCTTGTCCTTTTCTTCACAGATGCCTTCGCCTTTGCCTTATGGTTCTGATGAGGAGCAGTCTATCAGCCCTGTGTCTCCTTTTGAGAAATTGTCCTTTGGGAACACAATTGCTAGGATGATGGAATACTTGAAGGGGGATTCTTCTCAAGTGTCTGATATTCAGAGGAGATATTATGAGTTGCTTCAGGCGGATACTCCAAAAACTTCTGCAGTTCCTTCTGTGTTGGTTGCCTTGTTAGACACTTTCATTGCTGCTTCCAAGTCTCATGATTCTCATCCTCCTGCTCCTATGAAACCTGATAGGTTCTTTAAGGTACCTGAGAATTGTTAATTTTTATTTAAGTGTTCTGTTGATTCTGCTGTGGTGTCAGTCACTTCTGACGAACTTTCCAAGTTCTTGCCCGCTTCCAAATTTTTGCCTTTTGATAAGGATAGTAGGGCAATGGAAAAAATTGGTAAGCAGGTATACACTGCTTCTACTTTGGCCTTTAGGCTATTAATTACCAGACCCATGTGACCAGATATGCTCTGGCCTTGATTGCAAAGGCTTGTCAGGTTATTTCTGGCCTGATTCTGAAGGCAAATATTCATCTTTATCTATTTTAAGTTCTACCTCTCAAGTGGCTCGCCACTCTATCATGTGTAGCTATGATGCTGCTGATGCATCTGCCAGGGCTGAGGCTTTTGGGACTGTAGTGATGCATGTTAGATTAGGAACTTCCATTTTAAAGTAGTTATTAGGCATTAGACAGACTAAAAAAAAGTAAAATAGGCCTAGAAATATAGTAGCAGAATTGTGTTTCATTTATGCATAAATTTTAGAAAAGGCAGTTAAGCATGAGCAATAACAGTTCCCAAGAGAAGGCTACAGACTGTACTTTTTCTGTTCTTCTCAATGGAAGAATCAAATGAATATTAAATAACGGGACAGCTAGGCACCTGCAAGGCTGCAAAACAAGACAAGGCCTCAGAACCAAGGTTAGGGGGAATGGATAAAGTTTACAGAGAAAAATCACTGGTCTTAAGTAATATAATATGTTGTGTTCAGGATAGCAGTTCAATTAAGTCTGATGCAAGACTTGTTCAGATGAACTTATTATAATTGTGCTTATAGTTATGCTGGTCTGAATATATTCATGTTTCCAGTTATGCTGATTTGAATATGCTGATATGAATTTATACTTGCTGCTATTACTATATGTTACTCACTAAAATAAAATATTTTGAAGCAAATAAGAACTCTGATTTTTTACAATGCATTACTTCTGGCTTCATCTACAGTTTTTGCCTGTGGACATTAAGGCCAAGTTGTTGGATGCTCCTTTGGATAATAAACATATTTTTGGGACTGCTTTTGCTGACCTGTTTAAGTCTCCTGAAGAGAAAGGCAAAGCCTTGTGTAACCTTAAACATATTTTATCTCTCCTATCCCTAAGTATCAGAGGAATTATGCTTCTAGATCTGCTTTTGTCAGCAGGCAGCCCTGCCAGGCCTCCAAGGGCAGGAAGGGTGGCAGGTGAGCCTCTTCTCCTTAGACTTCTCAGACTTTTGTGGCCCAGAAACCTACTTTAATCTGATAAGCTTGCTTCTCTTTGAATATTCCACCCCTCCCACTCTTAGACCAGGTTCCATTGTCCCTTTAGCTTTCCCTTTGTCTTCCAAATTGGCTTCTCATCACTTCAGACTCTTGATTACTTTCTTTCATCAGTCAGGGTTACTTCATAGTGTCAAAGTCTCTCCATCCTTTTTCAGGGATTCCTGAACCTCTTCAAGAGAAACTTCCTAATTTCCTGGAGGTTCTAGGGTCCTTGGACCAAGAAACCACTCAGCTTGTTGCCCCTACCCAAGTGGGAAAGGTTTTATTACAGACTGTTTCTGCTTCTTCAAAAGGAGGGCAATTTGAGATCTATTCTGGATCTATTCCTGTTCAACACCTTTCTCAAGGTCCCCTCTGTTTGGATGCTTACTCTTCAAACCCTGTTTCCTCTTTTATTACCCCAGGCTTTTCTGGTGTCCTTGGATCTGAAGGATGCTTACCTCCATATCCCTATTCACCCTCTTTTCAGGAAGTTTTTTCGTTTCTCTGTTTCTTCTTCTCATTTTTAGTTCTCTGCTTTGCCTTCTGGCCTCTCCACTGGCCCAAGGATATTCACAAAATGCTTAGCTCCTGTGATGGCTTTCTGCAGGGACCAAGGCATTCAGATATTCCTTATCTAGACAATGACCTGTTGCTTCAGGCACCTTCTCCCAGTCACCTGTTACAGGATCTAGAGTTCACAATATCTCTTCTTTAAAGTCTGGAGTTCATTATCAACTTCAAAAAGTCTGTCCTGACTCCGTCTCAGGATCATGTGTATCTAAGATGCAGGATTCAAACATTGTCATTGCTGGCGTCTCTTCTACCTTCAAAAGCTTTTTGTCATTGACAGCTATCTTTAAGTCTGTTCTTCCTCTGACTGCTGTTCTAGCCAAAAAGTTTCTTTGGGCCCTGGGATTCATGGCCTCTTCTATTCCAATGCTTCCTCTTGCCAGACTGCATATGCGGAAGCTTCAGTTGAACCTCAAATCAGTTTGGCTACACCACTGCCACCCTCTGGATTTCACTGTACTTCTCCATCCTTGTCTAAAAAAATTATTTTGAGTGGTGGATTCAACAGTTTGTTTTCAACCCAGGCCTGTCCTATAAGCCTCAAGTTTCTTCTAAAGAACCATTCACCAATGCCTCAGATATGAGGTGGGGGTCTTCTTGTGCTCATCTCAAAGTTCAGGGTCTGTAGTCCTCCCATCAAACATCAAACCATATCAACATCAAAGAGACGAGAGCTCTGATTCTGGCCCTTCAAGCTTTTCACCCCATGTTGTCTCCAAGTCTCCTGAAGGTGTACACAAACAACACTACAGTGATGTGGTATATCAGCAAGGAGGGAGGCATAAAATCTTACCTCCTCTGCAAGATGGCTATTCAGGCCTGGGAGGTGGATCTCAGTTATCAGTTAAATCTTCAGGCAGTATACATTCCTTCAGAGCATAATCTAGTGGCAGATTCTCTGAGCAGGTCCAAAACACAAGCTCACAAATGGTGCTTCACAGAGACGTATTTCTGGACATTGTCCATCAGTGGGGTACTCTTCAGGTTGATCTTTTTGCCTCCCCTCTGAACAGACAGCTCCTTCTCTTTTGTTCCAGAGTGCCATGCCATCTGGCATGGAAGATGGACACCCTTTCTATTCCTTGGAAGGGGATGCTTCTTTATACTTTCCCTCCTCTTTCTCTACTTCCAAGAGTCCTGCAGAAGATTCAGCTGGACTTCCAAAAAATCTTGCTAGTGACTCCCTTTTGGCCAAGACAGCACCGGTATCCCCCTTAATGCATTTAGCCAGGGACAATCACCATAAGCTACCTGACTGGTTAGACTTCCTCACACAGGACAAGAGGTTTCTCATCCATCCTCACTTTCCACTCTTTAACTGACACTGTGAGTGATAGGGTTTTGATCCCTTTTAGGTACCTGCTTTCTGAGGATTTTCTCAGGGTTTTAAAGGAGGTTAACCAAAAAAAATCTTATATGACAGAATGGAAAAGATTTCTATGCTCATTACCAGGACCCTTTTTTAGTGGGTGTCTCTTTGGTCCTCTCCTGTTTGAGTGAGTTGCTCCAGTCTGGATTGGCCTATACTTCTGTGAAAGCCAATTTATCAGCAATGTCTACTTGTTTGCCCTTAAATCCTCTCTTGGCTTTTTGTTTTGATGTCAAACACTTTATTTAAGGCATCCAGCATCTTAGCCTCCAAGGAAACCTATGCCTCCTTGGGGCCTTAATTTTGTTTTGGAAAAATTGACTTGGGCTCCTTTTGAGTCTGCAGAGTCTGTTTCTTTGCAACATTGTACCTGGAAGACTGTCTTATTGATGGCTCTTACTTTTGCTCAGAGGGCTTCTGAGCTTCAGGCCCTTATGGCCATTCCTCCTTTTTAGTTTTTTTTTTTTCCACAGGGACAAGGTGTACCTTCATACTAATGCTTCTTGTATGTCCAAGTTAGTAAATGAGATGTCCTTGAATTAGTCAGTACACCTCCCTTCCTTTTTCCTCTCTCATCAGTCTGCTAGTGAGAGGGTCTTGTATACCTTGGATTTGCACAGACAGCTTAGGTACCATGTGGGTAAAACTAATGTCATTCATAAGTCTGACCAGCTTTTTATTTCTTTTCATCCAAGGACATTGGGTGTGGCTTTTTATAAGCAAACCATCTCCTTATGGATATCTAAGGTCATTTCTTGTTGTTATTATTTTCATGGCAAATCTTTGTCTGCTTCTATTAGAGCTCATTCCACTAGGGCTGTTGAGTATTCTCATACTTTCTTCAAGAGGTTGGACACCAGTTCCAAACTTGAAGCTGCTACTTGGTCTTCAATGCATACCTTTACTAAGCATTATAAGTTGGATATGGTTTCTAGGGCCAGAGTAGGTTTTGTTGGAACCATTTTGTATGGGTTTGTTGAGAGCTCTTCTCAGACCTCCACCTCCCATTCTGTGTCTTGAGCTTTTTTACTCTCCCTATAGTCAAGAATACTGCAACAGTGATATAGAAGGATACAGTACAGTTGTGTAAAAGTTTACCATAACAGTAGATTTCCTTCTCTTCACTGACACAATAGTCACTCCCTCCCTCCAACCCCCTCTTGTTTGTTCAGTTTTTTTATTTTGGATTCCCCTCTGACTGAAGGTCTCCACTTTTTCTTCTGCATTTACTCCATCTTGATGTGCATAGATTCCTTTGTCCTATGTGCATGGATTTCTTTGTCCTATGGAGACTGTTCTCTACTGGGGTAATTCACTTCTGGGTATCTGCATCTATGTATCTTGTGCAGGAAGCATGTGTGTAATGTATGATGCATACAAGATCATAAGGCTTTGGTATACTGGTCAAGAATTGGGCTTCCCTAGGTGGGAGATCTCTATAATCAAGAATACTGCAACAATGAAGAGAAAGACATCTACTGTTATAGTAAGATTTTACACAACTTCTTTATCTTTGCTTATTGTTTTTGTAACTCTGGAAATCTGTAAGATCTCCATATAATTTTCATTCCAAATATTATCTATATGTTTATCTGTTTGGTTGTGTCAGGCATTTCTGAAAACATTCCGTTATTTCTTAACAGAAATTTTTTTCCTGCTTTTGTACTTGCTAGAAGTCTTCTAGCTGTATTTTAGGTAGACACTCTCCATCCTCTCTGGTAGGAGCTTCAGCTTGAAAGCTCTCTGAAGAATTCCCTGTTTCCTTCCATAGTACATTAATATAGTTATTGAAACCAAAAAGCAAAAAAAAAAAACAGTAAAAATAAGAAACTAGCAGGCCACAGAGACTCCAACAGGTACAGCAGCCAGTAAACATGCAGTAAAATGCAAAACAGTACAAAAACAGTGGATTAGCACTTTTGTTTATTAAATATAAACTTCTTCAGACAAAACTACATTGTTTGAACTCCATTTAAACAGCAGCAGATAAAAGGTCACATGGTAAAAAAAAAATCACATGATAAAAACACATGATAGAAATCACATGATCACCTGGTTGCGGAGCTCTAGGGAAAGCAAAAAAATGTTTAAAGTGACAAAACACATATTAACAAACCAAGTAAGTCAGATAAAAAACTTTAAATACTTAAGTTTTAATAAATATGAAATGGATGTAAAACCATTAAGACCTGGCCAGCTACCAGCATTTAATGGCAATTGCCGATATAGTTCACGTTTTTCTAAAAGTAGCTGCCAGGGACCATAATGTAGATCCATTGACTCCCTCTCTATAACTACAAACTTAAAGATACGGTCAGGAAAGTCGCTAGTGTGTCTATCTAAAGCATTGCTTTCCTTTTTGTGCTTAATATCATTGTAATGTTCCCATATATAATCTTTAAAACAGCGTTCAGTTTTGGCTGTATAATAGGCTGAACAACAGTCACACAATGCAGCATAAACAGCACACTGGGTAAGGAAATTACACACTTCTTTCATCTTAAACTTAAAATCCTTAATAGTAAATTGCTCACTGCAAAGAATAAATTTGCACACAGAGCAGCTCCCATACTTAGACATCTTAAAATTTCTAAGATCATTTTTCTTGCTATAAGTGCCAAAATGCTCAACCAAGTACTTAAAATTCTGTCCTTTCCCCAAGGTAATGAGGTTTTCCACTCACTTAACCAGCAATCTGGCTATCATCCTTCAAAATAGCCCAATTTGTTATAACAAATATCTCTAATCAGGTTACTGTGTGCTGTACTGGGTAATAAACAAACTGACCAAAACTGCAGCAGTCCTGCAAGCATTGTTGGAAGGGCCAGTACAGAAATTAATGTTATACAAAATTGTGCTCTGGTCCATCGACTCCACAGTTGTATCAGGAGTATTGGCAGGTTCCTGAGGGTGGGCATGCTGTAAAATGGGTTTAAAATGGCCACACTCTCTTTTGTTGATCACCTCATGCATCAGTGAATTAACAAATCTAACAGGATATTCGCTTGACAGAAACTTACTTTTAATGCGCTCACATTTATTCAAGAAAAATTCAGTCAGAAACCATGTGTGCAGCTCTAACAAACTCTCCCTTAACAACAACTGGTGATGGGGGTGGGAGCTGGTATAATGCAGGCACATGTTTGAAAAGGTAGATTTCCTATAAATTTTGTTTTCATATTTTTTGTTGATGGAATCCTTATAAAGCCAAATATCCAAAAAAAGCAATATTGTCGTTGTCCGCCACATAATAAAATGTAAGGAATTCAGTGGTTTGATTAATATAGATGAGAAATTCCTGAAGTAAATGACTGTCATCATCCCAAACAATAAAGATATCATCCAGGAAATGTAGAGAGAGTTTACAGGACTTTATAAAATCAGATGCAAACAAGTGGGTGTATTCCAACTGGTCATGACAACATTTGCGAACAAACCACCACAGGCAGAACCCATAGCCACACCTGAACATTGAAGAAAAAATTCTTAATAAAAAATCAAAAAGTTGTTTTTTAGCATAATTTCTAAAGGTGTTTTGAAGGTGTTTATTCTTTCTTGCATTAACCCTTTATCAAATAAATTTTCCGAAAACCACTGAAATCCCAAGTCATGAGGAATAACCATAGAAAGGTCTTTTGCGTCAATAGTGACAAAGATGTAACTGTCACTGTACTCTAGTTGGTTAATTTTTTCTAAAAAGTGTCACAACTCTTTACAGATATGTTCCTCACTCAGAGCAAGATGTTTCAGTTTCTCATCCAGAAATTTAGCACATGGGTGGGTGATGCAGCTCCTTGTGCCAACAATTGGTCTCATCTGTGGTAAAATGACACTCATGAATTTGTGGAAGTCCAAAAATAGTTGGTATTCTGGGTGAAGCTAAATTCAAATAGTTAAATTCATGTAAATTAATTTGTCCATCAATGAATAGATCATTTAACGTCTCTCTCACTCTTTTATATGCTGTATTAATTTCATTGAGTAAGACCTGAACATATGCATCGCCTAAGAGCATCTTATGCAATTGGCTAAAATACTGTGGGTTTTCCATCACAACCAACCTACTCGTTTATCTGGTTTCATAAATCTTAAATTTTGTGAGCTTAATTTGTGAAGCAACTAAATTTCAGTAGATGTTAAATTATTATTGCCTTCAAAATGTATTCTACTGGTGGAATGAGCACTACAAAAATCAACCTCACATATCTTTTCAAAGCAATACATTGTAGAATGTACAGGGGGGTTAAAAGTGCTGGAAATTCTGAGGGGGTCAATAGTGGTCATACTGTTATTAAAAATGACATTAAAGTTGAGTTTTCTGACAAAAGGTGTAAAGTCCATCAAAAGATATGGTAAAATAGCATGTTTACTAGGCACAAAGGTCATCCCACGCTCAAAAAAGTTAGCACAGTCAGTGGTTATTTCACATGATTATGCACTGTAAAGTCACCTTTAGAGTTCTTAATGATTTTACAAGAAATGCCATGGCTAGGTTCAGTAGAAACAACACTTACTTCCAGTTATTGTTCTGACGCCTGTTGGTGTGCCAGTGTGATTGGGCCCTCTGCGATGGGTTTACCTGCTACTGATAATAGCACTGATGTGCATGCCCAGAACTCAACATTTTCCTGCTTATCTCACTTTCTGCACTGGCTTTGCATTTAAGGTCTGCACACATTTTTTTTTTTTCTGTGTTTGTCTCAATTTCTGTGTGAGTTAGGGTTAGGGTCAAGGATAAGTGAAGGATAGATGTTATATGTTTGTGTGCAAGCTTGTGTATTTTAGGGTTAGGATTAGTTTAGGGGATAGATATAATGTTGTTTGTGTTTTTGAATGTTCATGTGTCTGAGTGTGCCTTGTGTAGTGTCAGTGTTATGGGAAAGTTTTTATGAAGGTAAGATGTACGGTTAGTGCTGAGTGAAGAGGCAGTGTTAGATCTAGGATTGGCTCCCATTATTACGGTGCTGCAGAAGGATGGAGATAATTGTTTTTCATAAGGTACTGTATAAGAATGGAATTAGGTGCAGTGGCAGGGGTGGAGTTGATTTATTGTGTCTATCAATGTTTATCAACATCGCAGTTGACATATATATATCTATAGCTATAGATTTATATATCTTTATATATATATTTAAATAATCTCCCTCTCTCTCTCTCTCTGTACATATATATATATATATATATATATATATATATATATATATATATATATATATATACATAAATATAGATATCCGTGACCCAAGCTTCAATACATAGCTAGACACCCCAACAAGCACCATTCCAGGATCCATTCCTGGAATTCCTCCTTTCACTAAACTCCTCAAACAAACTAATTCATAAGTCCATTCCTGATGCCAGCACATGCAAAATCATTATAAGGCAAAAATGGTACACATGCATTTTGTCGATGAAACGATCTCTGAACATTAGGTTTTCTGAACCAAAATGTCGATTTTTAAACTGGCGAACGGTCGGAATGTCATACAAAACACCGAATGTGACATTTACAACCACTCTACCACCTAAACAAGTGCTACCATGGGTCAAAAAGGGGTGGGATGTTGTACGTTCCGGCTATCTCCGGTTCGGAAATATGAGAACCTGTTGCACTGCTTCCGACATTTGGTACGTCGACAAGGTAATGGACAGCTAAATGCATGTATACCGGCAAAAATATAACAAAAGCTACTAATTAATAAAAATGGGTTCTAAGTTAAGACAAATATATGACTAAGCTTCTGCACTGTACCCCACCATCTGCAAAATCCGTGATGAACTATTACTTATTAAAAAGAAAACCATGTCCCACAAAATGATATTCAGTGTACTTA
Source organism: Protopterus annectens (assembly GCF_019279795.1). Classification (NCBI taxonomy): domain Eukaryota; kingdom Metazoa; phylum Chordata; order Ceratodontiformes; family Protopteridae; genus Protopterus; species Protopterus annectens. Next base: position 1,080,356,143 of record NC_056735.1, read on the forward strand.
AAAAAATCCCCTAAACCAACCAATCTAAAAAGAATCCAGAAAAAGAAATGCTGAAAACGTCAATGGCAAACAATCAAAATGCTAAATAGGGTCTATACCACCACATTAAATGGTGATAAGTTTGAATGCCCTTTGTTCGAACCGAAAAGTCTAAAAGCCCTAAACCACAAAATTACGGAACATTGATTTTTTTTTTCCAGGGAAAAAAATCGGTGGGCCGTCTTTGGGGGTTTTGTTATTTCCTACACTGTAGTGTGATCTCAGAGTTGGTATATTTAAGTAGGGGGGGTGTGGGGGGCAAAGCCTTCCACTTCAGTTTGTTTTTTTTTCATGGAGCAGCGATTTTTTTTTCTGTGAAAAAAATTGCTGTTCCATGAGTTCGCTGTTTAGGGTTTTCGGACTTTTAGGTTCAAACAAAGGGCGTTCAAACTTATCACCATTCGATGTGGTGATATAGACCTTTCTAAATATCCCCAACATACTTACCTCAGGTTCCCTCAGTCCTGCATGGACTGTGATGAAGTGCTGCAGTCCTAGTTCTAATATGCCAGAAAAGAAGTTTAAAACTGCAAAGTGGTAGTCTATAAACAAATTAGCTGACAATTTGTTTCTGTAAGCAGCAGTCCATTGACACTGAGACACATGCAGACCCGCACACACACAGACACACATACTTGCACACACACACACACACTCACATACACACATACATGTGCACACACACTAACACATGCATTATTCAGATTTAATGCACTTACAATACAAAACACAGAACATATAAGAACACAGTGAGTTATATTAAGACATATCAAGGATATGCAGAATGAAATAATATCTGTAAACTCAACTAAATAAAAAGCCACAAGAGATTAGATTAAAAAGATACATTTTAAGGGAAATTTTACAGCTGACCATTGTTGGAAAGTCAGAAAACCACCAAGATAGGAGGGTCTAGGAGTCTGTCAGCTGAAATTTAAAGGAAGGGAGACTAAAGGGATTCATCCACACCCTAGGAATATCCAACATCCACAAGGTAGAACAACTGAGGGGTCTAACCAGACTGTACAGTAGCAGGAACTCTTTCAGGAAAGGGAATCTAAGTTATGTAGAGCTAAACTGAATAGTATCATAACTTTAAATTAGTCTAATACTGAACCAGCTGCCAGTGCAGATTCAGCAGAATTCTATATTATGCTGGTAACAAGAAGCAGCTGTTAGTGACTGGGCTGTAGAACTCTGCCCCATATGGAGTTGGTCAAGCTCTGTGTGTGAGATCCTATGTAAGGGATGTTAAAATAATCAAGTCAGGAGGAGGAGAAAGTATGTACATCCTCAGACAGATTTTCAGATGGAAGCAGGCCAGCAGTAAATCTGGCAATGCTTCAGAAGTACGGTGTAATTATTTTTGTCAGATGTTGAGGAGGCATCGAGGAAGACCAGAAACTAACAACTCTGTATTCAGAGTTGAGCATCAGAAGATCACTTCTTACCCTAGCTAGGATAGTCTTGGTATTAGATCGAGTTTAAAATCCTTTAATTAAATGGATTGTTCTGTGATAAGATCTCTGCCTGCAGCTCATTGGTCACTGACTTTATGAAGTTGCTGTTTCATTACATATGTGAGTTTTTTCAGGGTACTCTGGTTTATTCCTCCTCCCAAAAGCATACAAACCGGCTACCAAACTGTCTATAGAAATTGTATACACCCTTGCAGCCTAGTGCATGGCTGGAAAGTGTCCGGGTTATCTGATTAAGAAATGATAAATAAATAAACTTTGTCTAAGTCCTTACCAGTGACTGGTTGTAGGACTGAAGGATCATAGATGTCTCTTACAACCATTTACACCTTGCCAGTACTCATGCTTGGTCTAAACCTCATCTGTCAATGACAGCCAGGCCAATAAAGCCAGTTATGAATTTGTGAATGGCCAAAACAATTGTCTAGATCCCATTTGAAAAATAGTAACGCATTATCCTGTTTAATTTGCATTGGGTGTCTAAGGCACTGTGTAATGAATTTATCTCTATCTCTACCCACCACATTTTATTTATCTGCTGCTGAAGATTTACATCCCTTTTTCTGGTATTTGTAAGAGTATTCAATTTGTGGAAATTCAGAAGATCCAGAAGAGTTAGTTTCTTAATGGTTCAGATGGCAAGACATAGACCTCGCTCAGGAGTCTATAGAACTCTGAATAATGGGACAGTAGTTCCAGTCCTTTCTGGTAACCTAGGGTATTTAAACCAATGATATTTTTATTTAAGAACCACTTGGGTCTTTTTAGTTGTTTGATATGTCTAGTGGGGTACATCCAATATTCAATAATTGACCTCACTGATGCTGACTATAACAGGACAATGACCTCTTTGGATCTGGAAGATATCCCCTTGGAAAGCAGCTGTGTTACGTAGAGGGACTTTCTGTCTATTGATGTTATATGATGATCAAGGAAGAGAGAATTATCAACCCAAGTACCAAGGTCTCTAACAATGCTTTTATTTTTGAAAGGAGTTGCTTTTATGTTGTAACCTGGGGAGAGAAATGGTTTAACAAATGTAATCATGCTACCTTTTTTGACATTTAATTCAAGCTCATTGTTAGCACAGCAGGTGTTTATAACTACCAGTTCATGTTGTAGGGCTCGGGTGTCAGATGGTGACTTGATAATGACTCCAAGTTTGCAGTGACTCACAAACTTGATTAGCCAGAGGTTTTTGTTTTGAGGTCTAGAGACCAGAACAAAAGTGGTCATACATACTCTTTGAAAAGTCACCATCTACCCACACTGTAGGGGGTTCTGTCTCATAGTCAATTTTGTAGCCATCTTAACACATACGTAGCTATCTGATGGATAGTGTTCCTGAAATGCAGAGCCCCACAGACAGACAGGTCCTGTTTCTACATCCCCTCCCACCCGTCCTCAGCTAAGGAGCCAAGGAGCCATTTAAAGAAAAAAAAAAAGTCCATCGTCAGGTACCTGGGGTTACTGAAGTGCAGGAGCCAATCAGATCCCATTTCTGGCCCCTGTCTCTGACCCTTCTTTCTAAGATATTAGTTAAAAAAACAAAAAAAAATATTTTTTTCTTTTACGCTATAGTAAACTGCTTGTTATAAATGTAGCAAGCAGTTGCTACAGTTTATACCATGCATAGAGCACTACAGAGTTAAGGTTTTAAGTTAAAAAAAATGTTTTCCAAATGTATCAAACAGATTAAACAATTGCCACAGTTTAGACCATGCATGGTGCATTACATTGTTCAGGGTTAACTGCAAAGCAATACTGGTTTTTAAAAGTGGGTATGTACTAAATAGCAATAGGGATCAGATGGCTAAGTGGCTAAACTTGGGTTAAACAGTTTAATGATGGACTCTGGGAGGGTGACCTAATGGTTAAGGTGTTTGCCTTATAAACACAAAGTGCAGGGTTTGAGTCTCACAAGAGATAATTGGCTAGGCTTAAAATGGCTCACAAGGGCAGTTAGCTTAGTACTAATCTATGAATCTATAATCATGTCCCCTAACACTTTACATCCAGGACAGTTGCCCTGTTCACCTTCCCCTACCTACAGTACTGCTTAACAAAGTGAAACTGCTGACAGTTTAGCTTGTTGAGATTTTTTAATATCACAAAATTAATCAGGTTAGTTATATGTTCTGTGTATTTGCATATGAGATTTGTAAGAGTGATGGGTCTGCATTTCCACAGTCAGTATCGGGGCCACCCTTCTGGAGTGATCTCACAACTGCTGTGTGCCAAACATCAGGGATGAAATAAGTGGCTAAACTTGGGTTAAACAGTTTAATGAAGGACTCTGCCAGAGCTTCCTTGGTACTCTATTAAAAATTGTGGTACATTATTAAGTCCCATGAAGGAAACATTTTTAGTCTGTGAGAGTACCTTTAGTGCATGATCTTTGGTGATGACTCGGGGTCTGAGAGATTTAACAATAAGTGAGCTTTGAGTAATCATTTCCAGGGTAAGCTGGAACTGAATTTGTTAACTAGTATGTTGGCAATGTCTGGTGGGTCAGAGTAAGTGGTGCCATCTTGAGTAAGGTCTAAGTAATGCTGGGTGTTATTTCTTTGATTTCTAATTTAAATAAAGAAAGGCTTGTAGTTGTTTTTAGCTTTAGATGCTAATCTCAGTTTATGAACTGCTTTAGTATATCTAATAGATTTTTTAAGTTTTAGTCAATTTTTAATGTTATTCTTGATTTGATTATCCATAGATCTACTGCATACTTTAAGTTTTTTTTTCTTTTATTGTAGAGTTACTTATGTTGACAGACCACCAGGGTGGTTTACTTCTAAACTTTTCATTGTATTTAGATCTGGTAGACGCTATTACTTCTTTGCATTTATCTAAGTAGGCACAGAGCTCTTTTGAGTAGCTTCTTGTTGAGATGATGACTAGGATAATGCCGGAATAAGTGAACCTTGGACCTTCATTATAGAATGTAATAATATTTATATATCTGAAATCCTTGAACTCTGAGATATAATATATGTAATGTTCTCTGTACTTTGTATCTTTAATAACTGTAGTGTTTTTATCCTTGGGTCACTGCAGAAAATGGGATCAACCCCAGTTAGACTTTCCTGGTAAACAAAGATAAATAAGTAAGTAAATAAATAAATATTGGTGTCTTCGGGTTTACAGGTTCTAATAATGGAAGCCACTAACTTATGATCCGATTTAACCAGGGAGCAAAATACAAGAGGAATGGTACATAAAGAAGCAATATTCATAAGGACTAGGTCAAGAACATTATGCCCTATAGTGGGTTTGTTAACAATGTGTTCCATGGAGCTTTTTTTTATGAAATCTAAGGACTTCCATCTGGTCTCTTGCACACACAATATACCAACCGTCCTTCGGTTCATCATATCAGCTAGCTCCCTCCCTATACCAGTCATACTGCCAACATTCAAAGTTCCGACCCTCACTATCACAGTCCTAGCCCTTACCTGCCTTTGGGCATGCCTTCTGCCTCTTCTCCTCCTTCGGCCAACAGTAGCCCAATTTCCGCCAGCACCCTGTTGGCCAACAGTACTGGTGGCGGTCATTGTTAACTCGGGCCTCGACCGATCCGGTATGAGTTTCTGTACAGTTTTCTGCATGTGTGGTGTGGCACAATTTTACGCCGGACGCCCTTCCTGGTGCAATCCTCCCCATTTATCCGGGCTTGGGACCGGCACAAAGAAATGCACTGGCTTGTTCAACCCCCACTTTTCAAACAATTCCATCTATCTCTTCTAACAATGAAACTCATTTGCAGCCAGCCCAACCACTTTATTTAGTGTTTTGAATTTTTTATTTTTATTTATTTATTTTTTTTTTGTGGAAAAGTGATTTTTTTCCCCTGGGAATAAAAATTGCTATTCCATGTCTTCGGGATTTCAAACTTTCACTTTTAAAGGGTCGATAAATCAGCGTTCGCTGTTTTAAGCATTTGCTAATTTAATATAGACCCAATTAAACTACCTCTCTTCATAGAATTATTAAGACCATTACTATTCAATGAAATACATTTATAAACTGACATCTTTAAAAGAAACAGTTCTCAGAAAGTTAAATTATAGTTTTGAGTCAAGAAGCTGTATTTAATTTTAACAAATTTTGTTATGGGCAAGATCATTAAACTAACTACTAACACTCTAATTTTAAAAATATTTACACTCCCTAACATGAAATAAAATATTCCTAGTTTGATGAAGTAATCATGCAAACCACTTTCAATCATCATCCTATTACTACCCAATCAATTGCTACTACCTCTAAAGTTAAACTATTTATCAAACTATATTAAAATATAAAGCTCTTCTCTTAATATCGATCTATTTTTCAAATCAAACTTCAATATCATTGTGACACTGCCAGCCCAGCTACCTGGAATTTTGTAAATAATTCTATGTCATTTCAGAATATTGATATGATTTATACAGAATTGTATGTTATGTCCTGAGCTTCAGGAATTTAACCAGAGCATACCCTGCTGGAACATAGAAGATTAAGTTACAAAACTTCAAGAAAATAAGTTGAAATTAAGTGCTTTATGATGTGCTATAAACGTTGGTTAATGTAGCAATAAGACAGGATGTCTAAAGTTAGAAGTTTTTTTCTATTGCCCTGGAGAGAAATAATTGCTAGGTTTCAAACATAAAAGCATTTTGTTGTTATACAACTTCCAAGTTCTGCAAACTTCTGAGATAATGTACTTCTCACATAGAGATGTTAAAATTATGTTAGTTTCTGTTAGCCTGGGAACTGAAGGAAGGTGACAAAGACTGATGCAATCAAAGCTGACCCAGCAGTAATATTTGATAGTAATTTAAGAACTCTCTCAGCGAAAGACTGTGCATTTTGTATCTTGTCTTGGATCAAGAAACATCTATTCAGCACTTCTGCCTGCGTGTTGCGCCGTAAGACTTGGAGCATAGTATCTCTCTTAGATATAGATAGGAATATAGTAAAGATTAGTTTAGATGTTTACTGTATTTATTTGAGACTGTCCTGCACTTTTGTTTTAAAATATTTCCTGTGATTCTGAACTCTGTAGTTACTGTGTTAGTTGAGTATTGTCTTGTTCTTTTATTATTCATTATTAAATATATTTAAACCTATTTAAGTAGCTGATATTTGTGAGTCATATTTAAGCTGTTAGAGTACTTGCGTATGTATTTGGTGACACTGTACAGGGCACTCCTAAATAGTTTTGCTCCTGGTCACACTTACCATTTGGATAATAGTAACATTACACAGTAGGAATGGACACCCTTTGTATGGGCATTCTCGTAGCTGATAAGGAGGGCTAGTGGCAGTGATAACTACCTTATAGTCTGGGCAGAAAGGGGCATAGCTAGTAAACCTGTGCCAGCCTTCTGCAGGTGTGTGTGTGTGTGTGTCTGTGTGTGTGTGTGTGTGTGTGTGTGTGTGTGTGTGTGTGTGTGTGTGTGTGTGTGTGTGTGTGTGTGTGTGTGTGTGTGTATGTGTGTGTGTGTGTGTATGTGTGTGTGTGTGTGTGTGTGTGTGTGTGTGTGTGTGTGTGTGTGTGTGTGTGTGTGTTTGTATATAAATCAAATCTCGAAGTGTGTGTGTGTCAGCTACTTGGGTAGGGGTATGAAGCACCGGTTGGACAGAGAAGGTGCTGGAGGCCTTGGCTTTATCCCTCAGCTGAGATCTTAACCCTATAGCTGTGCCAATGGGGAGTCTTATTGGGGATCTGGAGAAAGGGAGAGAAACCAGCCTCAGACTGACTGTGATCTCTATGTGCTCTTAAAGGAAATTGTACTTTACTGTGTGTGTACTTGTCATCTTCCAATTGTGCACATCCATCACTGTTGCCAGTGGTGAGGATTGAGGCTCCTTGATTACTGGGCCAGTGCAGGGGTCTCACATACTAATTGATTGGCAGAGGTGGGATAGCCACATCACATATTAATTGGTTGACTGTGGCGAGATAGCCACATCACCTATTAATTGAGATGTAGTGGTGTGGATATTGAATTCCTGTAGCCTGTGTATAGTGGTCACAGAAGGTGTTTGTACTCTCAATCAGCCACGCAGTGAACATTCAGAGTTCATATCACAATTTTTTTTTTGTTAGCTTAGTTAGTCAGGGAGAGCAGGCATGCATGTCAGCAGAGGAGTATGGCAAGCTGACAAGGAGCCAGTTAGCTGAAATGTGCCAGGTTAAAGGACTGGTGCATGCCAACCCGATTAAAGCAGACATGAGTGCAGCTTTCATCACAGCTGCATCACAAAATAGCAACCAGGAGGACAATCAAACAGGTTCTGGAGAATACAACTCTCAGAAAATGGACAGCTCAACCTTTCCACAGAAGACTTAAAAATCCATCAGAGTTAAAGAAACTTGAGCTGGAGGCCAATCTTTTGGAAATAGAGACAGCAGATAGACTGTGACATCTAGAGATTGAGGAAAATGAGAAACTGCAATGTCTGAAGGCTGAGGAAAATGAGAAACTGCCATGCCTGGAAGTTGAGGAGAAGGAGAGGCAGAGACAACATGAAAAGGAGATGCTGACTGTTTACCAGAGTCATGGAGGTAATGGATAAGGGAGTAACCAGACCCCAGAAGCACAAAATATCAATGCATTTCTTCCACAATTTACAGAGGGGGATAATTTTGATAGTTTCATTCATATGTTTGAGAGGGTATGTAAACAGTATGATGTTGACCAAGGGCTCTGGGTATGGTTCCTGGCCCCCTTACTCCATGGTAAAGCTGTACCTGTAATTTCTAAACTGTCTTATACTGACTGTTTAAATTATAATGTTGTAAAGAACTGTTTTTTAGAATGTTTTAAATTAACACCTGACACTTATAGGAAAAGGTTTAGTGAGCATAGATGCAAGGCAGATGAAAGTTGTGTGAATATGTTGCTGAACTAAGCACTTATTTTCATAGGTGGATGAGTGGATGTCAGGTCACCACATTTGAAGGGCTGGCAGACCTTTTTGTGAGGGAACAAGCCCTTAGCACTTTGCCTGAGGATATGAGAATCTGGTTAGCTGATAGACAATGTACTACTGCAGATGAGTTGGGGAAAAAGGGAGACCTATACCTAGCAAGCAGGGCATCACTGCACAGATATGGGACACCCAGTGCTGCTCATGGTCTAAGGTAACCCATTGTGGGCAGCACAGACTCTCCCAACAGAGTCTGCCAGTAACAGGGGAAGCCACTACTTTACTACATGTCCAGGACCAAGGGTTAAATGTTTTAAATGCAACCAGTGGGGCCATGTAGCATACAGATGTCCACAGAGGCAAAGTGAGGAACAAAAGGTGGGAGAGCCAGTAAGTGGGAATGACAAAATGCCAGCAGTAAGTTTTCTCAAGACAGCAAGGGTACCAAACTACCACACGAGGTTATATCCTATCTTAGTGAATGGAAAAGAGGCCATAGCTAAGATAGAGACACAGCCTCTGACCTAACCATTGTGAAGCTTGCAATGGTTACAGAGAAGCACTACTTGCTTAGGCAAGCTACTCCAGTCAGAGCTTTAGGGGGGACCCCATTTCAGATACCTTTGGCTAGGGTTCACCTTGACTGGGACGGTGGAAAACAAAGCCAACAAGTAGATGTGTTTGAGGATATCCCTGCAGATGTCCTGATAGGGAATGATTTTGATAATGCAGTACCATGTGCTCATGCAGTTACATGCAGTCAGGCTTATAGACAAGCATGTGGGTCTGGTAGCCTGGGGGAGACCCAGACAGACTGCACACTTACAGCCAGGACTGGTGAGGTGGTTACTTCAGGGAGGGAGCTGCCTTGTAGCAGTGAGACTGAAGGTGAGCCACAGCTGCTTTTGGGTACTGATGTTCTCTTGGACAGAATGACTGCAAGGGCAGAGGTGAGTAGTAGCACCCAGGCTGACAGTGAGGCACTGCTGTCAGAGGATGCCAGACGTCCTGTGAAAGTGGTACTGGGAAGGGTTGCAAAGAGAGAGTTGAGACAGGCTCAGCTCTCAGACTCTACATTAAAAGGCCTGATGGAGGTAGCTAGTGAGGCAGCTGATTATCAGGGGAAGGGAGAATCTGTATACTGGGACAAAGGGTTACTGTATAGAGAGTGGACCCCTGAGTGAGGGCTAGAGGGTGAGAGAATACAACAGTTGGTAGTGCCCAGAGCCTACCTTCTGGTACTTCTAGCCATAGCCCATGATATTCCCTTTGCAGATCATATGGGCATTAAGCGTACAAAGAGATGTATTATGCAGAACGTCTATTGGCCTGGGATTTCCAGGGATGTAACAGGGTGCTGCAGCACCTGTGAGCAGTGCCAAAAGGTAGGCAAGGCAGGAGGCAAGGTGAAAGCTCCTTTGATGCCTTTGCCTGTGATTGAGGTGTCATTTCAGGGTAGCTATGGATATTGTGGGGCCTCTGAGTACCCCCAGTACCACAGGAAAAAAGTATATCCTAGTGGTAGTAGATTATGCTACAAGATACCCTGAGGCAGTGGCTCTGTCCTCCATTGAGGCAGAAAAGGTGACAAATGCTTTGTTAGAGAGTTTCAGCAGGGTATGTTTCCCAAAAGAAATACTTACTGACAGAGGTGCCAAGTTCATGCCAGACATGCTGGCTTGTCTGTGGAAGCACTGTGGGGTGAAGCACCTAAAGACCACACCCTACCATACCCGGACTAATGGTCTTGTTGAAACGTTAAACTCTGCACTCAAGATGATGCTATGGGCATTTGCACATCAGTTTAAGAGGGAGTGGGGCAAATATTTCCCCTTTCTGTTGTTTGCTTACAGAGAGGCGCCCCAGGAATCCACAGGTTTTTCACCCTTTCAGTTGTCGTATGGGCATAGACTGAGAGGACCTATACATTTGATTTGAAATGAATGGGAGGGTGAGTGTTAATCCTACAAGGAGTCTGTTGTGGCATATGTCCTAAACCTCAGGACAAAGCTCAGGGAACTCATGGACTTGGCCCAGGAGAACCTGGCAGAATCTCAACAGCAGAAAAAGGTCTGGTATGACAGGAATGCTTGTGCTAGAGAGTATGCTGTAGGGCAGTAGGTAAGGTTCTCATTCCTGTCAGACACAACAAGCTGCAGGCAGCTTGGGAGGGACCCTACAAAGTGGTAAGGAAAGTCAGTGATGTTAACTACATGGCAGAACTGCTAGACAGGAGGCAGGGGCACAAATTTTACCATGTTAACATGATGAAACCTTACCATGATAGGGAGGCCCTTGTGCTGAGTATTTGCAGTGGATGTCAGGAGGAGTATGAGCGGGAATCTGCTGACTGATCTCCTCAGTGAGGCTGGGACTGACACTTCAGTGGAAGGGGTAGCAATGTCTCAGCAACAGCTATCCCCTACCCAGGTTCAGGAAATCCGAGCAGTGTTACAGCAGTTCGGAGACATGTTCACTGGGAAACCAGGATGTACCCACCTGGTGCAGCACCATGTGGATACAGAACCCCAAGGGCCTATTAAACAGACCCTTTATAGGGTGCCCTGAGAGAGTTAAACAGACTCTGATGGAGGAGATAAGGGTAATGTTGGGACTAGGGGTAATTCAGGAGTCCAGCAGTCTCTGGACCTTCCCAGTGGTGCTGGTACCAAAGAAAGGTGTCAGCACCAGGTTTTGTGTGGACTACAGGAAATTAAACTGTTACACAGTGTCAGATACTTAACTTATGCCTAGGACAGATGAAGCAGTTGAACAGCTGGGTGGAGCTAAAGTATCTTACCACCATTGATCTTACCAATCGATGCCCTTGACTCCCAGTGCTAGAGAGAGAGGTCAGCCTTTGTGACTCTTTTTGGCTTTTATGAGTTCACAAATATGCCCTTTGAGATGAAAAATGCCCCAGTGACTTTCTAGAGGCTGGTAGGTCATATTTTAACATAAGTAAGAGATTTTGTCCTTTCTTACCTTGATGATATTGCCATCTACACCCATTCCTGGCAAGATAACCTTTAGCATGTCAGGGAGGTGCTGGGAAGACTACAGAGGGCAGGGTTGACCATTAAGCCCAGTAAATGTCAAGTGGGTATGGCAGAGGTCTCCTACCTGGGACATAGAGTGGGGAGTAGTAAGATCAGGCCAGAACCTGCCAAAGTGGAAGCCATTCAGGCATGGTCTGCACCTGTTACCAAAAACCAGGTGAGGGCATTCTTAGGGACAGCAGGGTACTGCAACAAGTTCGTCCCGAGTTATAGTACCATAGCTGCTCCCCTCACAGACCTGATAAAGGAAAACAGTCCAGATATGGTAGTGTGGACCCCAGCATGTGAATAGGCATTCCAGAAGCTTAAAGGAGCTTTGGGAGGACCCCCTGTGTTAGCCAGTCTGGATTACAGCAAATAATTTGTTGTGCAGGTGGATGCTTTAAACCATGGGGTGGGAGCTGTACTTAGCCAGGTTTTAAGCACCAACTCAGGGAGGAATGCTATGCAGGTGTAAAAGAGGAATGCCTAGCCATAGTGTGGGCACTGCAGAAACTTCATCCTTATCTGTATGGAAGGAAATTCACTGTAGTTACAGACCACAATCCCTTAACATGGCTACATTGAGCCAGCCAGCAGAATGCCAAGTTACTAAGGTGGAGCCTAGGGTTGTAAGGATATGATATGACAGTGCAGCACTGCACTGGAGTTAGCAATGCCAACACAGATGGGCTCTCAAGACAGTAAATGGGATAAGGTATTCCCAGATAGGTTCACCCTCTCAAGCAACGTTTCTCAAGGGTCACTTGAAAACCTAGCTTGAGTTTTCAAGGAGGGGAGAAATGTGACACTGCCAGCCCAGCTGCCTGGAATTTTATAAATAATTCTATGTCATTTCTGAATAGTGATATGATTTATACACTTTATTAACTGTATGCTATGTGCTGAGCTTCAAGAATGTAACCACAGCATACCCTGCTGGAACATAGAAGATTAACTTACAAAACTTCAAGAAAATAATTTGAAATTAAGTGCTTTATGATATGCTATAACAGTTAGTTAATGCAGCAAGAAGACAGGATGTCTAGAGCTAGACATGTTTTCTATTGTCCTGGAGAGAAATAATTACTAGGTTCCAAGTGTAAAAGCATTTTATTGTTTTATGACTTCCAAGTTCTGCAAACATCTGGAAAATATGTACTTCTCAAGTAGAAATGCTAAAAATTATTTTAGTTTCTGTTAGCCTGGGAACTGAAGGAAGGTGACAAAGTGATACCGTCCAAGCTGACCCAGCAGTAATATTTGATAGTAATTTAAGAACTCTCTCAGAGAATGACTGTGCAATTTGTATCTTGTCTTGGACCTAGAAACATCCATTCAGCACTTCTGTCTATGTGTTGCTCTGTAAGTAAGACTTGGGGTATAGTTTCTCTCTCTTAGATATAGCTAGGAATATAGTAAAGATTAGTTTAGATGTTTTCTGTATTTATTTGACACTGTCCTCCAATGTTGTTTTAAAATATTTCCTGTGATTCTGAACTCTGTAGTTACTGTTTTGATTGAGTATTGTATTTTTCTTTTATTATTTATTATATATATATATATTTAAACCTATCTTTATGGCTGATATTTGTGAGACATGTTTAAGCTCTTAAAATACTTGCATATGTATTTGGTGACACTATACAGGCCACTCCTAAATAGCCTTGCTCTTGGTCACACTTACCATTTGGATAATAGTAACATTACACAGTAGGAATGGTCACCCTTTGTAAGGGCCTTCTAGTAGCTAATAAGGATGGGATGGTGGCAGTGATAACTACCTTATAGTCTGGGCAGAAAGGGACATAGCTAGTAAACCTGTGCCAGCCTTCCCCAGGTGTGTGTGTGTGTGTGTGTGTGTGTGTGTGTGTGTGTGTGTGTGTGTGTGTGTTATTATTAGTTTGTTTGTGTGTGTGTTCTTTTATCATAGAACAATAAAACTATCCTGCAATTGCAACAATTGCATTATATTACACATCTTAACATTTGACACCCCTGGAATTCATTGTTCATGTAGACAGAATAGTAAAGAAATTGGCTACAGTAACTAAATCAGACATATATTTTCTGTTTATATTCTTCTATTCAAATTATTACTAAATGAGGAGTCTTGAAAGCCCTTGTACATGTTTGTGTGTAATTTTACCTTAAAAATGCCATAAAAGAAGTTTTCTTAATAAAAGCATATGTGAAATTGAGGTTCACTTAGAACATATTCTCCCAGAAGCAGACAAGTATACACTACGTTGAGATTACTAGATTCACATCCAGAACTATTAGAGCATGGTTTCCTCTCACATTTCAGAATCATCAATAAACAGATCATTTTCCTGTCCAACGTAATATATGACCTCTATGTACCAGTTAAATTTTTCTGAAAAAACTTTTTGTGAAACGTCATATCATTTCTCGGTTTAAAAGTTGTGACAATGCATGTTTTACTTACAGTCAGACTCTATAATGACCCACATAAGATAAAAACTAGCCATATAAATACTGCTGTTGTTTGGAAGAAAATGTGTTGCACTAAATATGTTTTGTTTGGATAATGCTGATAAGTGTGTTAACATACTCACCCAATACACTAAGAGGGCAGTGAAGACCAAACTATAACAAAATATATATATTAATTAAAATAATGGCCTACTAATAAAGAATAATAATTGTATAAAATGTTGTCACTCCAAAGATATTATCTTATATATCCAACATGTAGATAACAGCTATCACTATGTTCGGTAATTTAAGAAATGAGCAAGCCACTTAAATATAAATCTCTTACTGTTCAAGTTAGCTCAGAAACCTAGACTAATTAGTGGTTTTGTTCAATTAATAAATGTAAGCTAGATAATTAATATTTGAACAACAAGAAATGACTTTTTAACAGCTTATGGATGAAATGTTCTTTACTATTTCTCCATTTTCCATGATATTTCAATTCACATGGCTCCCCATTTTGTTATTATATTGCTTCACTGTTCTTTCACTGTTACTTCCTGAATCTTTATAGAATTAAGTATCTGTAAAAGGCTTCAGATTGTTATATTACTTTCTAAGATTTGTTATTCTAAATTCATTCTAATAAGTTAATGGTATTGGCAATTATTTTTCCTTGGCTGTAACTCTGAAGAGAGAGAAAATTATCATATCCAGTATCATTAAATATATGTATGTCTTTAAGTGCATCTCTGCAACTACATCTGAGTAATATTCTAGAAGTATCAATCACCACATTAAGCCCATATAAATATTTAGAGATGCACAGTACAAAGTTACACATGTAAAACTGTAATATTAGTCTTAACTCATATTTCTTTTAAATAAATAATCCTACTGTGTTTTCAAGTATTAAGAGTTTGTTCATTTAAAAGAACATTTTTACTTCCCTTCACATTACCTCTGTATATATATATATACTACTGCAATTTCACAAACAGTATTTGCACTTATTAGAGTTTTCTCTTTTTGCTATTTCTGTCATGGACAGCCTTGTTAATTTACTATCTCTAAACATATATGCATGTTATACTTATATGATAGATTAGTATATCTACAAGCTTTTGCAGTATACATTTATTTTACAACAATTATTTTATCATCTTCAATTAGCCCCTGAAAGATTACATAGTAAAGTAATTCTAAATTAATATTTTTATCAGTGACACTCTAGCTGGCTGTGAAAACAATTTTCAGTATATTATAAAGATTCTGGTGCCATCTTCTGCTTTATTCATTAGTTTAATTCTCTAAGAATTTTTGATTCTGTGAGTTTTGTACTACACATCTACTTTCCTTATAATTAGTGTCACATATATTTATTATTTATTTATTTCCAGTTTGATGACCGGGGAGGTCTACTGGGCTCAATAAGCCCATTTTCAGTGGAGGCCTGGGGAGAAAAGCTCCCTATTACATAGTAAAAATAAGGAAAATGCAATATTATATAGTAAAACTAAGCAAAGTATAATCGCAAAATAGTAGAACATACATTACATACTTACATACTAGATCAGAGAACAAGTTGTACAGAGGTTAAGTTGCACAGAGGTAGTAAATCATCTGTACATGGTTATAAAAACTAACATTAGCAAATCATCTGTACATGGTTATAAAAACGAACATTTGTAAGATGGCAGTAAATACAATTTTTCTCCAGAAAAGGGGTGAATACAGGTGGAAAGTACATTATTTACTGTGTATACATTCATAATATTGATGTAATCAGAAAGAGGCAGTTGTATAATAGAAAAAGTGGAGTGCATACATTACATTTTAGGTTAGGGATGTGTTGATGTTATTTGTTAAATAGCATCAAAATTTATATGTTGGCAGCAGTGAGAATCATTCCCAGATGGGACAGAGAGAAGACAGATAGTATACTATTGACAATATATACATTCAAGATACAGATGTTGGATTACGTTATATTCAGAGTGAGACAGCTGTTTAGGAAATCAGTATGGAGTAGAGTTACTTGCAGTAGAGACATTAGCAGGTTAGGTAGGTAGAATGCAATTACATTTCCAATTATGGGAGAGTTAGGAGTGGAGCTGGGTTTTAAAGTGTTCAAAGTTTTCAGACATTCTTAGAGAGGGAGGGAGAGAATTCCATTTTTTTGGCTAAGGAAAAGGATAGGAGAAGCTGACCAGCGGGATGGTTTGGTTTGTGTACAGTAATTAGATTTTGGTGGGCAGATCTTAAAGTTCTGTGTGGGGTGTATGACAGTAAGATGTGTATTAGTGCTGGGCATTTAGTTGGTTTAAAAATTAGTTTGTGGGCTGTAGTGAGTTGGAGATAGTCAAGGTAGTTGGGATGTTCTAGCCAGTTTAGCAGGTGGAGAGTTGTACAGTGGTGGGAGGTTTATTTGGATTTAGTGGCGAATTTTGAGATTTTGTTGTAACAGATTTCCAGTTTGGAAGAGATAGAGGAAGCTAGGTTGGTTAGTAGGGGAGCACCGTACAATAGTGACTGTAGTAAGTAGGTAAGTATGTAGTAGTAAGTAGTTTATTGATTTTATAGATTGACAAGCATTTGCTATCAAGTCAAAAGGTACATTCTAAACACCAGATGATGATGTTTTAATTTCTCTAATGTTTGTGCAGTAAACATGTTCCTTAAAGATTATTATTACTCTTAATACTAGTATATTTAATATATATGCTATTCGCTAGTAATGCATGGTCTATTAATAGCATATTACAGTATATTTTCATATTCAATTAAATTCACAGTTAAATCAGCATCTGTTATGCAATATAAATGTCAATGAAAAACAGAAGACAAAAATTTCAGCATAATCTTAAAGTCCATATTTTCTGCATCCCATTCTATAACGAAAAAGTGCAATTTAATATTGTATTTTTCAAAAAAAAGTCTCATTACTTTAACTTGTGAACAGAGCTTGCTATCGCTTTTTCCTCATTACTTCTCTTCACTTGCTCCATCTTGAAATTTCACTGGAGGCAGTTCCTGTAAGTTCAGGCTATTCTTCCTGTTGCATGTACACACTGACAAAGACTCGGCGAAACTCTACATTGCAAGAAACAGCTTGCGACTCACTCCAAAGCAAAAAAACAAGGTACATAGATGCACTCGAGTGGGAAATATGTGTTGTACTTGTCTAAAGCAGAAAAAAGCTCACAACTACTATGGGCGATCTGTGTATTCAGAATAAATGTATTAAATGGATTTTTAACAAACAACATGTTAAAATTACTTGTTTAATGTTCATTTGAAACCATCTGAAAATCTACACTTCACATAAACCCCTCTCCCACCACAAAATTCATCACATTTTAATTGATAACTTTATTAAAAGAAAGTTGGTAAAAAGAGAGATAATAAGAAATAAAGAGAAAAATAAATAAAGAAAAAGACACTACTGCTATATATTACTATTTTATCTGTTATAACTATATAAAGAACATATATCTAATTTCTGTCATTACTGCATAATATAATTAAAATCTACATTTAGCTTTAAAACTTTCGTATTATTCTAAATTATCTAATACTATAACATAATATTTATTAATTTATCTATTTCTTTAAGATGTAAAATAAAGAACTGTTATTAAAACAACATAATTTATATTTTAATTTTATCTACTAAAAAGACCTTATATGTTTCAACACTAACCTATATAGACAATAAGGTAAATTACCTTTTATATTGTTGTGATGAATGAAAAGGTATTACTTTAGAGTTATGATATTCCTCAGAAAATTTTAAAACAGTATTTTAAGACCATGACAGAACACAATAAACAGAATAAAAAAGGATATTCCCCAGGATTCAATAAACTCTGTACAGGAATAGTGCTATTCCTGCACTGAGTGAACCGTGTCCATTTATTCTTAGCTTTAACAGCAGTGCTCCTTGCATATTCAAGAAGGCACACTACTGCTAAGGCTAAATAGACATGAACACTACTGAGGGCAGAGGGCATGTTTGAGTAGTGCACACACATCTAACATGCCCCCTGCACTCAGAAAGTGCTGTACAGCACTTTTTTAAATGCATTTCAGTGTCCAGGGACACTGAAATCAAATAAAATTAGTAAAACAGTCTGTGGACACTGAAATAGATAGGGTAGCAAGAAATTAATGCAGGGGGTGTGTGACATGTTCTATCATACACTCCCTGCATTGTCAAAGTGCTGTATGGCACTTTCAAAGCAGTTTCAGTCTCCACAGACACTGAAAGCAGGAAGTCCAGATAGGAAGCAATACAGGGGGTATGTGACAGGTACTGTCATACACCCCCTGCATTGTCAAAGTGCCGTAAAGCACCTTGTCTGTGGACACTGAAAGCACCTATCCCAATAGGAAGCAATGCAGGGGGGTTGTGACAAAATTGTCAAAGTGCCGTACGGCACTTTGCAAGTGCTTTCAGTGTCCACAGACACTGAAAGCACCTATCCCAATAGGATGCAATGCAGGGGGTGTGTGACAGGTACTGTCACACACCCCCTTTATTGTGAAGAAGCCGTACAGCTTTAAACACAAAAAGAGCCATACAGCCATACCCCCAACTGTACAGGTTTCTGCAGAATGCCCAGATGCCTGCCTCACATACCCCTCAACTTCCTAGAGCAAGAAAGCTGTACAAAGCCATAACTAATGGGGGGGACAAAGGCCCAAAAATAGAGACACATTTTAAATATTGCTCTTACAAACTTTGAAAGTTGATAGAATAACAGGTTTTGCATGAGCATTGATTACCTGAAGGGTATGAAGTCTGAAACTCAAATGTCTGTCATTATGTTCTGACTTAAACCCTGAGTGATTTGCCAATGATTTGCTAGAAAACCACAGTCACACTTTGTAAGTTTGTAAGAACAATATTTAAAATCTGTCCCTATGTGTCCCCTTACAATTTATTTTACTGTGACTGACAAGGAGTACCGATACATGTAAATAAAGTGGGTTTATTCATTTTATTTTTTCCAGTCTAAGGTATGTTTAAATGTAGCTGAGCAAGTTTGCGCGTTAGGGCCCTCTGCTCAGCATTGCTTAAACATCCCATAGGAGATAAATAAAAAGATATAGCTAAATCCTAGTGACGAGATTGCATAGTGGTTAGAGTCCCTGCGCTGTATGTAGGCATTCATGGTTTGAGTACCAAGACAGACACTTTATTTTTACATGGGAAAGCATTGTAAAAATTATCTTTTTTGCTTTAAATTATATAGTAATTGATATTTGTTAACCAGGATAGTGTAGCTGGTTCAAAATGTAAGTGTGAGTTCATATAACATGTGAAATAACCCATGTATACACAAGTGTCCCATACAGTATAGTTACACCCCAAGGTAATGTAATGAAAATACATAGAGGGATGTCATGTAAAGTAAATCATATACACTTAATAATATGTCAGTAATGATAAATGAAGTTGTAATCCTGATATCTTTTAAAATGAAAAGTGAGCAATGGTTAGCAGTGGTCAGCTCTGCTTAGCCAGTTTAAGCATTGCATAGACATAAATGCTAAGCAGCAGTCAGCTTAGCTAAGTGAATTTGTGCACTGTTTAGCAATGTTCAGCAATTACTCCTTTAAGCAATGTTCAACTCAACTTTGCGGATTTGCGCACTGCTTAGCTGAGCTTAGCATTTTCAAAATGGTCTAATGACAGCAAAGGGTGGGAATATGGCCTTATTTAAAATGCACAGGTGGTAATACAGCCAGAACCTGTTGTAGTCTGATCTCTGCAAGAACCATGTCAGGTGTTGGACAGGGCTTGCACTTTCAGGCACAGCACAGGGGCATTTTGGAGTCCAGGGTCATGGCTGGGTTCCTTGTATCAAACCATGATGACAGACTGCTGCAGGGCCAGTACCAGGGCTGACAGTATAAAGCGGAGGCCTGGGACCATCTGGCATGTGACCTCAACAGTGTCACTGGTATTCCCCGAACTGGTGAGCAGGTATGGCATCAATATGCCAACGTAAAGCAGAGGAAGGGGGCACTCTTGGCCCAATGGATCCAAGATGCTCAGGACATCCATGTTCCAGCACTTTGTAAGTATGACAGATATAGGTGTACCAGATTTTAGCCTGAGTACGTGATAGACAGATATACATAATGTTTGTTTCTCACCCCTACAGCTGCAGCGGAGAAGGCTAGTAACATTGAGGCCCATGCAGACAGACTGACACAGATGCGTTGACAGGCTGGTGAGTACAGATCTAACTTGCAGGATATAGTGGCATAAAGTAGAAGGAGTACATTGTATAGGAATAGGGTGTACTGGGTCTACTGAATCAATGATGTTTCTCACACTAATATTGATCCACAGGATATCCATTAATAAAAGTGTAATTTCACTGTAATAAAGATGCATAACAGAAACTGTTGTGTTTACTCTGGTATGTTGTTGTAGAAATAGAATGTGCACAGGTTCATCACAGCAAATATGGTGTTGACAGCATGAAGTAACTGAGGCTGTTCTGAGAACCAGCTAGTATGCAAAACAGTAGAATGTGGAGCTGTAAACCAAGATATAAAGGAAAATGAAATATTGTATGCACTAAGTTATGAACCCTGAATAGTAATGTCTACAGTATTATAGTGTGTCCTCTGCAGCATTGCATTCTTGTGTTAACCTTTGCTTTCCAGATAGTATCATTTCAAAGGATTAATATACAGTACAATAACTATCTGCCGTGCATTAATGTCAGGGTTACAAGGTCAGACGGACAAACCAGAGAATATTAAGCAGAAATCAGTCAAACAAGAAACATCAATTTCCCAGTAGCTCAGTATGATGAACAATAGCCCTGTTGTTCATTTTAGTGCACCCAGACATGGTTCAAATCCAGGGAGTGATACCGAGATGTGTGCATATATACACTAAAGCAATTCTGAATATCTGTAGAAATAGTCAGAAAATGTTAACAGATATTTTCTGCACAGGTCATAAAGGTAAAGAAATGTGTGTAGTAGCTGTATGAAGGGTATAATAATACACTGTGTACAACTGTTCCACTGTCCAAACCCATATGCCTGCAAATGACAGCAGGATAAGTACATACACCATGCACCCTTCCTGATACATGTCCTTTAAGTGTCATGCTGTCACGTCTAGTTGTCACTGCTGCCAATTACCTTGGACACAGATAGGAATCTAGGGAAGTATGCCAGTAGCAGTCTCACACAACATCAGTGCAGGGTACCCTTTCTCTGTGAACTATGTAACCCTGACATTTACAAGCCCCCTCCAGTAATGTAGCCATTGTCTTCCCAGTCTGCCCCACACCTTTACAGGTTGACAGTCTAACGGGTATGTATATGCTACAGAAGCTATGGGCCATAGGTATAGGTAAAGTGAGGGCAGACCTGTAAAGTATTGAGTAGTACTGTTGTGAAAAATGGAAGCCTATAAAGTTGTTAATGGACTTTTTTCTCTCCACTTATCCCTCATCTGCATCAATAATTATTATTTATATACTATAGGTATGCTGTTCTCAATACCTACTGTTGGGAGATGTGTTCTAGTATTGTTCATATATTTAATTGGCTGCATATTAATATACCTTGTTCAAATACTATTATCGGTGGCCTGTTTCAGTCAATGTAACTTGCATGCTGTTAAAATTCTTACTGTTGTTCCATCTATGCATGTGTTCTATTTGCTCTGCGACTGTTTCAAATCTTTTGGTTTGGGTTAATTGGAACACCCATGCATGCTGTTATATCTAATTTTGAAATGTTTTGTTCATGACTAACGGAATATATCTTGGATAACCTCAACACCATAGTATGTTTGGGAAGGCATATCCCGGTGGATCTGTCTGTCCTGCCCCATCTGACCATGGCACCGAGCCCCAGCATGTCTGAGACCCAACCTGGAACTTCCTCATCTGCTGGTCCTGCACCACCTTCGGGTGGAACTGCCTCAGGGAATGGGTGGGGCCCATCCCCCCCTGGGCAACGGCGTGGAGAAGAGCCTGTCACCCACTGCAAGTTCCGGGGTATGGTGGCAATGTCATCCTTTCTGAGTTGGATGGGCATCTATGCCAGATGGAGGGCCACCTGACGCAACTGGTGGGGCAGGCTGCACCTGTTGTCCAGCCCCCAGCACAGCCACCTTTGGGGCTGTGAAGGTGCAGTGGTGACTACCCATGGGTGGGGACCTCAGTCCCACTGTATCCACTGGGGGGTTCATGGGCCTCTGATTCACAACCACCCTCCCTGTCCATAGTGTTTACTCCCCTCATGTGTGATATACTGCCCCTGTCTACTGTCTTGTGTGTCTTGTCTGTCTGCAAATGCAACCTATCCTACCCAAACTACTTCTCCAAACATACCTACAGCCCTTCTCCAACATCCCACTCTCACCTTAAAAAAAGGGCATCTGTTCCGCAAAAAAATCATTGTCCCATACATAGCTTTACATTTTGCCACCATGTCCAGTGATGTAAATCAATCTACAACCAAATTACTCTACAAATGTATGTTGCAAGCAGCCCTCCCTGTAGGGTGTGAGGCTGTAAATTCCAATTTTTCCACATCAGTCAGAACTATTGCTGCAGAAAAAATGTAGATCTATGGTCCTTTCCTACAGCCGTCCTGCACATCCCTAGCTGATTTACCTAATGTTTTACCCCCTGCTTGCCTGCATTTCACCACTTTCTTGTCACCCTTTTTTTCTTTTCTTTAATTAAAGTTAGCATGGGTGTAAGCAGGAGTAAGTGCCGCTAAGTGAAGCTAAGATGACTTAACCATCTGTTAGCAACATTTAGCTTCATGGCAAACTATGCAAACCTGCTTACAACTGCTTAAAAGTGCTTTACTCACTCTCTCGACATCAACCCTTGTTCTGCCCAGCAACAAAATAATCAGGCCTGCCAAGTCTCAAACCCAGGACTCTGTACAACTACACCATTTGAGCTACAAGAACTACTAATGCTTTTTCAAACATATGCAGTAAAGTCATTCAGCAGTATGGAAAAGAGTCTGTGGAATCAGTCAGGTCTTGTACATATACACACACACATACAGAGAGACACAAAGTCATAAAAATACCTTGATCTGCAGGCAGAAATGAGAGCCATGTGGAAGAAAGATATTCAGACAGTTCCAATAGTAGTAGGAGAAACTGGTCTTATATAAAAGAATTTACAATCATATTTAGATATGTTACCAATTCATGTAACACCGTATGAATTGCAGAAGGAGTCATTACTTGTCACTTTCCGGGTGCTGCAAAGAGCACTTTTGGCTGACATCAAAGAGTGAAACAATAGTAATTTCATGAACTTCAAATGTACTTTGACTTAGGAATAGGGTCCATTCCCGTCATGGTATTAGAAACCCAAAAGACTTGGAGAAATTAAAAACGCCATAGCTATAGCCAACCTTTTGCAGACAGGTTAAGTGAAAACATCACCCCCCATCTCCCCATCAGTATAGGTGGATATATACAGCACCCACACCCCTCCCCACATCATTAGGGAGCATGCCCATAATGCCTACTCAAAGGCAACAAAATTAAGTCTGCATGGGACCTGATAACATCCCTGTCTGCATCCTACATGAACTCAGGCATGTGCTCCCAGCTCCATTACATACTGTAGTCAAACAATGCCTGAGCACCATCAACATTACATCTACATGGAAGATGGCCACTGTTATCCCTCTACACAAAAGTGAATGATGAATGGAGCAGTATGCAATTTACTGGCCCTCATTGGGGGGAGCATGACACATCAGGACCAGGAGTGCAATGCAAGCTCATACTGTGCTGATAGATGACAGGGGTATGATGTGGTTGTAAGTGGTGGCTAGTGCTTGTCAATGTTGATGTGCAGGTTCTGTAAATAGCATTCACAAATGTATGAGGTCCTGTGATGTATTTCTCTGTTTATGTTTTCCAGGTGACATGCAACTTGCCAGACAGCCGCCATACTTAGATGCAGAGACATAAGCAATCATCAACACCATAGTCCAGCACTATGAAGTGATATTTGGCCGTAGCCAAATGCATCTGTGGGAGTGGACCACCCTGTGGGATGACCTCATCCACAGGGTAAATGACGTGGGTCAGCATGCACAAACTTACAAACAGGTCAGGCATCATGCGACTGACCTCATTCACCATGCCCGCTGAAGGGCTGCCACTGTGGCGAGGGACCACACAGTCACAGGTGGGGGTCCTGCTATGCAGGCCTCACTTACACCTATGGAGGATCTCCTTACCAGCCTTGGGGCACCCACCACAGCAAAGTCAAGACACCCACATTATGGAGGTAGGTGGCAGCCAGACAACAGGTGAAGAGCATGCAGGTAAGGTCCCACTGGACATCAATCTACTATGGTAGCAGCCATACTGGCATCCGTAGAATGTCTAGATGCATAGGTCAGGTCAAAATGCAGTTGTGGATGAGGTTTTGTAATGCACAAAAGTGCACATCTATGGTGAAGGACAGCAAATTGTGTAGTATCGGAGCTTGTACTGTATATGTGCAGAAAAGCAGCATTCATCTTATACTAAAGCCACATGTCCGTCTGCTGACAATACCTCTCTCCCACAACTACTTAGGTGCCTCTGATCTGGATGTGAGACAGCAGCCTGAAGCCAGTCAGTATGGAATTGTCCTGTTGTGGCTCACCCATACCCCAGGAATGTTAAGGGCATGCATTATATCATGCACACAACTGTCACTCTTAGCCATATTGTGATATGTGCATGCTCACTTGTGGTGGGGTTCACTGCATTGCATCACAGTGGTCATCACAGGGGCCTATTTACAGAAGATGTAACATATCTGTAGCACATCTCACAACCTGTCAGTGCAAGAAATCTGGACAAAGACTCACAAAATGAGGGGACAAAGGCCCAAAACTAGGGACATATTTTAAATATTATTTTTATACAGTGGATAGAAAAGGTGTACATACCCTGTTAAAATGGCAGTTTTTTGTAATATACAAAACTGAGACCACAATAAATCATTTCAAAACTCTTCCCCGCTTTAATGTGACCTATAACCTGTACAATTCAATTGAAAAACAAACAGATATGTTAGGGGAAGAAATATGAAAAATAAGAAATGTACAATAAACTGGATGCATAAGAGTGCACAGCCTTAAACTAATACTTTGCTGAAGCACCTTTTGATACAATTACAGCATTCTGTCTTCTTGGGTACACCCCTGCCATCAATTAAAGAGACTCTGATTAACACCAAATAATGGTCAGCTGTCCTAACAGGATTTCCCTGGCATTTACTCAGTTGCCCGCTACAGTAAAAGCCATGGTTCACAAAGAGCTTACAAAGCATCAAAGGGATCTCATTGTTGAAGGGTATCAGCCAGGACAAGGGTACAAAAACATTTCCACAGTATTGCTTATATCATGGAACACAGTGAAGACAGTCATCCAAAAGGGGAGAAAATATGGGACAACAGTGATGTTGCAAAGAACTGGATGCCCCTCCAAATCTGATGAAAAGACAAGATGAAAACTGGTCAGGAAGGCTGCCAGTGGATGTACAGTAACACTACAGGAACTGCAGGAATCTCTGGAAAATACTGGTTGTGTTCTACATGTGACAACGTATTCTCCATATGTTAGGCCTATGGGGTAGGGTTGGAAGATGGAAGCCTTGTCCTCACACAGAACAACATTCAGGCCTGGCTAAAATGTGAAAACAATACGTCAAGTTCCCCAAAAGCATGTGGGAAAATGTGTTATGGTCTAATGAGACCAAGGTTGAACTGTTTGGCCACAATTCCAGAAGGAACATTTGGCACAAAAACAACACTTTGCATCAGCAAAAGAACACCATCCCCATGGTGAAGCATGGTGGTGGCAGTATCCTGCTTTGGGGTTGCTGCTCATAAGCTGGAACTGGGGCTTTAGTCAAGGTGGAGGGAATTATGACCAGTTCCAAATACCAGTCACTTTTGGCCTAAAAATTTCAGGCATCTGCTAGAAAGCTGAAGATGAAGAGGACTTTCAGCTGTCAACATGACAATGACCCCAAGCATACATTCAAATCAACAAATGAATGGCTTCACCAGAAGACAATCAAAATTTTGGAATGGCCAAGCCAGAACTCAGACCTAAATCCAATAGAAAATCTGTGGGGTGACCTAAAGAGGGCTGTGCACAAGAGATGCCTTTGCAATCTGAAAGAGTTGGAGGGATTTAACAAGGAAGAGTGGGCAAATATTGTCGAGTCAAGATGTGATGGACTCCTTCCCAAGAAGATTGAATGCTGTAATTAAATCAAAAGGTGCTTCAACAAAGTATTAGTTTAAGGGTGTGCCCTCTTAGGTAACCAGCTTATTGTATGTATTTCATATACTATATTTTACCTCTAACAGATTTGTTTGTTTCTCAATTTGATTGCAGAGGTTATAGGTCACATCACCTACTAACACTACTCATGTATCTCTGAGGTGTATATTAGTAGTAACGTTAAGTGGAAATGACTGCACTGCATGATATTTAGGGCCTCTCCAGAGTATGTATATTGTGGTCTGGCTGTGTGTCGTGCATGTCTCCACTGAATATTGTGAGGTCTGTGTAATGCCTTTGTGCCACCTCACCTGTATATGTGTGTGTGTGTGTGTGTGTGTGTGTGTGTGTGTGTGTGTGTGTGTGTGTGTGTGTGTGTGTATGTGTGCGTGTGTGTGTGTGCACCAGCACACCCTGTAGTGCAGGTATTAATTTACATATGCTGTCTTCCCCTCGCAGGTGGACATGGTGGTCGTGGTCTCTCCTGCTCAGAAGATGATGTCAGTGTCTCTGTGGACTCTGATGATAATGGTAGTCATAGTGAGGCACAGGTGGGGTTGTCAGGGGCTGAATCTGTGCCATCAGTTGGCATCCCACTGTCATCCACAATGTCCCCGCACACAGTCACAATGCCCACACATACCCCATCAACAGCAGCCACAGATAATGGACAGTTGGCAGGTGGTGGCATGGAACAGGCTAGTGTGGTGACTATGGCAAATGTGAGTGTAGACACTAGTCATAACCAAAGTGCAGGCAAGTCCCACACAAGCAGGTCAGGGCTGCTCAAAGGAGGACTGCTGCCCACCAAGTCTCTGTCAAAAGTGCCAGAGTAGGTGTCACCAGATGCATGTTTCAGTCCATCATGGAGGCACAGGCACATACTGAATGCAACACTGGACAAATACTCAGGGTCTTGGATACAACTATTCCTGGTATCCGTGATGACCTACGTGACCTTGTGGAGGCCACACGTCACAATACTGGGGTCATAAATAGATGGTGGGGTGAGACCTTGGCAATCCTCAATCATGAAATGTCTGTGCTGGAGCGTGGGGTGGGGGATAGGTGTCAGCCACGTGGATGTAGTCAGCACCAAGATCAGCTGAGAGTCTACAGGGTTTTGCACCTTCACACTGCCATAGTGGCAGTACCACCGGCTCTACCAAAGGGGGGGTGCTGTCCACACCACATTGGAGAAGGCCATGGGCATGTGGCCCTGGCCAATCCCATCAGGGACACAGATCCAGCAGACCAGTCACCATCGGGGAGTAGTACTGCATCTAGCCTATGGCCTGGTGGTGTCAGGGATACCCCTGGCAGGAACAGTTCCCATGTCTGTGGACTGAATAGGTGAACTGTACACCCTGCCTTGTACAGTCCACAGCTGTCCAACATACCCCTGTGTATGGCAGCCACATGGTGTGACTGTGTGCATACAAACACACACACATCTCTATCACACACAGGTCACCTCCAGACACACACAGCACCTCTGCACAGCCCATTTGTAGAACACCCCTCCAAACAAACACACATGATCTCAACTGTATGGCCCAGCCTAGGCCTCTGGCAAACCCACACCACACCCTGTGCATATGTTGATACCTGTGCCACATCCCTGTCATCCATACTATCAGTGCAGGGACATGCTAATATGGGTCTGATGCACAGGGTGAATATAGTACAGTGTAGCTATGTATTGCTGTGTAAGGTGCTGTCTTCTTGCATTTTGTTATAGGTACACATCAAAGTGTATGTACCTTATTAGCTATGATGCATTATTGGTGTCAGTACCACTGAGTGAATGTAGTCCGACATGCTGTATTCTGTTTGCATTCCAGGTGTCTGTGTGCCTGCAGGCTGTGGCCCTGCAAACATTACCAATGTGAAGTATGGCAGAGTGTAAAACACATCGGCCATTTCATAGCCAAGGTACAGCTGTATATGTACATGTTTACCAGGTGTGTATGCATGCAACAGTGTGTCAGGGATACTGTTGGCAGACAGCTAGACCTTGCATACATACCCCTTGTCACAGACAGCTAGCCTTCATATATGTCACCTCAGTGTTTTGTAGTACCACAAGCTCATACATACAGATGAGGTTATCAGAGTACTGGCACTAGGTCCCTCACAAGCCTAGTCATGACCTTAACCCCAACAGATTCACCTATCTTGTGGGAACACAGTAGTCACAGAGCCTTCTCATGTCTACATATTGCACACACATAGGCAACATGCACTGTGTGTGTGTGTGTGTGTGTGTGTGTGTGTGTGTGTGTGTGTGTGTGTGTGTGTGTGTGTGTGTGTGTGTGTGACATTATTAACTGTGAAGTGTGGGACACAAGTTGTAGTAATGTGACGGTTGGCAGCACATAGCATACCCACAACAAGTGCAACACACAAGATGTCCTCTGGTATGCTTGTATGACACCTTCTTTGTGTGACATTACCTTCACTTACAGTATTTCTCATGACATTAAGGTGCTTCTGATGTGCAATCACGTCTCTATGCAATCAGTACAGATCTGTATGACATGTTTCTTGTCCCACAGTTCTGGGACCTCTTATAACTGTTTCAGTTGTCAGCACAGGTTATACCCTGACAAACATAGACTGCAACCTGCAGGGTGGTTCAGACATACCACTCAACCATACAGTTTACACAGATTGTCCTGGTGCATGCCACATATCAGTAATGCATTTTCTCATACACCTGTGCACACTTCATACCATTCAGACCATCTATGCTAATGCAAACCCTGTTATGCTAACACCATTATATGTTTGTAGGAGCAATATTTGGCAGGTGTCCCTATTATGTGTCCTTTGTCACCCCATTATATATGGCTTTGTGAACAGTCCTTGCTCCGACAACTTGGGAGGTATGGGCACAGATGGGGGCTATATCTCTGACCTCTGCATATGTGTGCAGATTGTCCTGATCTCTGACACATGATTTCTTCACATTGGTCATGTGGTCAACATCTGGTGAAACCATGACAGACTGATGTAGGTTAATGACAGCTACTGCCATGTAACAATACATACCCTTTGAAGGTACATTCAATTGCATGACCTGTTCCGCTATCCATTTCCCATGTGTGTAACTGCAATATGTAACGGGTGTGCCCAGTGTTTGTTGTTTACCCCAGCTTCATATATGGCATTCATCTGATGTCTGTCCATAGACTGCTGCAAGGTGATGTGATACAGTGATAGGGTAACAGTCTGTCTATCAGCATTATGTTTCAGACAGGTATGAGGTTTGCTGCTGCCATCTCTGTCACTACAGTGACTGTGGCAGTTTGGTAATGTGTCTCATAAATGCCCATTGTTAGGGGTCACAGACAACATATTAGTTGCAATCATCAGGGTATTCCATATAAATATGTACAGATGGCTGGTATGGGTTGTACAGTTTAACATGTTGCATGTACAGCAGATGCCATTAACTGGCTCTGCAAAGTAATGCTATGGTGAGGGTGTCAACAGGCCTTAAAATTGTATACCAACATTCACAACATTCACAGGGCATACGCTTCTCAGATTCACACACACACACACACACACACACACACACACACACACACACACACACACACACACAGTATCACAGTTGCCAGTACTAAGCTTTGAATCCCTACCTATCTAGTTGTTGGTACTACAGAGTTATGCAATTATCACATGTGCCATGGAGCTGATAGGGTTGAAGAGTGTCCCAAGGTACTTCTAAGGTGTATAACATCACCAGCCCTTGTAAAGTATGGCAATAGGTAAGTGTTCTGGGAGAGAAAGGCCTCCAAATACTGTATCCTACAAATACACACACACTTACAAACACTTACACACACACACTTACATTTGTCAGGACTGAGATTAGAAGTCCTACCTAACCAGTTATCTGCACTATACTGTTATATGGTTATTGCACATGCCATAGAGCTTATAGGTCTGGGGGTTGTCCAACAGTACTTTGAAAGTGAATGACATCAACAGCCCTTGTAAAGTAGGGCACTGGGACATGTTGTGGATGGGAATGTCCGCAAAAAACTTTATCCTATGAACATACACACTTATACACACACTTACCAGCACTGAGAGTAGAACCCCTCTCTATCTAGTTATTTGTTCTATAGTGTTACACAGTTATCGCACATGCTACAGAGCTTATAGGGTTGAGGCCAGTCCAAAGGTACTTCCAAGGTGACTGACAGCAGATCTTGTAAGCTAGGGCAATGGGAAGTGTACTGGGTGGGAAAGGACTAAAACTCTTATTCCTACACACTCACCCCACTCCACACTCACCCACACTTACATATGCCAGGACTGATGTTAGAACCCTTACTTATCTAGCTATTTGTAGTATAGTGTTACACAATTATCACATGCACCACAGAGCTTATAGGGCTGAGGCCAAACCAAAGGTGCTTCTAAGGTGAGTGACATCAGCAGATCTTGTAAAGTAGGGCAATGTGAAGTGTACTGGGTGGGAAAGGAGTAAAACTCTTTGTCCTGCATGCACACCCCACCCCACACACACCCACACTTGCATATGCCAGGACTGAGGATAAAATCCCTACCTATCTAGTTATTTGTACTATTGTGTTACGCAATTATCGCATATGCCTCAGAGCTTATAGGGCTGAGGCCAGTCCAAAGGTACTGCTAAGGTGACTGACATCATCAGATCTTGTAAAACAGGGCATTGGGAAGTGTACTGGGTGGGAAAGGACTAAATCTCTTATTCCTACGCGCGCGCGCACACACACACACACACACACACACACACACACACACACACACACACACACACACACACACACACACACACACTTACATATGCCAGGACTGAGGTTAGAACCCCTACCTATCTAGTTATTTGTATGATAGTGTCAGCAATTATTGCACATACCACAGAGCTTATAGGGCTGAGACTGGTCCAAAGGTACTTCTAAGGTGAATGACATCAACAGATCTTGTCAAGTAGGGCAATGCGAAGTGTACTGGGTAGGAAAGGCTTCCTAATATGTAAACCTACAGACACCCACACACAGAGGCAGGTGATGTGATATTACAACTCCCACCTTAGTACTATCACACAATGGATCTCACCTTCGTGCTGGAATGTGCAATCAGTTCCAACTGGTATGCATCTGTCTGCAGCAGGACATCACTCTATGCCATTCAGGCTATTCCTGTGTATGACTCACTCTGTGTGTGTGTCTCCCTGTGTCTCTCTCTCTCTCTCTCTCTCTCTCTCTATCACTATCTGTCTCTCTCTTCCCAATGTCTATATGTGTGCATGGTTGACATATTGTAATATGTTGCCCATAAATATGTGCGTGTATCGCATGCAACAGATGCAGATATACCACATATGGGTCACCTATAGCTGGCTGTGGGCAATCCTGTTTGATGGGTGTGTGTGGAGACATTTAAGGTGTACATAGCTGTGTGTATGTAAAAACATCTGCACAATAGAGATATATATTCCAATGTAGTTTCCAACATAGCCTTTACTTCTCTAAGTGTAAGAGCATGCCCAGTATGACCTTCTATAGTAAGTGTGGGACTCCATTTCAGAGATTGTTGTACTCCAGTCCGGGGTTTTGTGTGCTACAGCCATACCTCTCAAACTGTTAGTGCAAGATATCTGGAGATAGCCTGCCAAATGGGGAGACAATGGCCCAAACATAGGGAGATACTGTCACTATTTCTCTTATTAATGTATAATTTGCTAGAGTTACAGGGTTTGTTTTAGCAGACATTTTCTGACATGTGTGATGTTTGACACTGTTATGTAGTGTGTCATTACCTACTGACAGGAATCCTCACATCATCACAGTGATTTACCAGAGAAATACAAGATGGATGATGCACAGACCAGGTCTACTTCACGATGTCGAAAGCCGACAATATCGAAGCTGATATTGTTGGCACCACAACATCAAAAGTGCAGAATATTGTGCAGGTAAATGGAAATCTCTGTAGGGGGAGAGTTCCATTTACCTCAATGCAGTGCGGTCTTGGAGTTGGAATATTTAAGTAGGGGGGGTGCAGGGGGGCTTGCCCCCCTGCCTATGCTAGTTAGTTTTTATTTTTGTTTGCTTTTTATTTTTTAAGCATTATTTCATGTTTTACTACATCGATCACTAGAGGTCGAACTTTAGTGATTCGATGTAGTAAGATTTCGATAACATGATATAGATGCCACAGACCAATATTATGAGCCAAACACTAGACATTCTTCCACAATCCAGCCATTTGAGAGATGTGGCTACAGCCAATTGACTGATGAAACTGTGTAAGCAGCCCAGCACCTTGGTGATTTACTGGCTGTGAATCTCCTGCTTGTGTGGTATTCTTCTTACCTGGAAGGTCATATCCTGTTGTGGGCATACCTCTGAACTGTACAAGTTTGTTCAGATTGTCCAGATGTTTGCCCATTATTTATCCATGTGTCATACACCTGTGATTTTCTGGCAGGTTGGTGGCATATAAAGAGTGAGAATTAGAAAGATAATGATGAAACATTTGTGTTTCAGACTTCATAACCTTCAGACAATACATGCTAATGCAAAACCTGTTATTCTACCAACTTTCTAAGTTTGTAAGGGCAGTATTTAAAACACAAGCCTATCATTGGGCCTTTGTCTCACTTTTATTTATGACCTTGTCCAGATGTCTTGTTGTAGGAGGTTGAGAGGTATGGGCATGGGTACAGAGTGCATTGTATTGGCAGAGATGTCCATGTGGTATGTTCCACATACCACTGTGATTTCCAGGTACGTCAGTGGCAGAGCAGTACAGAGTAATGTGGTGAACTACAGACAGACTTCTGTGTATAAATTGAAAGGCTGATATGAGGTTAGTAGGCTATTGGCCCTGAAGCCCTTATAACCCTCACAGATGAGAGTGTAGCCCAGGTTAAGACATGTCAGCACCCAGAGCCCCTGTTCAGCAGGGACACAGGTGGACTTGCCAGACTGTATGTTCTGTTTCCCATGCACTTATACAGGGAGCACTTCATTAGGGGTATTGAGGCACTTGGCTTGGTGTGGACAGGGAGTGTATTCTACAGATGGGGGTGTGTGTGGGACACATATCTGTTACACCAACAAGCCCTATGGATATCACAGACCAGGTTGATGCTACACCTACAGGTAGAGCTAGTGGGCCTTGACTTCCAGATGTGCAACAGTTCTACCAAGGCTGGGTCTGGACTACTTTATATGCCAGACAGGGGTCACCTCTGTGGAATCTGTATGGAACTGAGTAGAGGGATAGTGCTGTTAAAGGCCATCTGTGTAGGGTATGTGTTTGTGGTCCTGCTTTCTCCCAGTGAGGGACCTCTGTGCTCTGTCCGGCTGATGCATGAGCTTTGTGAGATACATGCCGAAGGAGGCATTGAAAAAATAATTGGCTTTATAAAGTTAGCATACATGGATCTTATGACCTCATTGTCCCTGGATGGACAACCCTTATGTCTGAGTTGTCCCATCTATGAATCTTTCTGTACAATGGAGACAACATGGTGCTCAGACTTCAGGTTGCTATTCACCTGGGTGTCCAAATGCCTCACTACTGATTGTGTATGTCGAACATTGTTGTTAATGTAATACTATGTGGGGCCATCAGTCTCCCCAAAGGGGATGCTGATGCATCTGCAGACATTCAGCTTGAGGTGATGTTTCTGGCATCAGTCATTTGTTTTCCTGAGATCCTGTTATAGGACGTCCACATCACATCTGCCTACTTGGTCAGCCATAGGTCAGTGTTTTTGGCGTGCACCTCAGGGATGTATATCCTATATACCAGGGGCCCCCAGAATGATCCCTGGGGTAGGCCACTCTGTACGGCTGTACTGTTTCAGTTGGCTACTCCTATTATAATTATATGGGTTCTATCAATGCACCAGTTTTCTATCCATCTGGTAACATATGGATTGCTGCCTAGTTGACAGAGTTCATGTACTATGGTCTAGTGGGGAGTAGTGTGTAAGACTTTGGCCAGGTCAAGGTGGACGGAGTGTACCATCTTTTCCTCATCCATTCCTTTGTTGGCTGCCTCAGGGAAGTCATTCAGAGTTCACTGACATACTTCCCCTGAGAATGGCAGACTGTGTAGGGTAATGTATTTGTATTTTGCCAATGTCCTTGTTAATGCGATCCATGATAATCAATTGCATGGCCTTGCAGATCAAGGTAGCTAGGCTGCTGGGTCTTTCATTTCCTGGATCAGTGAACAGTCCACCTTGGTGTGAAGGGATGACAGTGGCTGTCTGCCACTCAGCTGTGACAAAGACAATTCTCAGGATTTGGGTGTGTAGGGTGTGTAATGATGCTCCCAGTTCATGCCTGGGTTCCAGTAAGCTGCAGCCTGAGATGTCTTCGGGTCCCCTGGAGGGTGTCTTCTTGACTTTGAGAGGGCAGTGATGCCCTGTTCTAGTGATGAGGGTTGGGTGTTTAGGTACTGGGGATGTCTTGCATCCATGATGGGGGCAGAGGTAAGACATTTCCACTGAATCTGCCAACCAGTGGATTGGCTATATCTACGGCATTTGTCTATGTCGTGTCCTTGACCACCAGTACTGCAAAGATTTGGGAGCTTCCTTTGGGAATGCTGACATATCTGAGAAAGTCCTTACTATTGTCTGTCTTAGATGTGGGCAATTTGGACTCGGTGTTGCCTTTAGTGGATTTCACTGGTGCTCTTCTTTGTTTGTTCAAGCTAAGGGGTGATTACTTCCACTTGTGCATCTGCTTCTTCTTGGTCCCGTTCAGAAATGTTATTCTTGTGTTATATAGTTCCTTTATTGCAGATGTTTGTGGACAAATTGACTCTCCCTTGTGGATGGTGATGTTGTCCTGTCAGGTGTTCTTGATTTTGTGCATCTGTATATATATTCTGGCTTAGTCGTTTTGTGTACATTTGTAAGTTGGTGCCTGTTCCTCTGGTGGGTGGGGGGGGGGGCTGTTCAGCTGTTTATACCATCCCACTGGTGGTTGTGATCAGCTTGTGGGACATCTCCCTTTTACCATGACTACAGGGAGTCACCAAATTTCCTGATAAAGAGACCATACATATGATGCAAACCTCTGGACATTCTGGAAAATGCCTATACAGTTGAGGGGTATACTAGGCATTGTGTAGGTTACTCTGAACTGTGTACTGTTCATATGTGTGGCCCCCTGTGTCTGACTTGTCCAGCTTTCCTTCAGTAACAAATATATACATCTGGACAGAGTGTACAACTTCTACTTTAGCTGTATTTGATCTGCAGACTAGTTGGCACTGTTTTTCTTGAAACATGGACCCTGTTCACCACAGTACTTCACCTAGTCCAGTAATACACAACAGCCAGGAGTAAGTGCAGGCTACATAATGGCACTATTGACCACACATATACATAGTTTATTGACCCCTGCATATTGTGGATATACACCAGGTTGTCAAGTTGATTGGGACAGCCTTGGGAATGTGTGCTCTGCTGCTTATACCCTACAGACATTAATGTTACTGCAGTTCTATGGGAACATGTGTGTGTGTGTGTGTGTGTGTGTGTGTGTGTGTGTGTGTGTGTGTGTGTGTGTGTGTGTGTGTGGAGGGGGGGGGGACCTGTCAGCTGTCCACATTTGCACAGACTGTGCTGACGTTCCCTTTACATTTTGGTTCCATTTAGCATTGTATTATGCCTATCATGCAGACTACAGGCATATCACTAAAGACCACAGGTTAGATTGTAATGGCAGATATTTGGGTTTCAGACCTCTCATCCTTCAGAGCCTTACTGCAACTGCAAGACTTGCTGTGATATCACTGTGTAGGTCTGTATGGGCATATTTCCTCATTGTCCCCATTTGAGGGCTTTTGTCAGACATTTCTTTATGGTTTTCTGTGGCTGACTTGCTGGGTGAGGCTGGGGATGAGTATGGGACCCCCCACATTGTCATCCATGCATGTGACCTATGACCCCCCCCAGTTAGTTGGCCCCCCACATATACTGCAGTGGGATTTGTCACCTTGGGTACTACTGCATAGTGTGGGGAAGCCAGTATTGGGCAAACATTTCCTAGTGTCCCACATAGCTGTCAGTTATCTGCTTCAATACCAGTAGGTCACCCCATTCCCTTGCATGCACGCAGCAATACCATAGATATGCTACCAGAACATACTAGTTCATTCATTTATTGTTAAGAAGACTGACTTACCTTGTGCCTGTGACAGTTGTGAGGATGGTGCTTGAGGGCTGCCTATTTGGTATGCATGCAGTACACTGCCTATACATAGTAAGGTACAGGTAGTGTGATGTGTGTGGCATCCATTTTACTGTCTGTGTGAGTCGGAGAGAGGTGTTAGTCCCTGGTTCCCTACAGTATCAGTGTGTATGCTATCCATTGCCTCTTTGCTAACACCAGGGCATACTGGGCATGCCTCCATTTGCCTACAGGAGCTGGCTCAGGGAATTCCTCCTTCGAGTCCCTCTGTGCCTGTGGGGACCTTGGCACTGGTGGGGGGCTATGTAGCCCTTCCCCATGTTGTTCCTGCTGTGGCTGTTTTCGCAGGATCATATTGTGTAGCATGGCACATACTATGAACATGTTTGCACATGTGACTGGAGAGTACTGCAATGTTCCCCCAGATATGTCAAAGCAACGAAGTCGTGACTTGAGCATCCCAAACACACACTCTATAATGATCCTGGTTTGTGTGTGTGCCTCATTATGGCATTCTTGAGTGCGTGTTTGTGCATTTCTGATGAGTGTCATCATCCACAGCTCCAGTGCATAGCCAGCATCCCTCATCAGATGGCCATCCAGGATGTCCCCCCTGGCAAATTCCTGATACAGCTGTGAGGAATGTCAGATGTGGGAGTCGTGATAGTTTCCAGGGCTGTCAGCACACACATTAATGATAATGCCCTGGGGATTGCACATGACCTGGCAGTTGGAATGAAGGCCCATGTGATTTAGGTAGACCCTACCCTGCTCACCAGATGGTGCTTTGATGTGGATGTGCGTGCAGTTTATGGCACCCAGTACCTATGGGTAGTCTACTACATGGTGGAAGAGGCACATATTGCTGGTCCTTTCTTCATGGGTGCTGGGGAAGTGAATGTGCTCACCAGCATGTTGTAGCACGGCATCCAGGAACTGGTGGAGTACCCTGGATGCAAATGCCTGTGAGACCCCCATGATGTCCCCAGTAGGTCTTTGGAAAGTACCTGTAGCTAGTATTCTTATGGCTACACATACCTTGGTATCCACTGGGATGGGATCTCCTCTGTTGGCTCTGAGTCTGAGGTGAGGCCGGCACAGATCGATGAGTTGCTGAAGTATGTCCCTGCCCACCATGTAGCTCTCTACTATCTCCAGAGCATGTAGCCCCTGGTAGGTTACCCTGGGTCTGAACACTCTTCTCCTCCTCCTCCTCAGTCCGGGGCGGTTGTCAGCATTATCCTCTTCACCACCCTCAGCCTCTAGCACATACTGATGTATCAAAGTGACAGCAGTCCCTAACACATTCTCAGTTAAAATTCTCCCGAGTGTATAAACCAATGGTGCAGAGTTTGTGGGAAAAACCAGACTGACAGGTGTTTGCATAGTTTATACTGTTGTACTGCAGATGCTGCCTGTATGATTGGCTGACTATGATGCATTCCACCAGCCAGCTATATTATTTGTACTTTATTGCTTTTATTCAGCTATTTCCCATTTTTTCTTTTTCTTTTCCCTTCCTTTTTCCACCTCTTTTAAGCCCTGTGGCGTGCCGAGCAAATCCGCTACCCAAATGTAAACAGTTTTGCTATTTCTGTGTTTTTTTTTTTCTTTTTTGTCATGTTTAAGACCCGGTGCACACCAAGCAAACCTGTTTAGCTAAAGTAACAGTACTGTAGGTGCTGCCTGCATGATTGGCTATCTGTGATGCATTACATGTGCCTAGTATATTATTGACGTCATTTAATGGCCCTAGTTTAAGTTAAGTAAGGATCAACATTAATTAATACATCATCATCCTTTTAGATACTCTGAGTACTGTGTACCACTCCATCAACTGGCAGGTCATGTGCAATGCCCAGAGTATTATCATGAATGTGTGTGTGCACTGGCAGCCCTGACAGCTATCATGACTTCCATATCTGGCACGCATCACAGCTGTACCAGATGTTTGCTAGGGGGGACATCCCACATGGTCATTTAGTTGGGGATGCTGACTATGCACTGGTACTGTGGATGATGAAACCAATCAGAAATGCAAACACACCCACGGAAGAATGCCATAATGAGGCACACACACAAATAAGGAACATTATAGAGCATATGTTTGGCTTGCTGAAGTCACGGTTCTGGTGCCTTGATATACCTGGTGGAGCCTTGCAGTACTGTCCAGCCACATGTGGACATATGTTCACAGTATGTGCCATGCTACACAATATGATCCCGCAGAAGCAGCTGCAGAAGGATCAGCATAGGGAAGGGATACACATCCCCCCAGCAGTGCCTAGGTCACCACACCCACACTCACAGGAGGATTCTGAGGAGGAACCCCCCCAATGATGTCCCTATAGACAGATGTAGATGTAGCCAATACACCCTGGCATCGGCTTAGAGACAATGCATAGCACATTCACTAACAACTTAGGGGCCTAGGCATTGATACCTTACTCCTACTCACATGCATATATTAAAATAGCAGATGCCAGGCAACCCACACAACCTGTACCTATCCATGTATTGGCTGTGTACCGCTTGCATCACAGAGTCAGCCCTGAAATACAGTTCTATCAATGGCTGCATTCTCAAGGTAAGTTTCTAACCTACACACTAATTGTAAGGATTACTATAATAAGGTATCATATTTTTGGATCTGCTGCTGTTATGCAAGGAAATATAATGGGCTATTTGGTCAGATTTAACATCCACATGGGACTACTGATACCCAATCCAATAGTATGTGTTCCTTAATATTCACTAGGCTTCATGGTTGGAATATTCATGACATCAGGCAAGGGAGATGATAAACAGTGGGCACACATGTAATTTGCACTACTGTCTGCCCAATCTGACCAAGCACAGCAGTGTACCTATATAACCACTTTAACAGAAAATCAGCTATGGTATATCAGTAGACCAGGCAATCTCAGGGCTGTAAGATAGATAGTGCTCACACATTGTATGTCTCTCTTCACGCAGGATAACAATGTACATATTTATGCTGTAATCAACAGTGTGTGATGAATGACCCCTCTCTGTCTAGCAACCTTTGTGGCTCAGTGGACTAGGGAAGCTAGCATGGGTGATGATGTTTATAGGTTCACAGGTAAGTACTAGGCTATCTGCCCAAGGGCATTTATAAGCCTAGCCAGAATGTGTCGGTTTTCGCCACCCCCTTAGATTAGTTCCCTGTGCCTCTGTCCAGCAGAGCCATTAGTTCCCTGCACCACTGTCCAGCAGAGCCACTGCAGTGATCCCTGGGGTAAATTTTCTGTTTCCCATCCACCTGTCAAGTTTCTCTTGAAGAGTGTTAGTGAGAGGCTCTGC
Source organism: Protopterus annectens (assembly GCF_019279795.1). Lineage (NCBI taxonomy): Eukaryota > Metazoa > Chordata > Ceratodontiformes > Protopteridae > Protopterus > Protopterus annectens. The sequence continues at coordinate 1,080,395,912 of NC_056735.1, forward strand.
CTGATGTATATTGGAATCCTGTTCCAAAGCATGGGGAGTCTCTGGGACAGGAATCTATCACTCCAGCATGTCTTATTTATTGTTGTGGTGAAGTTTATATCTCTAGAGCATGTGGCTCTCTGGGATTTGTTTTTTAGGTGGAGCATGTCCATCAATTCTGGGTTGGACATGGCCTTGTATGTCAGGCAGAGATCACCACTGAGTAAGCAGTATGCAACCGAGTACAGCTGGAGTTTCTTGAGTCGGGCTGCATAGGACATCTGTTTGAGGCCAGTAATCCTCTTGTTGAGGTACTTTTGTGGTCTTTCCAGCTGTTGCAGGTGTCTTGTAAGGTACATCCCAAATGGGGCGTTGTATTCTATGATGGATCTAATGAGTGATGAGTAGAGATGCACAATAACGTCTTTTGTTCTAGATGTGAACCCTTTTGTGATTAGGTGGGCCACATAGAAGGATTTTCTAACCACCTTGGCAATATAATTATCAAAGGAGCGATTACTATCTACTTGGGTGCCCAGATCCCTTATTACATTTTCTGTATTTAGGGGACTACCACCTATGTGGTAGTTCACGGGTACTTTGTTGTTTCCAAAGGGGATGACTATGCACTTTTTGGCATTTAGCTTGAGGCCATGATTTTGACACCAGGTATCCATCTCAGTGAGACCCATCTGGAGGGTGTCTGTATCAGCAGGAGAATCAATTATGACCCCTAGTTTGCAGTCGTCTGCGAACTTGGTAAGCCATAGTCCTCCTATGCTTTCCTGTACCTCTAAGAAGTATATACCAAACAGGAGAGGTCCTAGGACTGAGCCCTGGGGATGCCACTTGTAACCGGTTTAGAGTCGGATGTACAGCCTGCAACTCTCACCATGTGAGTTCTATCCATGAGCCAGTTGGCAACCTATCTCGTGACGTAGGGGTTTATGTTCAAGCTGGTGAGCTTGTCTATAATACTAGAATGGGGAATGGTGTTGAAAGCCTTTGCGAGGTCTAGGTAGGCTCTGTGGACCTCCTTTCCCTCGTCTAATGCCTTGGTAACTGTCTCAAAGAATTCCACCAGGTTTAGGAGTCATGATCTGCCCTTAACAAAGCCAAACTGGGTAGGGTCCAAGGTTTGGAGGTTCCCAATGTCTCTGTTAATGAGTTCCATGATGATGCGTTCCATAGCCTTGCAGACCAGGCTAGTCAGGCTTATAGGGCAATAGTTCCCTGGGTCCATTGTGGCTCCACCTTTGTGGAGTGGGATAACTGTTGCTGTGCGCCACTCTGTGGGTATGTAGCCTGTAGAGAGGCTGAGTTTGAACAGTGTGTTTAGGTGAGGTGTTAGTTCATTTTGGAGCTCTTGTAGGACACAGCCTGGGACACCGTCCGGTCCCATTGAAGCTGTGTGTTTTGCTTTGGATAGGGCTGTTTTAACCTGTGTGTTGGTGACTGACGGGGCTCTACATTCTTCTGGTATGGTTATGGGCCCTTTGGGGGTGGGGTGACAGGGGGTAAAGTTTGCATTAAACCTATCTGCCAGAATGTTGGCAATATCAGTTGGTTCAGTGTATTTTGTGCCATTCTGCATTAACTCAGAGCAGATCTGAGAGTTTCCACTTAGGTTCTTGACATAGCTAAAGAACGCTTTGTGGTTACCTTTGGAGTCATTGGCAATTTTTCTTTCGAAACTAGCTTTGGATGATTTAATGAGGTATCATAGTTTCTTGCTGATACTGATCAGGGATGTCTTTGCTTCTTGGGATTTTACTCTTTTCTGTACTAGTTTCCTCCTTCTGTTGTATAGCTCGTTTATGGCAGGGGTCCACCAGACTGGATTCCTTTTCTTGGAGGAGTGAGTCTTGGTTTTACTTGGGATAGCACAATCCATGCATTCCTCCAGATGCTCATAGAGTGCCTTTGTAAGGGTTTCATCAGCTTGGACAGCATTGTCCTTTAGCATGGGGGTTGTGAACCTTTCCACCTCGGTCTTAAGTAACGTGAAGTTTGCTTTTGAAAAGCTTTTCACAGTGGTTTCTTTGATTGGGGATGGGGGCGGAATGTGGATATCCACAGTGATTAGTCTATGGTCTGATCTAACCAGCAAGGGGTTGACCTCATGTGTGGAACACCGGTCGCCCATGTTGGTGACGACCAGGTCCAATATGTTGTACTCTCTGGTGGGGGTGTTGACCAGTTGATCCAGGGCATTTGAGTTTATAAATTCTAGGAAGCGGTGGGCAAGAGAGTTAGAACTTGAGTAGTTCTCCCAGTTTATGTTTGGGTAATTGAAATCACCCAGTATTAGGGTGTTTGGTAAGACCTTCATATTTCCCAGTGTCTCCAGAAATGCGGAATGGGGGTCCTGGGCCATGGTGGGTGATCTGTAGCAAGCTACAATTTGGATTGCAGTTTTGCCCATTGTTAGTTGCACATGGATGATCTGTGATGCATTGTGCTGCGCCACTAATCTGGGAGTGTGGGTATCCTTGATGAATATGGATACACCCCAGCCTTTTGTGTTTCGGTCCTGGTTCTGTGGCCAAAAGGTATGGTATGAGTTATAGCCTAGTAGTGCTGGAGTGCTTTCAGGAGCCTTAAACCAGGTTTCTGTTACTGCACAAATGTCGATGTTGTCCATACTGAGGAGTACCTCGAGTGTGTGCATTTTGAGGTTTAGACTTCTGGCGTTGAGTAGTATTACCCTCAGTTTTTGGTTACTTCTGCTATTTATGGTGGTGGGTTTGTCTTTTGAGCCTTGCCTAAAAAAAGCACTATAGGGGCGGCAAGAGCCTTGGCCAGTATTCGAAAGCTTAAGGGTGACAGGTGCAAGCCTTGTCTTGTGAAGCAATGTGGCTTGTCAAGCATGTCATTCCAGGTGGGCAGATACTGGATCCCCTTTGAATGACACCAGAAACTTAGCCAATTGTTGAAATTGATCATTTTTTCTTTATACTGTGGCTTCATTCTTGGTGAGGGCAGGATGCTACTCAGGGTCAGGGTCATACCGGCCTGGACTACATGATTGGAGAGCTCTTCCATGTCTCTTTTCATGAAGGCCAGAGAGGTACATCTCAGGTCATTCACACCAGCATGGACAATGACAGAGTCATATTTGTACTTGTTCTGGAGTGATCTGAGTGCTTGTGTTATGTGGCAGATCCTGGCACCTGACAGGCAGCTAACTGTAACCTTCTCCTTGTCCAGCCTAGTTAGTGGGACATCAGTGTGCCTGACTATAGAGTCGCCTATTACTAGTATGTTGGGTATGTTATTTTGCATTAAGGGCTGTGATTGTGTGGCACACTGATTATGTGACGTATGTGTTTCATGGTTGGTGATGGGGTGTGGAGGTTGCTTGGATGTCTGCTTTGGAGGTCTCTCTTGCTTTTGCAGATTTTTATTCAGAGCCTCCGAGTATGTTTTCATGTATTCATACATGTTATTTGCTGGTGTTGATTTATCAGGTCTATGTGAGACTGGTGGTGTGTTGCAAGTATTTCCCTTCTCCTCTTGACTGTCAGTTCCAGTCTTGGGTTGAGAGAGCTTTGCCTCCAGTTTGGCTATATAATTGCATCTCTCGCATATATTAGTGTTTGGTGGTAGGAGGAGAGGGTTGTCTGTGTACATGAGGCAGTTGTAACATTGCCTCAAAATGCCCAGATTCACCAGTTGGACTGCCCTTTGGACATGCCTGAATAGGTAGAGTAAGCTGTTTTTCTGATTGGCTGGTGGGGGCGAATAGAGAGCCTTGTCCTTCTGGGCAGTATAGGGGGCTCTAGTGCTAGGGTTAATTAGTGCTTGCTATGAGTTTTAAGCAAGTGCTTGACTGTGAAATGAATGGTTTGAGTGGTAAAGTTGAAGGTTTGTCTAGTTCCAAGGGAAAAATTAAAGAGTAGACTTTGTGGAGCCGGGAATAGTTTAACTCGAGCTAAACGGCACTGCCTGGTGCTCAAAAACCGCACAAATGAGGTTTTTATAGCAGGGAAGTGAAAGACATAGAAATTCGCCCAAAATGGCTGATAAACTACTAACTTCTGGGCTGAAACCACTCCTCCAAGGACAGATAGGCTGCTCAAAGCTCCCCTCTCTCACAGGTGAACAGAGAAACTTCCTTCTATCCAAGTAAGGTATGGGCAACACAGAAACTTGTAACACAGCCTTGGATTCAGCAATAACCTGAAAACTGGACTATACTAGTTCAGAAAGGCAGGTAACAAGTATATATTTTTTTGTTTTTTTTGTTTTTTTCTTCAGAAAATAGAGTAGATACAATCAAAACAACACTTCAAATGCACAGAAAAGGCTATTGCACTTTAGTGTGTAGCCTACAACAGTTAAACAGATTATTTAAACACAAAAATGACTTAATTCAAGTGCAGGTAGCAAATAAGTACAATATGTAGCAATCACAAAATTTTTAAATCACAGATTCACTAAAAATAACTGGCGTTTTAGGTGGAATTAGTTAAGACAACAAGAAAAGCAGAAAACTGATACTTAATCACTCCACAGTCACTCTTTTGTTTCTCTGCTGCTGTAGACTCTGCAGAACACCTAGAAGGCACTTGCTGAGTGGAATACAAGCGCAAAAACTGCACAAATGCGGTTTTTATAGCAGTCTAATCTGGAATTATTCACATCTTTTAAAGGTGTTGCATTAGTGTATATTTTCTGATGAATATAAAGTCTGACACACAGTGTACTGATTTCAACATTCAGTAAACCACCAGAAGACCACAAATGTGTGAGGAACAGACCAAACATATGAGGTAAAACTCTGGACATTCTGTGAAAATCAGGATAGTTGAGTAATATGCAGACTGTCAGTCTGTTGCTGGTGCAAAGTTACAAACCTCACTCACATATTAAGTAAAACACACAGCTGGGGAATGCTGTTGATTTTTGTGAGTGCAGTGCAGTACTGCAGAAACAGGGGGGGATGTTAATGTCTGTAACATACAAAATCCTGGAATGGAATACATGTTGGTGTGGCCTGCAGTCGCATTATAAGTACTGACAGTCCCACTGGGCATGTCCGTACACTTTGTAAAAATGAGCACAATTCTGTTGGCCCTTCATTGAAATGACCTGTTATGTATAAATGTCTATACATGCAGATGTATACGCATACATTTGCATCTGTCAGTATCTCTCTCTGGTATGTATAGTATATCTATCGCTATGTAGTGTCAAATAGATGTATACTGATATATATATATAGCTATATATATTAAAATGATACATAGACTCTGCCCATATATCTATTGAATGCATATGCATGTCACACACACACACACACACACACACACACACACACACACACACACACACACACACACACACACACACACACAAACACACAGCTACATTTATATATACATCCCTGTTATTTACAGAAATATGTGTGTGGATGTCTGCAATGTCTGACATACCCTAATAATGGTGAATAAACTGCCCTATCACACAGCCATAATGCTGGTCAAATGATCCAAACTAAGGGTGAAACAGTACATAATCTACTTACCTACAGACCCTTGTGCCTGCTGGATGTCACCACATAGCCAGACACAGGTGAGCAGGTGGTGTAATGTATAATGGTGTCAATGCACGTATGGACAGGGCACATTGTCCCTGCCCCCACTGTCACCTATATAATTGCACGCAGCCACATATGGCCATACTGGCAACTGCACACACATAGCTAGGATAACAGTTATCTCACTGCTAGGATACTAGATGCAGATAACTGTAAGAACCAATATCACTCTGCAGGCCACGGATTCTGCTCAACACAAGCCTACTTTGTGTAATGCACAGTACTGTGCCTACAATCACATATACAACAGATTTCACCTGTGGTGCATGTTATAAGTATTGTGATTTAATATATAAGTATAGATAGATAGGGGTTCTAATCTTACTGCAGCCACTTGGTGTGTGTGTGTATATATGCCCCCTGGAAATAATGAACATGCCCTCATGGGTTATCCAGCAGCAATCGTTATGCACTTTTTGGGCCCTTAACTTGCTGCTGGCTTCCAAACTGCCCTCTTCTATGAGGCCTGATGATGTCAGCCTCCTTAAAACTACCAGCCAACAGGGTAGTATCAGATGTAAGCTGTGTTCTAATCTACATACAGCCAACTTGCAGTATGTGTATGCCTTGGCATGTCCTGTATGCAGTGAGTGGAAGTGGTGCTAGCCTGAATGTGGCCATGTTTGTGTGTGAGGCTGTTACAGCAGTATACATCATGTTATGGTGCCATAGGCCATGTGAACCTAACTACCATAATGGCCATACAGCCCTCACAATCAGAGACATCTGTATACCCCTTAATACAGGGCCAGCACATATTGCCCCAGTCCAAGATGGACTCAGGGAGATGCTGTGCGTTGAGATGACAGCCGCCCAGCCAATCAAACAGATGACATGTGCTGAGGTACACTGAGGTGCTCTGTGTACCATTAGGCAGGTTCTGTGTCAATGGTGTGTTTATGTCTGCTCCATCATTGATATGCATGGCACGCTATGTAGGGGGAAATCATGGCTGTGTACACAGATGCATTCATAGTAGACTACACTCTACCTACATGGATTTTATTAAATCCTAGGGATAGCTATATATATATATATATATATATATATATATATATATATATATATATATATATATAGTTTCACTTCATAATACTGAAATATCAAAACACTGAAAATGAGAAAACTTCATAATATGGAAGCTCAAAATACTGAAAATCAAAATCCTGAAAACTCAGAATCCTGAATGTCAAAATGTTGAAAACAGATAAGATACATAAACTGACTGTAAACAACAAAAACTTGTTACATTCCTTCAAATATAAGCAGGGGGAAAGCCCCCTGCAGCTGCCATGTGAGGGGCTGCACCCCACACACCTCCTGCTACTTAAATATATCAACTCCAAGATTGCACTTAGTGTAGTGAAGTGCAATCTTGGAGTTGATATATTTAAGTAGCAGGGGGTGTGGGGGCTCAGCCCCCCACATGGGGGGGTGCAGGGGGGCTTGCACCCCTGCTTATACTTGGTGGAAGGTAATGTGATTTATCTTGTTTAAACTCAGTATATGTATGCTGTGTGTTTTCAGTATTTTGAGTATCAGTATTTTGAGTTTACAGGATTTTGAACTTTCAGAATTTTGGTTTCAGTGTTCTGAATTTAAGTATTGTGATATTTCAGTATTATGAAGTGAAGTATACATATGTGTATATATATATATATATATATATATATATATATATATATATATATAGATATAGATATAGATATATATATACACACACGCACACACACACACACACACACACACACACACACACACACACACACACACACACACACACACACGCACACACACACACACACACACACACACACACATATATATATATATATATATATATATATATATATATATATATATATATAAACTCCTTGTCTTGGTCACACTAACACAAAGGAGGGAGAAGTATCCCACAAGAGAAGATTCACTGTCTGTGCATCCTTAAAAGAACAGGTCAACCACGATTTCGTAAGAAAAATGAGCATGAAAAAGTTAACTTCACAGAGTTAAACTCCACTAGTAGAAAGCTTATCTATTCAAAGCTGAATAGGCAGCAGAAATATCTGTCCTCTAAATCAAGATTAACCAAAAGAATAGAACATTTGCTAACTGCTTTTGAGAAAAACAAAATATTTCATATGATAGGGCCCCCCCAATACTCCTATCTTGCAGTAGGAAATGGAAAGGCCTTCTTGCATGGATACCCTCTATTAAATTTAAGTAAAAAAAATTTAAATGCCAGAAAATAACGAGTTGGCAGAAAAAAACAAAAGAAAAGGAAAGAAACATAAAGGAACTCCTAAGTAAGCGAAAATCCTGCTGTCTTGCTGCAGACTAACTACCCAATGAATTCCTAAAAGTAGCTGCTCCTTCCATCACCTACCCTATATCCATCCTAATCAATTGCTCTTTCTCTGAATGGTATGTGCCTCACCTCTGGAAAATTTCTTACATCATTTCTCTTCACAAGGGTGGCCCCTCTAGAGATATCTCAAACTACTGGCCAATTGCCATCCTCTCTCCTACAGCCAAAATTCTAGAAAAGTGTATACACCAACAGCTGCTGAATTACCTCACCACTAACAACCTACTATCCAGCTCATAGCACAGCTACAGACCTAAACATAGTACAAACACAGCACTAATAAACTTTCCTGATATTATCAGTCACCTCAAAAATGAAGGACAACTAGTCACAGCAACTTTTCTGGATATGTCAAAAGCCTTTGTCACCGTATCCCACCATCTGCTACTCAGCAAACTTGCATCATACAATCTCAGTTTGTCATCCCTAACATGGTTTCACAGCTATCTGTCAAACCATCAACAGACTACAAAATGGGAGAACAAACTCTCCCCGCTACTCCTAGTATCTGCTGGTGTACCCCAAGGATCAGTACTTGGTCCCCTCCTAATTTCCATCACCCAATTTGCCACTGTTATCTAGCATGCAGATGATGCCACTCTTATCTGCTCAGCCCTTTCTCCCCCAAGAACTTCAACAGAAAATGCAAAAATCTTTCCAGGACATTGAAAATTTTCTCTCCAGCCATCAACTCATCTTAAACCCAAACAAGACTATATTAATGATTTTCTCAAACAAATCATCCAAGCTGAGCTCATTACCTCTCTCTTTTTACTCCTCTAATGGAACAAAAATTGAACCCACTAATCAGACCAAGCTACTAGGAGTTATAATAGATGACAGACTAAAATCTGATAAACATATCTCCCTAACAATCAGAAAAGTCCATAGCAAACTCGGCGCTCTCTGTAGGGCCAAACCATACCTCACTTACCAAGCCAGACTAGACACAGCTAGATCTCACTTACTATCTACCCTCCCTCTACTGCTCACAAATTTTCATAAACCTACATATGGCTGACATTAATAATCTAGAGTCCTGCTATAACAAAATAGCTAAGTTTGTGGCCAATCAATCCTATAAAACTCATCTTTGCGCCACTCTTCAGCAACTCAACTGGCTGGAACTTCCCAACCTGTTAACACTAAATCAAATTACCTTTGCCCACAAAGTCATACACAACTCCATTAACTGCCCTGCACTTTCAAACCTGGTCCAATCTAACTCTAGGTCCCTTAGGTCTTCCAAATGACTGATGCTAAAAGTTACCCAGTCTCATAAGTATCATGGTGACTCCCTCTATTCCTGTAAAACAGCTAAGGACTGGAATGCTCTTCCTCAGCACATCCAAAACAATCCCAACATTTCTTCATTTAAAAAAAGCCTGAAAGAGTATCTCTATAGCAACTGGCTCTGCCTCTGTATTTCAGCTGGCTAATTTCTTTCTCGTGTATCTTCCCAACTCTCTTCTCATGCACCTCTCTTCAGCACCTAGTGCTTATATCCCATGTTTTGATCGGATTTGTTTATTTTTCTAATAGATTTTTGGATTATTCCAGTTAACATCTCTGTATTATGTTATACTACATGTGTTCACAACTATTTGTTTCTGTAGTTGTTGTGTCTTTCAGCTTTTCCCGGTTAGGGGTCGTCACAGCGGAACTCCAGTCTGCTAATGATTGGCAGTTGATTTTTATGTGCTGAGTTGCCGGCCCTAACACACAACCTTCAACGAAGGTACGCACATTCACACGTCTCCACAGAAGACGCTCTAGCTGAGAATCGAACGGGACAAATTTGTTTCTGTAGTAATTTTGTTAATTTGCATTTTTGTTAATGCTTGTCTCATGACTACTTGTTTTATTAACTAAATTGCTACTGTACTGGAAGTTTTTTCCCTGGGTCTCCACTGAAAACAGACTTGCCCAGTTCAACACTACTCGGTTAACAAATATAAATAAATAAATGCCATGTATGTCTATTGTCCCCCCAAATATAAATAAAATAAATAAACAAAAATTAAACACAGATGTGATATGATCTCTTTTTTTTTGGATCAACATATGATTGGCATACTAAGCTACCTGACTTTTTGGACTAATAGCAGCATTTCATGAGGAGTTAGCTCCTGAGGAAGGACTCCTGTTACTCCAAAAGCTCAGGCTAAATAATTATGGTTACTAATGGCGGATTGACTGTACCTACATCATAAATCAAACTAGAAACATCAAGGTGTCCCTGAGATAAACTGACTTCTCAATTTTATAGCAAAACCAAGCATTCTTGTTATTTCATGATATAGTGACCTCAATAATTAGAATATTTAGAATGCAGAAGATGTGGGGTATATCTCGGCACAAGCCCCAACCCACTAAAGTGCAAATCTAGCCTTCTTTGCAAAAATGAAACCCTTGTACTGCAACCACCCATACTGAAGAATGAGTCCTTTACTAGAAAATGGTGTGCAGTATGTCTGTAATTTGTGTGATTGTGAAGATTAGGACTCACCCTACCATGCCCCCCCCCTTTCCTGTAAAGGTTATGACCATGGAAGATGGTTATATTAGTTAGTTGTGGTGCGTATGGCACAATACTCTCCCTCCCCCCAATGGCAATTTCAGAGATTACAACATCCTTTGGGTCTGGGAAACAGTAATAGTTTCCTGGTGCTTCAGCATTGATAAACATCATTAAATTTGCTGCAGCCTGTTTTCAAAGTGAGACTTTTTTGTAGAAGTATGAGACTTTGCAGGACAAATCCTATTGATAGCCAGAGCAAAGGGTTGAACTTATTATTATTATTTTTTTTTACCAAATAAAAGCCTATTATTATTATTCTAGCATTTGAGCTGTTTATGCTGTTTCATAAAACATTTAGGTGTTTTTCGGATACAAATTCGTTGTTTTATGGAACCATTAAAGGCAACATAGGAAATATTGTTTCACTAAAATATCAGGACATTGGGCATTTTTCAATTTTTTTCGCAGGTCACAAATGCCCAAATAGGGACTTTCCTGGGCAAAGAAAGAAGTGGTAACCCTATCTCTTGTGCAAAAAAATGGGGATTGTTCAGTCAGTCCAAACAGAATGGGCACCAGAAGACTGCTCACTTATCATGGAAACATCTGCCATTCCCTTATTTTTATGTATGCACGTGTCTGCTTGTATATGTGTCTGTATGTTTGCGTGTGTGTGTTGTTTTAGAAAGTATACTCGTCCACGTTCTGTTGAGCTATTTGTCCATCTTCTAGACCAAATTATTGTTATACCGTGACATTCATTCTTTTTTTCCCAGAGGGGAAAAAATCAGGATTTTACTTGTTACGACGCCTGAATTCTACAGCTGTGTGCCAATAAACATACCCCCCAGCACAAACACACCCCACAAAGACTTGTCTCCATTTTTTGTTCTTAAATTTATATTGTCATTTTATCCGATCCCACCACCCAATAAAATGCGCACACTTTTTTCAGGTAACCGATGCTAAAATTGTGTTGCTGTACAGTGGGCGGAGAAGAGAAATTAAGACTGAGTATTTTGCTGAATTGTTGTTTTAACACTTAGGCTGTGTAGCCAGTTGTCTCTTTTGGTAACTCATATCTCACGGAAAACAGCCCCAGCCCAGCTGCACGGCTGAAAGCCCCTTGCAGTTGACATGGTTTTAAGTTACAGAATGACTGATGGAAAGTGCCGTGGGCGGGGGCCCAGCCTGTTACCATATTACTGAAAGGCTTTCCCTGCCTCTCGTCTCTAAGCGAGGTATGTGACTCCATACCCAAGCCCTCACTCCCTACCACCTCCTTGAAGGTGCTTTTGCAGTCCCGAGTTTTGTTTAGGAATGACATAGCGCTTATTAGGGCTCTGTCTAAATAATCAGTGGAAGGTCGGTTATTTCGAGCAGCATCAGTCAGTCACTGTCCTGAAATAGATCCACTGTCCCCAACTCCAGCTGGCAGCAACAACCTGACATGTCTGGTGTGAATTGGAGGCTGTGAATAGACGAAGAACTCCAAATATTAGTGGAATAAGCCAAACTCTGCAGGACTGTATCCCAGCTAAGTTTACTTTTGCCAGGTAACAGGACACTTTTAGATCGAAAGCTGTCAACTTTCGGAGACAATATGAAGCTGAGCGTTGCAATATTCTTTGCTGGCTTCTTTGGTGCCCTTGGCGTTTTGATTTTTCTGTTGGCCTTTGGAACGGATTACTGGTTACTTGCTACAGAAAAATGTGCCGGGAGTGCAGCTGTCTCAAAAAGCGGAGAAGCCCAACTCGGGGTTTGTTTTTTTTGATCTTTTCTTAATCTCCAATTATTAATTACAGCATCACATAATAATAATAACTGTAAGTTTCCAACTGGTGTAAGATAGCGATGTTCTAAGAAGCAGTGAGTAACCTAAGTGTGTGAGTACTACTGCTTAAGTGTGACGCGTATAGTTCAGTTCATAGGAGGCTAAACGTACTTTTGGCCATTTCAAGCCTAGAGTGGTATCTCATGTGAGAATCAAACCCCGCACTTGTGTCTATAAGATAACAACAGTCGCAGCAACTAACTGTTAGATGTGGCTACATATGACACCAACTGCACTACACCAATCATGCCTCTCAACCTCGAAGAGCAAGAAATCTGGATAAAGCCATAAATAGGGAGGTGGGGCAAAAATAGGGGCACTTTTTAAATATTGCTCTTACAAACTTAGAAAGTTGATAAATTGGCATGTTTTGCATTAGTATGAATTTTCTGAAGGATGTGAGGTGTATAACTCAAATGTCTGCCATTACTTTTTGACTTCAGTCCTCAATGATTAGCCAATGACTTGTCAAAAAAAAAAAAAAACAACACAATTTTATGAGAAACAGACCAAAAATATAAGACGTAATTCGGACATTCTGCGAAAATCTGTACACTGGAGAGGTATACCGTAACTTCTTTCGTTTTTGTCGTGTGCAGAGGGTAAATTGTTTTAAGGGTAAAATCTTATTGTGAATAGGGTTGCCACCTTTTCAAATGACCAAAAGTGGGACATACGTCAGATTTTTGCAGGCCGACACATACACCCGGCCAGTACGAAGAACAGAACTTCACTTTTTTGCCTAGATAAAAGCTTATTCTTGTAATGTTTTAGTTGTTCATTCTGTTTCTTATAACATTTAGGTGGTTCAGATACAGAACAACTGTTTTATGCAATTATTACATAAACTATAGGAAATAAATTTGTCCTAAAATCTCATGACATTTGCCATTTTTACAATTTTTTTTGCAGGACACATCTGTCCAAAGAGGGACTGTCCTTCGCAAAGTGGGACAGGTGGTAACCCTAATTGTGAATATTTGTAAACTGGGGATATCTACAGTCCGATCAATATTTGTGTTGTTTGTGAAATCAAAAATCTTTCCATTCTGTACTCTATACCTAACCTTTAATTTACACCCCTCAACCTCGGGATAAGAAGAAGCATGACGGTGAACCTGCTTCAGTGGGTACGGTACGGTACAGCAAATGTACGGACGAGCTTTGACAGCTAATTGGAGTAAAGACTTTCAGCTAAGAAGATCTCCTCTTTTAGTTATACATGTTTACGTTTATTTAGCGAATCGTATTGCCAGTGTCTAAATAAAAATGGGTTCACTATTTCATTTTTATTTTTGTTGGTTCGGGTTGCCATTTCATGGGACGCCATGGAGCTGCGCTCAAAGTCCTACAGTTTGAAAACGGGAATTAGGAAAAACAAGCCAATAGCCAAGCCATTCGTAACTCACAATTTAATATGAACTGAAATACTAGCTTTATTAAAAAACATGAGTCAGTTAAAAATACAAGTTTTATAAATAATAGGCCTAATGCTGTTTGCTACCTGCGAGCTAACTCTAACCAGGGAACACTTAAAAGTAAATACATTCAAAATTAAAGTAAATAAATTCAAGGTGGTCCATTCTGAGATAAAGCTGTTCCTGTAGAGATTGGTGTGTAATTAGGACATTAAATTGGCAGTGAAACTGCAAATAAGTTTAAATTTGCAGAATGTTCAGATCCTGATATTCATACTGCGGTGGTGGTGCTGCGGTAGCGTTGTCACCTCACAGTTAGACGTTGTCCGTTCGATTCTCAGATTGAGTGTCTTCTGTGTGGCGACGTGCGTGAATAGGCTGTGCGTTAGGCCCGGCAGGCCAGCACATGAAAATCTACTGACAAACATTAGCGGACCGGAGTTTTGCTGTGGCGTCCCCTAACCGGGAAAAGCCGAAAGACATAAGTCAGATTCTGCTACTCATGATGCATTGGCTAAATTAGTTGAGAAGGCTTTCACAACTATTTCTGAAAACTGGTAACAAGTAAAGATGGCCTGGCTGTATTGGAGAAAACAATTAAAAGTAGGAAGCATATACATTAAACTACAAAAAAGGCAATGTAAGGACACTAAATGGTTACAGGGACAGCTGTACGTCAGTATCTTCGTAACATTATGATCTGAGTATTTGAACAACTTCAAAGGATCGGCTTTTTTAACAGTCTGTTATTGTTTGAACAAATATATTAAGAAGTGAACTGAATTGTTGCACTTCAAATTTTGATTTAATACAGTTGTTAACATTACATATTTTTATATTTCTGTAGAGTGAAGATACAGATACGTCACAACAGTCTGCAGTCACTTTTCATCATGAAGGGTTCTTTTGGAGATGCTGGTTTAATGAAACAAAGACAGATGACAGCATGTGGAAATTTTGGTTTGGTATGTGCACAATTTTATTTATTTATTATGTATGTATGTTTTTATTTATTTATTTTTGCTAGGTCTTTGGCCCATCACCTGCCAATCATAAGCCCCTTCCCAACTGATGGACCCATTCATTCCCCCTCAGCAGTGTGAGATTTGCCCAGGAGAGACCACCATTCAGGAAGCTGTTGGTGTGGTTCAACATTTTTACTTGCTAACTCTCACCCCTTGTATTATGCACTTGGCCAAGAGCAGGGTGGGAAGCCATGCAGTGGGATGACCACGGTGGCCATCTCCTCACATCCATAATGAGAATTACCTTCAAGTGGCTGTGCCTCCTGGGAAGAATAAGATGTGCTTTCCATAGTCTCTAGCATAGAAATCACACCAACTTCATGCGGCTCTAGGTATGCCTCCTAAGAGAGGTGAATGGTCACTTTAAGAGCTCCATCCCTTTCTGCCACATTGACAGATGTACATTATTTTAAGTGAATTTCACAGTAGCTTGGCAGAACATGGTATGAGAGTCTGTGGATAGAATGCTGAGGGTATTTCCCAGTACAGGAGTATGATAGCAAGTCCTAGAAAGTTTCTTTAAATTTGAGTGGTATTACATATGGCAAGTCCAAGCATCTTATCTTCCTCATTGTTCTTTGTGTATGTTTTTTTTTTCAGATGTTCTGTAATAAACAATATCTAATTTCAAGATTGTTCTTGAATTTTCCTTGAAATGTTTATCTTTTCTGTCATAAAGATTGGGATTTTTGCTGATGCCACATCCAAGAATAGCTTTCTTGCTTTATGTCTAATGGGTGCTGGGTGTCACCCTAAACTGGATTAAGTGAATAACTTGTGAATGAATTAATGAATAAGTGTTACAAAACAGAAAGGATTATAATGAGTGCTGTTACTGTTAATACAGAGCTTGCTATACATTTGCAGTTGAACAGTCTTCAATGTTACAATAAATAAAGTGGGTAAACATGGCACAGGGGAGCCTTACCCAAATGAAAAATACTAAGGCATTAGAAGAAGTATCAGCCCTGTAATCAGATATGTCACAGCTTAAAACTGACAATAATAAAATAAGCCACACAGCAACATCTGCCTCCTCTCATGTTTGGGAAGACTGCTCCAAACATGTCATACTGCTGGTAGAATCCAATTAGGAAAAATACCGCTCAATGAAAATAGTTTTAGGAAATATTTCAGTCTTTGAAATATGCTTCAGTAACTTATGTTTCATTACATTAAAACAGAATTGCATTTTTTGTGACAGTTGCAGCATTGTTAAAGTATAATCCCATATTTCATAAAGACCAAGAAAAAAGTTTACAGAAACCAGGAGTGATATTTAGAAAAAGAAGATGAAAGTACAGACATGTGCTTGTCTGCTACTGTTCCACAGTTTGGGAATGTTGGTTGAAATTCTATAGGATACTTGGCAGGCTGCTTCTTTGAAACGAAAGAAACAGGGACACTGTTAGCAATTGCGAGTCATAAGGACCATACTTTTAGTTTAAAAAACAAAAGTAGCCCAAGTGAAGCAGCTGGATTGGACCTACTCGCTAGACTACTTCATTAGACAGCAAGTAAAACATAGATACTTCCTTTTATACAAACCATCCAGGAAGCGACATAATTTTAAGTTAATTAGGGCAGATAAATGACCTTTCATTAAATATTCATAAAATGAATAAAATAGAATAAAATTAAATCCTGACTATAACAACAAACTACAAGACACAAAACCCCCACAGCAAATACAAACTAAATACTTTAGATATAAAATGTGAAATTACAAATGTGTAAAAAAAACTGATGGTATGTAATAAATAGAATAAATAACATTTAAAACTGTGTAAAATAATGAATATGATCTGTATGTGTGACATAGTATATTAAATAGTAGTTGTTGGGGAGGTCATATTACCTCTCCAATGCCTTTAGTTTCAGTAAGGAGCTGATGGAAATATATTCGATTAAGCCTGGCCAGTTCCCTGCATTCATACGTAGCTGCAAATATAATTCTTTTTTTTTCCAACAATAGTGACCATGCCCCTCCTCTAACATCAGTGTTGATACTGTCTATAATGAAAAATAAAACTTTATGATTATTGTTTTCCATTATGTGCTTACTTAATGCATTAGTGTCTTTTGTATTTTTTAATATCTTATATCATATAAATGTTTGTAGATGCAGTTCTTCTTAAAGAACATTTTTGAAACTAGAAGCCTACATTTTTACCAAAACCTGTTTTTATGAACAAATGTGGTAGATGCAACTACTGTAACTTTGTAAAAGAAGGTAACATATGTTGTGTCAATAACGTGGAAATCAAGATCAAGCAGAAATATAACTATTATTCTGAGAAAATAGTGTATTGTGCTATGTGCACTGTCTGATCTTGTTTCTATGTTGGCAAAACTGACCGGAAGTTGAAGAACTGCATCTACAAACATTTGTATGATATTAAAAATACAAAAGACACCAATGCATTAAGTAAGCACATAATGGAGAACAATAATCATCAGTTTTTATTCTTTATTATAGACAGTATCAACACTGATGTTAGAGGAGGGGCATGGTCACTATTGTTGGAAAAAAAGAGAATTATATTGGCAGTTACATTTGAATGCAGGGAACTGGCCAGGCTTAAACAAATATATTTCCATCAGCTCCCTACTGAAACTAAAGGCATTGGAGAGGTAATATGACCTCCCCAACAACTACTGTTTAATATACTGTATCACACATACAGATATGTTCATTATTTTACACAGTTTTAAATGTTATTTATTCTATTTATTACATACCATCAGTCTTTTTACAAATTTGTAATTTCACATTTTATATTTAAAGTATTTAACTTGTATTTATACTGCTGTGGGGGGGGGGGGTTGTGTCTTGTAGTTTGTTGTTATAGTCAGGATTTCATTTTATTCTATTTTATTCATTTTATGAATATTTAATGAAAGGTCATTTATCTGCCCTAATTAACTTAAAACGATGTCACTTCCTGGATGGTTTGTATAAAAGGAAGTATCTATGTTTTACTTACTGTCTGATGAAGTCTAGATTATCTAGACAAAAGTGCCCATCTATTTTGTTCCTGGATATATGTACTGGTTCGAATAAAGTGGTTTTGTGATTTATACATCTGAGTCATCCATTTTTGGCAAGTGGGTCCAATCCAGCTGCTTCACTTGGGCTACATTTGTTTTTTGGACTGGTTTGTGCTTCTGTTTGACTTTTCTATCAGTTTGCCATAGGCAGTGAAGATAGCAGGGATTCATCGGCCCCACTCAGTACACAGAACTCGGATATTAAGGCTTTGAAGCAAACTGTGCTTACTTTAAGTTCTGTAGTCCAATCTCTATCACATAAAGTGAACGCTGTACTTGACACACCCCCTTCTGACATCAGACTGCATTTTCCTGCTTCTAGTGGAACTGAAACAGCTTCTACCAGCTTGCGGTCTGCTTTGAGTGACTGTAACTTGGAAAATAATGAACATCGGCATGTATCTAATGGTTTTCCTTCACGTATCAATGGATTTCGCAGTCTTTCTTCATCCATACCTTTTGGATGGGGTCTATATTATAAGATCGACAGTTGAAAACATCGAACACCATATGGTAGACACCATATGGTCGATGTCTTCAAACATCAACCTTATAAAAAGACACCTCAAAAAAAGAACCCTAATGGCAAGCCCCCCTGCACCCCCCCATACCCCCGCTACTTAAATATACCAACTCTGAGATTGCACTACATTGCAGTAAATGGAAATCTCCCCTTACGGATATTTCCGTTTATGCATTCGAGATTCTCAGCATTTGCTATTCTCATGTCGACAATGTCAGATTCGACATTGTTGGCTTTTGAGAATCTAATATAGACCCCTTTTGGACAATGTACACAAAAAGCGGAACACACAGGAGAGACGGCTTTGAGGGCAGGTACCGTGCCTGCTTTACAGGACTGGTTCACAGAGAGTATTTCCCTTTGTGAGACTGAAGGACTTTCAACAATTAATGATAACAGTGATTTGCCAACTTTGTTTGAAGCTTTTGATTATAAATGATCTAAAATTAAGTGTTTGCAACTTGAAAATATAGTGCCCAAAGGTTTAAGAATGTGGCACTATCCTAGTGGCTTGCAACATAATTCTGAATTGTTTAAAGAGCTAGTGGCTATGTTTGACAAACATGGGATAGAATATATGCAATTAATAGTTAAACATAATGATTTGTTAATTAATGACTTGATTTTTTCTGTTTCTGACTTGGATAAAATTATTTGTGGGCATTTACATTATGACAAGTTTAAATTCGAGCACTTGCGAATATACAAGAGTATTGACCAACTTGTTGATTCTATAAAAAGCTAGAAAGGTGAAAAAACTGACTAGAGACAGAAATGATTATGGCAAAGGTACGGCATACCCCAGACCTCTGCCATCACAAGAATGGGGTAACAAATTTAACAATTCTTATTCTGTTAACAATACCAACATAAATAATAGTAATGATACAACTCCCAGCAATTCTGGGTAGGTTTTTTTAGACCCACAGGAATTTCCACCTCTAAGATGCTTAGAGCGTCTAAAAAACAAGGGCCCACCTATGAACAACAACTGGGAGATGGCTCCAGGAACACCCACAACCAATGGAACAGGGGAGGTATAATGAACGAGGGGGGGGTTCCAGAACTGGAACAACAGGAGTTAATTGTACTTAAACCTGACATTTCCAATATGTTGTTGGATGCAAATTTTGGATCATCCACTCCCACCCTGTTACATCGTCACTAACACCTTAGGTGATTTTAATGTTTATAATTTTTCCAGCAGTGAAATTATGCCAGAACATTGCGACCTGTTTGCCAAAGGGTTTACCTTTGTGCCCTCGCAATCTCTGGATATTGCCAGTACTTTAATGGATCTAAGAATATACTCACGTAAATTAAATTTGAAAATTCTTTTTAATAATTCCTTTTCTGCTTCTTTCATTAATCCTTTGGCTATATCTAGCACTTATAATTCTCCAGTCCACCCTGTGGTTCAACTATTTGAGAACATTTGTGAACTTGACATACATAATTCCAAATTCTCAAATTGGAATATTAATGTAAGTGAAAAAAGGTTAATTGATGAAATAAAGGTTTTCGTGCACACAACTAGAATTATGAAACCAAACAAAGGGGGGAGGGTAGTTTTAATGAAATATGATGATTATAATGATGATATGTTATTTATCTTAGAAGGAAAAGCATACACAAAAGCTTCTCTAAATGAGTTAAATGTTTCATATAAGAAACTAAGAAATGAACTACAAGATCTTTTCACCGAAGGATCAATTACTACTGATATGCTTAATTATCTATCAGTTCCCTATCCCAGACTATCTGTAATGCTTGGACTACCAAAATTACTCAAGGATCTCACACAACTACCTATGTGGCCCATAATTGATTCTAAAGGTTCTATCACTCACCCTTTGGCAAAATATTTGGACAAGTTAAAAGAATATGTACTGAATGAAACACACATTTGTAAGGACTCATGTTGCTTTTTAGAAACAATTGATAAAATACCTTTTAAAGACACCTGTATGTTAATAACCATTGACATCAACGATTTATATTCAGTAATACCCCATGATACAGGGTTAGACTGGTTTACATAATATCTTTATGAGAAAGGTATAGCACACTTTGATGTTCTGGTTTATGTACACTTGATGGAAATGGTTCTTAAAAACTATTTTATACTTTTTAATAAGGAAATATTTTTACAAAAAGAGGGAGTCACCATGGGATCAGCATGTGGTGGGCTTTATGTCAACATTGTGGTGAAACAATGGGAGAAAAAATATTGTTCCCCTCAAGGCATTTTGGATATATTAAGTTCTATACCAGGTTTTTGGATGACATATTTATTTTATGGGATGGACCTAACAAACTTGTTAATGATTTTATTGCATATATTGGAAACACCACTAATTTCTTAAAGTTTACACACACCAGTGATTTTAATATGATTTCTTTCCTTGGCATCCTTTTACTCAAGGACTATCAGGATAAGAAGTTAGTTTCAAAGATGTTTAGAAAAAATACCTACTCCAACTCTCTACTACATTATTCTAGCACCCACCCTACAAAACAAAAGAAGGCTATTGTTAAAGGCCAGTTCATGAGTGCAGCACGCATGGTGTCTTTAATGGATGAATTTTTGAGTGAATGCGACATGCTGAAAGAAATGTTTCTAAAAAGAGGTTACCCTCTTAAATTTATTATTAACATTATGATTGAGGTTGTTAATAAAAGGAAGAGAGGCTTCTACCTCCCATTACTCTCTGGTGATAGTACATCCAAAGCCAACTTCATGCTTCTTAAGACAGAAGTAGTGAACTTCATGACACCCATGCAGATGGACAATACAGTTACAACTGCTGAATCCTACACAAATGCACTCTATAAGCACTTACATGAGTGCATGGATCGTGCTATCCCAAACAGAACCAAGACGCTATCCTCCAAAAAAAGGAAGCCAATCTGGTGGTCCCCTGCCATAAACAAACTGTACAACAGAAGGAAGAAACTGTTGCAAAAGAGAGTAAACTCCCATGAGTGGAGGAGCTCCCTGGTCAGCCTCAGTAAGAAGCTGAGATCCCTTATAAGATCCTCCAAAGCTAGCTACGAAAATAAAACCGCCACTGATTCCAAGGACAACCACAAAGCATTCTATAGCTATGTCAAGAATCTCAATGGCAGCACCCAGATCTGCTCTGAGTTACAGCACAAAGGCATGAAAATTACAGAACCAACTGATATTGCCAACATCCTGGCAGATAGGTTCAGTGCTAACCTTACCCCCCCCCCTCACCCCCTAAAGGGCCCATATCTATACAGGAAGAATGCAGAGTCCCTGTAATCACAACTATGCAGGTGAAAGCTGCACTCTCTAAAGCCAAAAACACAGCATCCATGGGACCGGACAACATCCCAGGCTGCGTTTTACACGAACTTCAGAATGAACTGGCTCCTCACTTAAGCACCATGTTCAATAATAGCCTTGCGTCAGGCTTTGTGCCCACTGAATGGTGCACAGCAACAGTTATCCCACTCCACAAAGGGGGAGCCACCACTGATCCTGTGAACTATAGACCTATTAGCCTGACGAGCCTGGTCTTCAAGGCCATGGAACGTATCATCATGGAACTCACAAACAAAGACATTGGTAACCTCCAAACTTTGGATCCCACCCAGTTCGGGTTTGTGAAAGGCAGATCATGCCTCCTGAACCTGATCGACTTCTTTGAGGCAGTCACCAAAGCCGTAGATGAGGGTAAGGTGGTTCACACAGCTTATCTTGACCTCGCCAAGGCTTTCAACACCATCCCCCATTCTGGAATTATAGCTAAACGCAATAAACTAGGCATAAATCCCTGCGTCACAAGATGGGTTGCCAACTGGCTCACTGACAGAACCCACACTGTAAAAGTTGCAGACTCCAAATCTGACCTCAAATCAGTGACAAGTGGAGTACCACAGGGTTCCGTCCTGGGACCACTCCTGTTTGGTATCTACTTCTCTGAAGTACAGGCTAACACAGAAGGCCTCTGGCTAACAAAGTTTGCAGATGACTGTAAACTAGGAGCCATAGTCAAGTCCCCAAATGATGTGAACATCCTACAGAAGGGCCTCTCTGAGACAGATGCCTGGTGTCAGAGCCATGGCCTCAAGCTCATTGCCAAAAAGTGCAATGTCATCCCCTTTGGTAAAAACTCTGTATCCGTGAACTAGCACATACGCAGCAATCTACTTAACACCGAATGTGTGATAAGAGACCTTGGGATCCAGGTGGACAGTAGTCTCTCCTTTGATAGTCACATTGCCACAGTAGTCAGGAAGTCCTTCTACATGGCACACCTCATCATAAAAGGGTTCTCATCCAGGAAAAAAGAGGTCATCATTCCCCTCTACTCGACACTCATTACACCCATTATAGAGTACAACGCCCCTTTTGGAATGTACCTTACAAGACATCTGCAGCAGCTGGAAAGGCCACAGAAGTACCTCACAAAGAGGATTACTGGACTCAAGCAAATGCCCTACACTGA
Organism: Protopterus annectens; assembly: GCF_019279795.1. Classification (NCBI taxonomy): domain Eukaryota; kingdom Metazoa; phylum Chordata; order Ceratodontiformes; family Protopteridae; genus Protopterus; species Protopterus annectens. The sequence goes on from NC_056735.1 coordinate 1,080,418,711, forward strand.
CCGTCTCAAAAAACCCCCGCTTTACTCCATAGCATATCGCCTACTCTGAGGTGATCTCTGCCTAACATATAAAGCTGTGTCAAACCCAGAGCTGTTGGACATGCTACACCTAAAGAAATCCAAATCCCTCCGAGCTACAAGCTCTAGGGACCTAAACCTTGTCACCACAATAAACAGGACATGCTGAAGGGATAGATTCCTATCCCAGAGACTTCCCATACTCTGGAACAGGCTACCCATCTATGTCAAGCAAAGTTCTTCATTAGCACTCTTCAAGAAAAATCTTGATGAGTGGATGGGAAATAGGAAATACACCCCGGGGATCACTTCTGCGTCTCTGCTCGACAGTGGCACAGGAAAATAACTTTCTTGGGTGGTGTAAGCCAGGGAACCTTGTTGACTAGGCTTATGTAGGCCCTTGAGTCGATAGCCTAGTACCTACCTATGAACCTAAGAACCTGTGAACCTATTTCACCTTCATCTAACATTCATGAAACTAACATAGTGGAAGAAAGTAGGGATTTTAAAACCTCATTTATTACTGTTTTTACTGATGAGAGTTTAATTTTAAAGGAGATCTTAATGAAAAATTGGTCCATTCTTAAACATGAAAAGAACATCACATCTGTGATAGGCTCACAACCAACTATTGTGTACAAAAAGGGAAAGAATTTAAAGAACATTTTTGAAACTAGACGCCTACATTTTTACCAAAAACCTGGTTCATAGGTAGGTACTAGGCTATCGGCCCAAGTTCCAACATCTCATGTATCTCCTCCCTCAGAGTCTGTTTTTTCTCTCTCTCAGGCACCATATAAGGGGCCTGCCTAATAGGCTTTTGGGGTCATGTATCCACCTGGTGCTGCACCAGGTGGGTGAACCTTGGTTTCCCAGTTAACATGTCTCCAAACTCCTGTAACACTGCTCAGATTTCTCAAACCTAGGTAGGAGATAGCTGCTGGGACATTGCCACCCCTTCCACTGAGGTGTCAGTCCAAGCCTCACTGAGGAGATCAGTCACCAGATCTCCTTCAGACTCCTCCTGCAACCTACTGCAAATACTCAGCACAAGGGCCTCCCTGTCATGGTAAGGTTTTGTCATGTTAACATGGTACAATTTGTGCTCCTGCCTCCTGCTAGCAGTTCTACCATGTAGTTAACATCACTTACCTTCTTTACCACATTGCAGGGTCCCTCCCTATCTGTTTGCAGCTTTTTGTGTCTGACAGGAATGAGAACCATTACCTGCTGCCCTACAGCATAATTTCTAGCTCAAGCATTCCTGTCATACCATACCTTTTTCTGTTGTTGGGCTTCTGCCAGGTTCTCCTAGGCCAAGCCCATGAGTTCCCTGAGCCTTGTCCTGAGGTTTAGGGCATATGACACAACAGACTCCTTGTAAGATTCACACTCACATTCCCACTCATCTCTAATTAAATCTAGAGGTCCCCTCACCCTATGCCCATACAACAACTCAAAGGGTGAAAAACATGTGGATTCCTGGGGAACCTCACTGTAAGCAAACAACAGATGGGGCAAAGATTTGTCCCATTCCCTTTTAAACTGATCTGCAAATGCCCATAGCATGGACTTGATTGTAGAGTTTAACCTCTCAACAAGACCATTAGTCTTGGGATGGTAGGGGGTGGTCTTCAGGTGCTTCCCTCACAGTACTTCCACAGACAAGCCAGCAGGTCTGACATGAAATTGGCACCTCTGTCAGTCAGTATTTCTTTTAGGAAACCTACTCTGCTGAAAATCTCTAACAAAGCATTTGCCACCTTTTCTGCCTCAATGGAGGACAAAGCCACTGCCTCAGGGTATCTTGTAGCATAATCTACTGCCACTAGGCTATACATGTTCCCTGTGGAACTTGGGATACTCAGAGGCCTCACAATATCCATAGCTACCCTCTGAAATGGCTCCTCAATCACAGACAAAGGCATTAAAGGAGCTTTCACCTTGTCTCCTGCCTTGCCTACCTTTTGGCACTGCTCACAGGTCCTGCAGTACCGTTACATCTCTGGAAATTCCAGGCCAATAGAAGTTCTGCATAATACATCTCTTTGTATGTTTTATGCCCATACGACCTGCAAATGGAATATCATCGGCTATGGCTAGAAGTGCCAGATGGTAATCTCTAGGCACTGCCAACTGCTGTACCCTCTCACCTTCTAGCCCTCCCTCAGGGGTCAAATCTCTATACAGTAACCCAGTATACACCCTTCCCTTGAAAATCAGGTCCCTCACTAGCTACCTGCCTCAGGCCTTGCAGTGTAGGGTCTAAGAGCTGAGCCTGTCTCAACTCTCTCTTTGTAACCCTTCCCAGCTCTCCTTCCACAGGAAGTCTGGCATCCTCTGACAGTGGTGCCTCAGTGTTAGCCTAGGTACTACTACTCACCTCTACCTTCACAGTCACTCTGTCCAAGGAAACATCAGTACCCACAATCAGCTGTGGCTCACCTTCAGTGTCACTACTACAGCATAGCTTCCTCCCTGAAGTAACCACCTCACCAGTCCTGGCTGCAAGTATTCAGTCTGTCTGGGTCTCCTCCAGGCTACCAGACCCACATCCTTGTCTCGAAGCCTGACTGTGTGTGACTGCATTAACACATAGTGCTACCTCATCAAAATCCTTCCCTATCAGGACATCTGTAGGATGGTAGTTTGGTACCCCTGTTGTCTCAAGACAACCACAACCTACTATTGGCATTTTATCTTCCCCACCTACTGTCTCTCTCACCTTTTGTTCCCCACCTTTACCCTGTGGACATCTGTATGCCACATGGCCCCACTGGTTGCATTAAAAACATTCAAACCTAGGTCCTGGATGTGTACCTGGACTAGTGGCTTCCCCTGCTACTGGCAGATTCTGTTGGGGCAGTCTTGGCTGCCCAACATGGGTTCCTTTTGACCTATGAGCAGTACTTGCAGTCCCTTTTCTGTGCAGGTATGCCCTGCTTGCTAGGTATAGGTCTCCCTTCTTCCTCAACTCCTCTGAAGTAGCACATTGTCTATCGGCTAACCAGAGCCTCATGTCCTCAGGCAAAGTGCTAAGGGCTTGTTTCCTCACTAAAAGGTCTGCCAGCCCTTCAAAAGTAGTGACTTGACATCCACTCACCCACCTTTGAAAATAAGTGCTCAGTTCAGCAACATATTCACACATACTTTCATATGCTCAAGAAACTTTTTCCTATAAGTTTCAGAGGTTAGCTTAAACAATTATAACAAGCAATTCTTAACAACAGTATAATTAAAACAGTCAATGTCAGACATTTTGGACAAAACAGTTACAGCTTTACCATGGAGTAAGGGGGTCATTAACCATACCCAGAGCCTTTGGTCAACCTCATACTATTTCCATACCCTCTCAAACATATGAATGAAACTATCAAAATTAGCTCCATCTGTAAACTCCCTTCCCCATTACCTCCATGACTCTAGCAAAGAGTTAGCATCTCCTTTTCGTGCTGCCTCTGCCTTTCCTTCTCCTCAGCTTCCAGGTGTAGCAGTTTCTCATTCTCCTCAGCCTGTAGACATTTAAGTCTCTCTGCTGCTTCTGTTTCCAAACACCTGGTGTCCAACTCAAGTCTCTTTAGCTCCAGATGGATTTCTAAGCCCTCTGCAGAAAGGTTGAGCTGTCCATTCTCTGAGTGTTGTACATCTCCATGGCCAGTTTGATCATCCTCCTGGTTGCTGTTTTCTGATGCAGCTTTGACCAAAGCTGCAATCATGTCTGCCTTAGTCAGTTTTCCATGCACCAATCCCCTAGCCTGACACATCTCAGCCAATTGGCTCCTTGTCAGCTTTCCATACTCCTCTACTGACATGCTTGCCTGCTCTCCCTGACTAACTAACCCAATAAAAGAAATAAAACAGTTGTGATCTGAACTCTATTCACTGCATGGCTGATTTAGAGTACAAAAACACCTTCAATGATCACTGTACACAAGCTACAAGAATTTACTATCCACACCACTTCAACCCCATTAGTATTTGCCAACCAATTAATATGTGGTGCGGATAGTCCACCACTGCCAAACAAGTAATATGTGATGCCCGTGCACTGGCCCAGCAATCAAGGAGCCTCAGTCCTCACCACTAACACCAGTGAGTGGCGTCCACATAGAGGATGATAACAAATACACACAGTAAAGTACAATTTCCCTTAAGAGCACACAGAGATCACAGTCAGTCTGGGCCTGGTTTCTCCCTTTCTCTCCAGATCCCCAATAAGACTCCCCACTGGCACAGCTATAGGGTCCAGATCTCAGCCTAATGGGCAAGCTAAAACCTCCAGCACCTTCTCTGTCCAACCAGTGCTTTGTGTCCCTGCCCAAGTAGCTGACACACACACACTTTGAGATAAGAGTTATATACAACCACACGGATACTCTGGGGAAGGCTGGCATAGGTTCTCCACCTGTGCCCTTTTTACCCTGACTATATGGTAGAAATCACTGCCACCACCCACTAATATTGATCAGCTACTAAAAGGCCCTTATGAAAGGGTGTCCAATTATACTGTGCAATATTATTATCCAAATGGTAAGTGCAATTGAACAGTCAAGGCTTATTTGGAGTGGCTTTGTACAGTATTACTCTCTCTCTCTCTCTATATATATATATATATATATATATATATATATGCAATGTACTCTAGAGCGTAAATTATCTCTACACAAAATAGACACAGTTGAAAGGTTTAAAAATATTTAGTAATAAATAATAAAAACACAAGGCCATACTTCTTACTATACAGTGCTAGTCAAGAGTACAGAGATCACAGGAAAATGCTTAAAATCTACATTAGAATAGTTCCGGCATTAATCAGAAAATTAAGTAGTATAATCTTCCTATTTCCTAGCGATATCTAAGAGAAAACACAGTTCTAAAATAAACTTACATATAGAGCATAGGCACAGTGCTGGTGATGTTGGATGTTTTCAAGACAAATGCAAAAAGCTCTGAGTCTCTCTGTCCTTAAATTGATAACACAGTACCACTGACTAATTTCAGATTACGTCATTTCTCCCTGGTTCCCAGCCTAACAGAAACTCTACATTTACATTGCTTTGATCTTGCACCTGGTCAGGAAGCTACAGTAATAAAATAAATTATATATGCAAATTCTAGCAATTAACTCTAATCTCCAAAACAAAAGCAAGAATTCCTTCATCCAGACATCTCTGCTCCGGGTTTTGTGACCAAGCAATTACACAGTGCTTGACTTATCAGCTTTCCTACAGCAGAGTGCACTGTTGTTACATTTTTGCAGTTCCACATTTAACACCATTTTCTTCCGTTTAAGAGAACAAGTATGTGGCTTATATTAATATTTACAAATGACAGAATTATCTAAAAAGTTCTATCTGGCTAGGCTGGCAGCCTTCACATATCTTCACACAGTGCACTTATAGTGCTGTACTTTATTGAAGACATATTTCTGCTGTGCTGACATGGCATCCTGTACTGCTTAATGCCATTGTGTCTTTATATGTTATCCCAACAGACTCCTGGAGCAGAAACATAAACAGGTCTGTGACACACCTGTCATTGTGTAACTAAACATCCATTACAACATCATACAACAGAAAGTACACTGTCAGTAACCATACAAGTGGCATGGCAAAACAACACTGCATTACACAAGTGCATGTTAAAGTAATGTAGTCACCCTGTGCATCAGACAAATAGCTTCATTTCCCTGCATCAATGGGGACGATGACAGGGGATGTGGCACAGGTATCTTCACTTGCACATGGTGTTGTGTGGGGGTGTCGGAGGCCTAGGCTGACCCAAATGGTTGACACAATGTGTGTGACTTAGGAAGGGAAGCAGATAAGACAGACCATGAAAAGGTGCCATGTGTGTCTGTAGGTGACCTGCATTTGACAGTGGTGTGTGAGTGTGTGGTGTACACAGTCAAACTCAGTGCTAGCAGCATATGTCTGTATGTTGGACAGCTTTGGACTGTACATGGTAGAGTTGGCAGTTAACTGTCTCCTTGCCCAACATGGAAACTGGCTCTGTTAGGAGTTGCACTGGCACCTCCATGCCCAAGGTCAGAAGTGGTGCTAGTACCTGACAGAGACTGCTGTTTGCTGGGTCTGTGTCTCCCACAGGAGTGCTCAGGACCATGAATCCATGGCCTGCCGTGGTGTGGACAGCACATTCCCTTCTGTAGTGCTGGATGTACTGCCACTACATGAGCATGATTGTGCATTGCCACATGGACTCTCAGCAGGTGGGGTTGCTGACTTATGTCCACAAGTCTGACGTTCAACTCCAACCCCATGTTCCAGCACAGACAATGTGCGGTCCAAGAAAGACACTGTCTCAGCCCACCTTCTGTCCACTGCATCAGTGAACCGATCCAGTGTGTCCCCAATGCGGTGGAGGTAGTCATGGATGTCAGACTGTACTGCATCAAAAACCCTAAGCATACATCTGGTGCTCTGTTCAGAATGTGCCTGTACCTCCATGATGGCCCAAAACATTTGCCGAGTGACCCATTATCTGACACCTGCAACAGGTGGTGGATGGACAGCAGGCCTCCTACAAGTACCCCTGTCAATCCACCTGTGTGGGACCTCACCAGCTGTCTGGCTATGGCTAGTGTCTACACTCACTGGAACTATAGTTTCCACACTTTTCTATTCACTGTCCCCACCCTCTGACTGTCCAATATATGTGGCCTCTGGGGACTGGGTGTGTGTAGGCATATTGACTGTGTGCAATGACAATGAGGGCAGACATGGGATATCAACCTCTGGAACAGATTCAGCCCCCCCAAAACTCCTCCCTGTGCCTCACTGTGGCCACCATCATCATAATCAGAGTCTGAGGAGACACCGGCATCAGTTTGTGTAGGGGATGGACACCAACCACCCGGTCACCTGTGATAGCAAAGAAAAAAGCAATACCTGCACTATTATGCTCTGCAGTACTATGTTGTGATATATGTAAGGCTCTATAAACTGTCATCATTATGGCAGACCTGTTGAAAACCCAATCTCATATAGTAAGACATGAGAACAGTACTCTTCCCAGTAACAGCTGTAGTTACTTGACAATAAAATCTCATTACACTGCAATCTCATCAGCAACAGTGAGGTACTCTGTTGACATTTGTGTAGGCTTTGCACAATTGACACATAGGACACTCTATAGTGTCCTGATAATACCATTACATCTATCAGTGTGTCACACCTACAAGGCATAGGTATATAGGTACATAGGTATGACTCTCACATGTGTACAGTCAGAAAATATGTGTGCAGTTGGCAGTCATGCCAACAATACAGAAATGCAGGCAGCAGGCCTGGGATGGCAGTCTAGGGATTACACTGCAGTAAACTTACATCTATAACAAAGCAGTGTCATGCTTGCTAGGGGCAAGACCATGCACTTGGCCAATACCTGATGGACCTGTGAAAAGTTGAGGGAGAGGTAATGTCGGTACCACTGCATGTTGCAGCACAAAACGTTAAAATGTCCATATATCTCACATTTACAGCAACTACTGTGTTAATTGTTGTATTGGTCACATTCTGAGTATGAAGAGTAAAACTGAGGTTAAACCCTCTCCCCTGAAAGAACAAAGACCTGATACCCACGTAAACGTACGTACACCATGACACATTGAATGCTAGATTATTACAATACTGATTAAAGTAAGCTTACCTCTATGCTCCTCTGCTGTGGAAACTGTGGCACCCACATCCACAATGTACAGTGTGATGGATGCCTGGGAGTTGTTGAGTGTGCCTAGGTTTGCCAGGAATTCCTCAGTGGCTGAGAGTGGTTGTTCCACTGCAGGCCCTCCACCAGTGATTCCATGATCCCTGGCTACATCTGCAGCTCTTCTTCATGCAGCATTGAGCATGTCCATTGCACGGTGTTGAACCTGATCATATGTCCTGCTGTGGACAAGGTCAGCCCACAATGCAGCCTGCTGTTCCCTGTTTTGCCTTCCCCAGGACAGTAGGATGTCATGATGTTGCTTCAGTCCTTCAAGTATAATTTCATTCTCTGCATCTGAGAAAGGTGCACTGGGTCTAGGTTACATGATTCCTGAAAGACAACAAAATGGGAACACATTACAGGATCACCTACATGGAAATACACTATGTAGAGATACAGCAAGGACAAACTGGCAGGCATTATCCACTGCTTGCTCACACATGTCATCCTCTAGTGTGCAAACATACTAAGTGTGTGGATACAACTGGGATTGTAACAATAGTCAGCTATTCCCATGTGTGCCATGAGAGATACTGCTGTATGATCATGCACCTAACACTGGAGTCTACTGTAATGTTTCCCATATGGGCAACCTCCTGATAATATGCCAAAAGAACAGTGCCAAACAAATAGCAGCGTGCTATTACAACCACTATAAAGGGACAGTACAAAGGAACCATTGTGCCACAATGACAATAAACAATGCACCCCTGATGTATTGTACGTCCCCTGTAGTTGTAAGAAAGTAGGAGATCAATGACATGTCATTATCACAGGTCTAAGAAAGGCTTAATGCTTTAATCCATATTCCCCATAAGTATATTCACACATCTGCATCATGTTGTACACAAAAAAGTTTACATACCTGATGAAGTGCAGTACGCCTCTGTTGATATGTGATGTTAGTGAAGTTTTCACAAACGCGTGTTCTGTGTTAGGAAAGTCTCATACAGAATGGTTCCCCACAGCCAGCTGCTTGCCTTTTTAACATGCTTCTCATCAACAGGTGATTGCCTCTTAACCAATCTGTAGGTCTAAAATGCTAATTGCAGCCAACACAGCTGATTTGCACTATCATTAGCCAATGACATGCAGCCACTGTACAGTATATAAGGCCTTCATGCAGATTAGTGCCCCTTTCTGATATGTTGTGCTGGATATTACTGGGATGAGGAGACTACATTGTCACAGAGGATAGGTCTGTAGCAGAAACTTTTATGTAGAGATGTGTGCGCTACAGGCTGCATCTGCTCCTGCAGGTAATAAACATAGGCAGAGAGTGTGAACACTTTAGAGGTCAACAAGCTGTAGGAGTAAATGTGGGATTTGTGTCAGCCTTGTTGTAGAGGCAGAGCCAGAGTGACACTACCCTTTCCACTTCAATTAAGGCATGTGTTTAAGGTAAATATGTTATGCAACGGTATCACTAGCAGAGTACTAGGCAATATGTTTGGAGTGTTCTTGAGCAAAATGGGGTATAAATATAAGAATATGTCCACCATTTGTTCAACTGCCAGGCCATGTGTTACAGTCTGACAGTAATTTGCAGCATGTATGCCAGCAGGCCTTGTTAGAAGCAGGGACTTCAAATGTGTATATTAGCTGTGCAGCTGTGATAATCTGCACTGTGACTTTGGAAGGATTGTGTGGTACACTCTGATATTAGAGCTCCTCATTTGCAGTACCTGAGTTTACATTCTCTGTGAATGCATATTAATGCATGAAGTGACACTTTATGCACATATAGTTTTGCTTTTGGGATATGTGAAGTGTGTTCCTACCTGTACGCCTGTGACTTCCATCAGTGAAATGCAGACATGTCATTTGAAATGCATTGTGTGGATAAAGAGTGCATGACTCAGACATTAATTGCTGGCATCATAATACTGTAAATTCACTTCTAAACACCACTGGATTTGAACCCAGAACTGTGTGTGGCAAAATGTATTGTTTGCAAGGCTTTTAACATGCTGAGCTACTGAATGACTGCTTCAGCAGGGGTATTTGCAAGATATATGTGCACACATACAGGCTGTGTCATACATTTTCTACATCCATCAGTATGTGCATGGCTTTATATGGACATATTTCTGCACCAGGTTCCTGGATGAACATGTATTTTGCCTTTAATGCCTTAGCAGGTGTCTTTTTACATGTTCATACAACTAGCAATAATGAGAAAATCAAGACCACTGGTTTAGCCCCAAAAGTATTTTATTCTCTAGCGCCTCAGTACAAAACCTTTCCAGGAGTTACATGTTGCTGATGAAGGGCACATTTGCCTGCTATCATAGGCCTCACTTACAACCATTATTATGTCTTTGGCTTTCTAGTGGCATAGTATTGCACCAGAGTCCAAGGTGCGCTCCCATTTTTTCCATTACTTTTTAATGAAGTTTGTGCAGCACGTCGTGCAGCTCCACTGAAACATGCTTAATGACTGTAACTGGCAATTACTATGTTTTGTTTAAACCACTTACTTTAGGTAAGAGTTGTGTGGCATGGCAGTTTAATGCAGTAGCCTGCAGGTGTGATGGTCTCAGGTTCGAAACACTGGACAGGTGTTTATTTTGTAAGCAGGTATTACAATTTTAAAAATACATATAGTCAGTATAGCTCTATTTAGCTGAGCTTAGTGAAGCTGCATGATGCTCTGTGTCATGCAGCTCCAAACTAAAAAAATATAAAGAAAATGGGAAGATAGGAAAGTAGTGAAATAGGGTGCAAGCAGGGGGAAAAACATAGTGAAAAGGCAGGTAGCGATGTGCAGGAAGGGTATAGGAAAGAACCATCGCTATCCATATCTTGTACAGCAACAACTGTGCACTTTGACAGAATTTGTACATTACTTTGAACTTTCACCCCCAGAGAGAGGAGTGAAGACAACATAAATGCATTGTCAAGCCAATTGGACCAGATTATGTGTGTCCCATGGACATGTGTGCGAATTGGAGAGCTATGTATAGGACAATATTTTTTTTAAGGTGACAGTGGAATGTTTGGGAAAGGACATAGGTATGAGTGGGGTAGGTAAGTTGGGTAGGTGAGGATGCATTTGAAGACAGACAAGATAGCAGACGGGTGGTGTGTGACACATGAGGGGGGTGAGCACCTTGGATAAGGAGGGTGTTGTGGAATCCAAGTCCATGTGCCTCCATAAGGCAGGAGTTTGACTCACAAATCCACTCTTGGGACTGTCAGCACTGCTCCTTCACTGCCCTGGGGTGGGAGTGCCAGAGGCTGGGCACTGGGGCAAGGCTGCCCCACCAGGTTGGCCAACATGCCCTTAATCCAGTGCAGGTGGCAGTCAAACCCACGGTAGACTATCTTGCACACCAAGACCGGCCCAGTAGACAACTCCCCCTCCACCATTGTTCCTAGTGGGGGGGCAGCCCCGTCCCATGTGACAGTACTACCCAATACTGCAGGTAGTGCAGGGGCAGCAGAGAGGGCACCACTGGTCTGGAACCCAGACGTGCTGGGACCCAGTGCCACAGCCGGTTGAGGCAAGGCAGGTGGATCAGGCGAATCCAGCCTACCTTGACGTGCTGTGGTAAATGAGGTATAGCAATAAGTTATGGTTAGTAGTAATCAAGCCATTGTTTGTAGTAACAGAATGGAACATCATTTTAATGAATCCAAATACATTTAATGTATACTATGTGTAATACAACATTAAATAACATAACAGTCAGTATGTTAACACCATGCCGGTAAGAATTAAAGCATAAGGCCAACAAAACAGTTTAACAAAATATGTTAATATCGAATCATAATAAAACATAACAATAGTAAACCATATTTTTCCAACATATAGTTAGTTTAACAAAATATGTTAATATTAAATAATAATAATAATAATAAATAAATGAAGATGGGGTGGAGGGAGAGAAAAACATTCCGTTACTGACATTGCAGATTATATACATGAAAACATTGATAATAAATATTCTACAGGTGTGTAGTGTCAATTTTGAGTACAGTGACTACAATTCTCCTATAGCTGATGTAGCACATACATACCTCTCAAGCTGTTAACATGGGTCAGTATGGGCCAAGCAATAACAAATGCAGGTATACAAATACACAGAACAGCTTCATATAATCTGGACTTATATAACTACCAAGGTGTTCTGTAAGCAGACTTGGTAACACATTGCATTCCAGGTAATCATTTTTCTGTTAATTCTGTGACAGATGGATTAGGCAGTTTTAAATAGATTACTAGAAATTGTGACACTTGAGAGGCATGTTTGTGTACAGTACATGAACTAGACAGCTGGCATGCCTTAGTTGGCAGGTTTGGGAATAGAACCCAATGGCTGTGACTGTAGGGGACATCTACAAATACTGTAATAATTGACTGCAGCAACTTAGTACAAACATGCAAGGAATACAGCTGTACTGGAAATAGACAGATTTATTTAGGAATCAACAATGCTGATTATCACTTTATTGGTATTGCTGATAAGAGTATGTGAAATCTAAACACAATATCTGCTCATAACATGGGGTGCCTCACCCATATAACTTTTGTTCCTGAGGTGGGAGAAATTGAGAGCATTGTGACTGATAATGGCCTGGAGACAACCTTGTACCATATTATGACTTGAGCAATACATGTTACAAGACATTTGTTTCGCATTTTAGAGCTATTCTGTTGTTATAATTGACTGCAGTGACAGTAGAACACACATGCATGGAATACAGCTGTACTGCTTATATTACAACAGATTTATTTAAGAATCAACAGTGCTGGTAAGCACTTCATTGGTATTGCTGATAAAATTCTGTGAAGTCCACACAAATATCTGCCCATAGTGTGGGCTATCTCACCCATACACCTTTATTACCTGAAGTAGGAGGAACAGAGAAAATTATGTGACCAGTATTGGCCTGGAGACAACCTTGGACCATACTATGAGTTAATCAATACAGTTTACAGGCCATTAGTTTTGCATTCTACAGCTATTACAGTGTTTGACTGCAGCAGCCTTACCATAGAAAAGCAATGCATAGAGCTCTACTGCAATGGTTGTGACAGTACAATCCTGCTGTACACCATTTTGCTTAGTGTTATTGGTATTGTTTATTGTTTATTGCATTATAGTTATTATTGTTCATTTATTGCACTATAGCTCTAATTGCCCATTTATTGCACTACAGTTCTACTTGCCCATATATTGCACTACATTTTTATTGTGTATACTTTATTGCAGTAAATGCTTTATTCTTTCTTTCTTATTGCACTACAGTTAGCGTAATAAATTCATACGTACCACACTGACAGTGCAACCTGGCCAGGAGCCCAGCATGGGACTCTACATTGTGAGCCCTCTCAGCTGCAGCTATTGGGAGAGAAGCACACCATTATGCATACCAGTTTTGTAGACATTCAGCTTGCATGTAGGTAGAACAGTGGAAAACATACTTACATATTTGTGGGGCATTTCCAGCTCTGGCTTCTTGGACCCAGGTTTTTAAGGTTCCCCTCTTTCTCCTCTTCAGGTTGTCATAATGGTAGCAACACTGCTCACCTGTGTGGGGGATACCAATAACACCGGTGATTTCCCTGGCCAACTGGTCCCGGGCTTCTTCCTTACATTCCAAGCCCTGGAAACTGCCCTGCATCAGCCTGGGTTCACGGTTCTTTACTAGGAGCCCAACAAAGACCCTGGACTCCTGAACACCCCATCTCTGTGCCTGAAAACGTGCACCTTTACCAGCTCCACCTGCCATATCACCAGTTAATTAGACTCCAAAGAATGGTGCAAAATTCCTGCATATTGTGCTTAATATAGGCTGCTTTCCCACCCTTACACATCATTGAGCAACTTTCAAAAACGTGCAGCATTACTGAGCAGTGCACAAACCAGCTAAGTGGAGCTAAACAGTGTGAAAACACATGCAACTGTGGTTTTAGCGATGCTTAGCACCACACAAACTGTAGTAGCTATTCGCATGTTTAAGCAGTGCTTAGCACCATGCAGCAGTGCCATATTTAACATATTTTTTATTAAATTAAACAAAAACAGTAAATTAATTTACAAACGTGTTATGACTGCCATGGACATGAATCCAGGGCTTATTACACATTAGTAAAAACAGATATTCCATGACAGGTAGCTGCAGTATACCAATGGCCAATGGAAACCTTGAATAAAAACAATACTCAATGCTGGCAGACTGTAAAATCCCTTTAATAAAACCAGCATAAGATAAAGGAGTTTATCTTATGCTGGTTTTATTAAAGGGATTTTACAGTCTACCAGCGTTGAGTATTGTTTTTATTCAAGGTTTCCATTAGCCATTGGTATACTTCAGCTACCTGTCATGGAATATCTGTTTTTACTTGGTTTGTGGTGATTTTACTACTATTTACACATTAGGCCATAACTCTCCCCATTTAACTATTTGGATAGTATGAAAACTAGTATACCTAAACATATACTAATAGTCTGTCTGCTAGGGTTACTGAGCACTGTGCTGTGCTGTGCAAAGAGGCTTAAAAAGACCTAGAACTAAATAATTAATTACATCTGGTTTCAATTTTTAGATGTCTGTCAGGTATTGACTATGTATGTATAAGCACCGCTTAGCTCTGCTGTGCTTCACTCCGCACAAACAGCAATTAAAAAAATAAATAAATAAAAAACCAAGAATAATAAAAAAATTAAACATGATTAATTATATCTGGTTTCAATTTTTACATGTGTAGCAGGTGTCAGGTATCTATATGTGAGCACAACTTGGCATTGCTGCGCTTCGCACCACGCTGCGCAAACATACAGAGAGGGAAAAAAATTTATAACAAAATATGTGACACATTTACAACAATTCACAGCATTTCAACAGTAGTGGGGAGCATTACTGAGGGTCTCTCACTGTATATAACATCTGACCAGGCATCCACAACCATGGGTAGCCTCTACACTTCTCCCTACGTGGCTTCAATATCCCTGTCTCTGTACTCTCCGTTGACAGTGTGCCATCATTAATATGCATGGTACGATGCCAAGGGGGAATTGTGGCCGTGTACATGAATACATTCAGTGTAGGCTCTACACTATGCCTACACAGATTTTTTTAAAATCCTGGGGCATGTCTTGAGCATATAAGTTAATATTGATTAGAGATTTACTAAAAAACTACTGGAAACTTTGCAAGAGAATACACAACCAAGTACGATGAAATGTTTATTAAAACAAATAATAAATGCTTTCATCTAAAAGCATACAGATTTGTTCAGATAAAACCAGAACAATTCAAAATTTGCACTTAAATAGCTTCCTTGTCACATGACACCAATCTAAGCAAAGCAAGTATATATTTAAAGCAACAGTTGTCAAGACAAGTACATGTATTTAAACCAGTGTATTTAAGATATAAAACTGAGAATAACTGTTATTCATTACTAAATTAGGCCAGGACATAAGCATAAATGATGCACAATTTCTAATGCATTCACCCTAAAAATAAAAACAGATGATAATTAATATAAACATATTATTTTTCATATGCCTTCCTCTTAAGTAAGCACTGTATAGACATAACATCATTAAGCCCTGGGTGGACTGAAGCATTCAAAAATATCTGCCACCAAAGCACTCTCTCTTCAATTAATAGTTTCCTTGGGCAACCTCTAGGGCTGCCCTCCACTTTCTCAGTGATAATGAACAGGAAATGATGGTCTGGAAATTGCTGAATATGCTTGTAGAATGGATTTGAAGATTTAGCCTTTCTAATCTCATAGTTATGTTCATAGATACCTTCCATAAGCTTACATTCTGATTTACCAATATAGAAACTATTGCATTGGTGACATACTGCAGCATAAATAATCCCCTTTGTATGGCAATTAGATTTTCCAGGGATTGAAATGGATATATTATTGATGGAAAGGCTACTGCACACAAAAATGAAAGAGCATTGTGAGAATAGTGCCACACTTAGTCATGCACCCCCATAGTTGTTTTATCTTTAGAATGCCTCATAAAATAATATAACATTTTTTGAAACAAATGCCTTTTATAGACTATGTTAAGTGCTTCTACTAAACATTTACATAAGATTCTATCATTAGAAATGAACTACCATTTTTTTCTGATGATATTACTTACTGCTGGACTGTCAACTGAATATGTGGTAGCAAAGGCATGTGCACAGCTAGCTTGTTGCTGATACATACAATTGTGTTATGCACTAGAATGGTGTTCTGTAACATGAAAGTCGATAAATTAGTTTCCTATACTACCTCGGTTAGTAGTCTCAACAATATGAGACTACTAACCGAGGTAGTATAGGAAACTAATTTATCGACTTTCATGTTACAGAACACCATTCTAGTGCATAACACAATTGTATGTATCAGCAACAAGCTAGCTATGCACATGCCTTTGCAACCACATATTCAGCTGACAGTCCAGCAGTAAGTAATATCATCAGAAAAAAATTGGCAGTTCATTTCTAATGATAGAATCTTATGTAAATGTTTAGTAGAAGCACCTAACATAGTCTATAAAATCATTGCCATCAAACTGATAGCTTCTCACCTTTAACTAAAATATTTGATTATTATGTTTCAAACAAATTATTTCCTGTACTTATGGCTATCATGTCTACATCCTAGATGCAACACCATAATCACTCTTTTTCAGGTGACGATTTTCATATTTTCATATATTGATGAGTTATTATATTGAGACCATCTGTGTAGACCTACTCCTCCTCAAATGTATAGAACTGAGTTTGACTCTAAATCTCAATTCTGGTTCCAAAGGTTTCTGACAGGTAATGTATTACAGTTCACTTTGGTACTGCCATATCTTGTCCTGCTACTCTTTAATCAGTCTCCCAAGGTTTGGTCCTTACTGTTATAATCTTTTGCATTTTTATAAACTGTCTTAGCATCTTTCCTTATGTGTATGGCCTGTTATTATTAAGATGCTTTGACAATGTACATGAACTTAAAACAGTCCCTCAGAGTTTCTTCACCCAAGTATATGTCCAGCTTAGCAGACACCATCTTATAGTCAACATGTTAAAAAACAACATGTTAATTGTTGGTACTGTTCAGAAACTCATAAGTATCAGTGGCTCAACAGGCAGTAGATTTACCGTTGGTGCTGGACGATCGGAAAGCTAGAGCTTGAATGCCCATGCTTGGATTCCTTTTCCAGTGCTTACACTGCAGTACACCAAAAGGTGGGGTGTTCTACTTCTGAGTGTGCCATCCTTTGGATGAGATGTTAAACCAAGGCCCCAGCTGCCTGAGTTATAGGTAGCTCAGGAAAAAGATCCTATGGCACTTATTGAAAAAAAAAGAAGTTCCCTAATGCCCTGGCCAACTGTTCCCTTGTCAGTATGAATACCACCTTGGATCTCTCCTGAAAAGAGGTGACAAGTCTATTGGGACTAAATTGGTTAACTAAAGCATTATGATAAAAATAAAATAAAATAAAATTCCTCTCCTAACAGTGTGTAATTTGACTCTAGGAAATGCTTATCATTTAAGCATATTCCTATAAATATATAGTTATCCTTTTAGATACTATACTTTTATGTTAAAACATGATAAGACCTAGATAAATAGGTTATTTTTGCATATATCAAAGTCAAAGTAAACTTTATTGTTGATAGCATATACACAGCAGTGCAAGCTGAATTAAATTAAGTTGTTTTGGTTCCCGTGCAAGACATAACAATGAACACATAGTTTGAATGACAGTAAGACTAATGCACATACAGTAATAATTAAAATAGTAACAACACAATAAATTACCACAACTGGATAGGAAGACATTAGACAATATTATGCTAGTAGGTATTGCAAGACTATGACTTTACATTGTGACTGTTTAGAATATTGCACTTCATCAGTTGTATGTTTAATGTTTCAGTTGAGACTACAAATATGAATGTTGTCGTAATCATTATGTATAAATAACAAATTATATTGTGAAGTAACAATTTTCTAATAGTCTATGCATTTGCTCAGTAGCTCAGTTATTGTTTGACAAATCCAAAAGCGCAATATTATTAAAAATACTGAAACTGGTGTAATCTATAAGTTATGTACCAATTGTTAATATTTGCAGCTCACATAAAATAACCTTCTTATAGGTCTTTGTTCATATTACTAAATATAATTTTCTGAGTCAGCACAGCTAATTTTCACTTGTAATTACAATTTATTATTATCTTTTCAAGATCGTAGAGTTGTTGAATGTATTTCTTTTTCTTAAATTAAATATATTACATTATTAAAACTGAAAGAGAGGGAGAGGCAAGCTTCATTTATGTCCTGTTTATACATTTCTTTGCTACAGCTCATATTCACCAAATAAAGGAAACTGATTTTTAATGTTTGATAGAGCAGGTAGATTGAATACATCATATATTTCATTAAGCTGAAGTTATCTGACCATAAGTTTGTATATATGTAGCAGACACTTGAAGCATAGAGCGATACAGTGTGAGTCTGAATCTTCAATTATGGAAGAATACTTTGACTTATAATGAAAGAAAGGGATATGGCAGGAAAATACTTGAAGACAAAATAAGAGTCCTTCTGAGATATCTGCAAAGAGTATAGAGATATATATATAATAAGCTGTGCCCATGTATAAATAACTGCATATCTCTGCAAACTTTATTTAGACAGACACATTCATATAATGTGCTTCCTGTCAGCTTATACTTTTTTGTTATACTATAGCATATGCTATGGTATTTATTAAGATATTTTAGTTAACTTCTGTGGAGTATAGAATGCCTTATGAATGCATTTCTAAGTGAATATTTTCCAGAAAGGTGAAGAGATAGTATTTATGGAAGACTTCAGTATAACAGATCCCTGTTTGTCATTTAGCCTAGAGAAACCAGTATTATGCATGTAATTCGAAAACTTTTAAAGAATACTTGTTTTATATGAGTTAAACATCTTATATAACTCTGATAGATGAGCTGTTCTACTAACTTTACTATTTAAGATCAGATAAAGATAACTAAATTAACAATGTTATTCTTCTATGAGAAGGGAATGCCTTATTATTTCCAATGTATAAAGTTTCTAATATATTACATGTCTAACATATCGACTTCTGTAAATTATAACTGCAATGTCAATTTTATATTACTCATATATTAATGTCTTCTAAACAACTGCTCCATAATAGAGAGCCTATAGGAAAATTATATTTGATTTTGTTAGGGTTATTCAAACCTAAGAATCCCACATGCAGTATATTAGCTGGTTTCCTTTCACATGTTTGAGATTCTGATGGTTGAGCATTATATTTGCTGCAGTACATTGAATGCTTAGAACATCTGTGTATTCAGTTATTGAAACATCCGAATCTGATTTGCTTATAGCAATGTAAGTGAATCTTTCCATTCAGTTCACTTACACTACTGTTGATTTTCGGTACTCTGGGTGTTCTGTGCAAGCCACACACACTGGGCTCAGTCTTTTTACCCATTGTTGTAGGATTCTGGAGTGGCTATATTAAAATATCAAGGATATGGGCTGCAGGGGGTTGCCACCCTGCAAAAACACTGTTTCATGCTTTCTCTTCTTGTTTTTTACAGTTTCAATATGTTTGTTGTTTTTTGTACATTTTGATATTTGTTCAGGATATTGAAAAGCTGAAATTCAACTTTTCGGAATAGATACTGTTAGATAAGCGGTAAAAATCCAATGCTTCATTTATTGTTGTTTGCAATATAATTACATCATAGGAGTATATACTGTATATACAGAATTTAGCTAAAATTATAGCCTTTTTTATTTTTACTAGATTCGAGTGAGTAGTTGCTATTTTCATAAGTGATGTGGCCTTAGATGTTAACTCAGTGACTCAAAAAATTTGGATCAAAACCTCTGTTACTTCTCCCTGTGTCCAACTGGACCTTGAAGATGCGTATACTCTTTGACTCGCTGATTTTGTTAGGAACAACATTTCAAATCCTTGGGATGGTCTGACTAGTAAACCTGGTTATCAGTACTGATTTATTAATGCTTTATTTCATCCTTACATGCATTGTACCCTAGTATTAATTTCCCCCTGCAGTATCTGTAACGAAATAAATAAAGTTGAAGCCACTAAAATCTTTCTATATCACTCAAATTTTTCATTTTAGAAATACTTGTAGTAAACTTCCTTTGTACTTGTTTTAATTTATTTAGGTCTGCCTTTTTATGTATACAAAAAGAAGTGTTATATTCAAGAAATGGTCTAATATATACTTTATATATAATTCAGTAATTTCTCTTGGATACTGTAGTAAAATATTTTTAGCAAACATCGCAATTGCCTCATAGCTTTATTTCTAATGATGTAAAATCATTTGTCAAACAACAATTTATTTGTTACGGTACTACCTAAATCAAATATTTCACTGGCTACTGTCAAGGCTACTCCATCAAAAACTAATGGTTGCCTAGGCATTGTTTTACCAAAATGCATAACATGACTCTTGCTATTGTTAAATTGAAAGACATTTTCTTTCACCCATATAGGAATGCTATCCATATAACCAGTTACATATACATGATCCTGTTCTGATGTTGCCAAAAAAATCTAACTTTGCAGTTGTCAGCAAATATATTTGTCCAGCACATTGCACCTGTTGGTAAAGTTGTCATGATCAAATTAAACAAAGTTTGATGGCACGCTATGAAAGTGGATACTATTTACCATGACCTGTTGGGTCCTATCAGTAAGTCAGTTTTCAATCCATTTTTTAATATAGTAGTTTACACTGCTCTTCTTTAAAGTACTTATTATAACATAATGGGAAAGAGCATCAAAAGTATTACTTAGGTTCATAGTTTCACAGGAGGTTACTAGACTAATGGCCCTTGGGCCCTTACAAGTTTAGCCATGTTATACCCGTGTTCCCTAACTTGAGCTTGGTTAGATGGTCATTATTCACAGACTGAGTCTATGATCAGCACCAACTGCCCCTGTCCTTGATGGCCATAGGTGGTACCTCCGAGGGTGATTTTATGGTCTCCCATACAATTGTCTAGGTTGCATTTGAATAGGGTTATTAAGGAGCTCTGCTTATGTGGAAGTTTATTCCAGAGGAATGGCAATCTCTGGGAGATATATCTGTCTTTCCGGTATGTTCTGTTAATGTCAGTACACTGCTCCTTCTGATAATCCCATATGCAGGGCTAAGCTAACAGGTTCATAAAACTCTATGAAGCTAGTAATAGTATATCTACCTTTGCAAAAACTATGTTGATTTATATCTAAATTGAATTTTGAATTATTGGGCTGTAATACAACAATTGCTATAAACATCTTTCAAAACATTTTCATAAATGGATGCCTATTATTTTGAGGCAGTGACCTATTACAATCATTAAAATGGGAGTTATAATAGAAGCATTACATGTATTGGGTATACAGTTATATCTAAGCATATTATTAGACATTCTACTTAAACTTTTAATCAATGAGGATTTGGCATTAGTTAATAAAATACCAGGTATCTCATTAGTACCAATAGCTATCCCCAGGATTCACTAACCTTCCATGTAAGACTAAGTTAGCCTTAGATGGAAACTACAGTCTAAGAGTAAGACGTCAGCGCGCCATGCATATTCATGAGGGCACGCTGCCTCAACTCTAAGGCTAACACGGAGCATGCATGAGTGCAGGGGGCCTGTCGGACTGCCGAACAGTCCAAAAATCCACGCCCCTGCAAGTTTCTCAATTGGGAAATGTCAACTGACATGAGCGAGTCCGCTCAAATGTGTACATACCCAACACTACACTCCCCCACATTCTAACCCCCTGTACAATTATAAAATGTAAAACTTTTATTTATTTTTTTTATTATTCCCGATATAGCTGCCTGTATTTGTGCATGTTTGCGCGGGTTTGCCCATTGCTTAGCTACAGTTAGCAGTTTAGACATCGAAGAGGATAATAAGAAACTTATATACAAATTAAGCCAAATAGCAATAGCGTAGTGGTAGAGCCTTCGCACAAAGAGGAGGCATTCCCGGTTCAAGTCCCATCACTCCCCTTTCTATTTTCTGTTGGAAATCTGTATATAAAAATAATTCCTGAAATTTATCTTTTAAATTTTAGTAAAAAGCATTGAAATGGCCTATGTAATAGTGAACGATATTTTATATATATATATATATATATATATATATATATATATATATATGAAGGTGAAATGGTTATGCATACTGATGATTGCATAAGTAATGTATATTAAGCAATTTTTTTTTTTTTTAATATTTTTATTCATTTCTAAAAACAAGAAAACATGAATGCAGGTTATTTATGACAATGACGTATTTACAAATTATTTAAAAAGGTAGGCTAAAACCTCTAAACAGATATCAAACATTAAAACCAAAATAAAGTATTTACAAGGGTGTCTATTGTTGACATATAATTGACTTTCTATACAATTGTTTCCTGATTATAATCTGCTGCAGTCATTATTCTCCAGTATTTCAGTTACTTTTTGCCATGCTACGTATAATGATGTAGTTCTTTCAGTTCTTCCTTTAATAGTGTTCATTTCCAATTGCGATACTGCTGACACCATATTCATGAATTGCTTAAAAGTTGGAGAAGCTTTGGATTTCCAGTTTGATGTAATGTTCTTCCTTGCAATAGCTAGGAGAGTCCATAAGATTACATATTTTATTCTTGGCACACAGTCGGGTACAGGTGCATTAAACAAAATAATAGATTTGGAAATCTGGAATTTATCATTGAATACCATTTGCAGAAAATAATTTATTTTATCCCAATATGGTTTAATCAAATGGCATTCAGTAGAACATATGTTGCCAGTCTGCTTTTATTGATAAATCACATCTCCAGCAGCCAATATTTTTCTTAAACATAAGTTCCATTTTATGAGGGGTTACATAAGATCTGTGTATGAATTGCCATGTAAAAAGTCTCCAATGTAATGAAAGTGATGTCTGCTTTGGAGAGAGAATAATTAGTTTTTTATCTCTGTCATTTGGCACATGTCCATTAACTGATCTATAATAATTCCATATTTTGTCATTATTATGCATTTTTATTTTGTTTGTTTTATAAATAGATGATAAGTATCCCTTTCCAGTAATGGGTTGATTCGTTAGTAATATTATATTTTCTATAAGGTTAGGAACATTTTGTCTTATTGATGGTTGCATTGTTTCTTGTTTGCTTAATATATACTGTCTTAATTCTTGTACATGTAACCACGAACTATCTTCCATATTTAATTTCTGTTTAATCTGGTCTATTGTCAGAGGTTTTCCAGAGTTTAGCAATTGATGCCAATATATTAATCCCTTTTCTTTAAGCATGTTGACTACTTCCATATTAAATGTTATTATATTACCTTGTGTATGCGCTACTGGATATAAAAGAAATGACCATGCTTTAATATCAGGATTGCTATTAATAAGATTTTGGAAAATTTTTAATGTATAAGTAATGTATTTGGAACTTATATTTTTATTCTTATGTATCATCATATATTCCTTCATCAGCCATAGAAAATTGTTTGGTATGAAATCTGTATACTTATTTGCTACTACAAATCCTGATTTTAACCAGATTCTCTCATGAACTAGCTTCCATTTTGATGTATATTTTGTATTTAGCCATAATGATATTGTTTTAATAATGGATGAATGCAAATATATTTCTGTATCTGGTAAACCTATGCCACCTATATCCCAATCATCTAGATGATACTTCATAGTTATCCTTGGTTTTTTTGGATACCATAGGAATCTTACCATTAAATCATTTAATTGTTTTAGGTGCGATTTAGCTGGTGGCAAAGAACAAGCGTGTATGACATAAAGAATTTTTGGAAATATGATCATTTTAATTATATAAAGCCTTTCTTCCATTGAAAAGAAGAATTTATTCCATCTTTGTATTAGATTTTTAATATTATTTAAGGTCTCTTTATAATTTGTTTCAATTGTAGTATCTAGGTTGTTAGTTATTATAATTCCCAAGTATTTAATTATATTATAGGTAGAGATATATTTATGGTATTTTTTATTCAGATCCTTTTTACTAGTATGAATAAGCAATACATTTGTTTTGTTCTCATTAAATTTAAGACTTGAAAAGTTTTGAAAGTTTTGAATTGAGTCCCATAATGCTTTTAAACTGCTATTATTATTTTTTAAGGTAATTAAAATATCATCAGCAAAAGTTGAATTTTAAGCTCTAGGCTGTTGTCTAGTTGTATTCCTTCAATATTTTTATCCATACGTATATTATTTGCTAAGGGTTCAATGACTAGCGCAAACAATAACGGAGAAAGAGGGCAGCCTTGTTTTGTGCCCTTAGTTATTTTAATAGATTTAGACAGACAAGATCCCAGTTTTATATAAGCCAATGATTTTTCATTTAATGATTTTATTAACAAAGTGAAGTTGTTTGAGAAGCCATATTCTTCTAAAACTAACCACAGATAATCCCAGTTCACTGAATCAAATGCGCTATTTATGTCTAAGCTAATAACATTCATTTTGTTTTTTGTGACATTTATATAATCAATTAAGGAAAGAATTCTTTTAATGTTGTCATAAGTGTTCCTATCTTTTATAAAACCTTAAGCAATTTGAAGCACTGCTAAGCAAAGTTTACCAGTATTAAGCACATTTAAGTATAATTGCTCATAGCTTAGCACTGTGTTAACTAGCGCAATGGCTTTGCGTGTAGCTGTGCATCGCGCCAACGAGCACAAACAAAACATGTTTGCGTGTAGCTGCGCACCGTGCTAACTAGCGCAACATCGGGCAACATTGAGCAACGTAGAGCACCATAGAGCAACATAGAGCAATGTTGGGAAAAGTTGAGCAAAGTCGGCTAAACACAGCCACACCTCCTAGCTGGTCTGGCTAGTAGTAAAATAAAAAGTAATGACAGGCCTCGAACCCGGGATACTGTGCACCATAATCACAGTACTGAACCAGTAAGCCATGACAGCTTTTCATATGCATGTACTTTCAACACACACATACATATCAATGGAAGTTTACCCATTGCTGATCAGGTGTGCTTTCAGATGAGTTTTTTCAAAACTGGCCAATCACAGATAAGTGCGAGAAATGAGGCATATTTAAGTTCCATAGGTGGGAATACTTGCCATAACTAGTTGTAGCTCCCATCTGCAGTCAGCATGACCGGTGTTGGAGAGGGCTCTCAATTTTGAGCGCAACATTGGGGCATTGAGGAGTCAAAAGTAATGGTTTGGCTCCTTGTCCATAATCATGAGGAGTGACTCTTGCAGGGCCAGTTTCAGGGCACCCAATACAAAGCGGAAGCCTGGAACCTTGTAGCTCATGATCTCACCAGTGCCACAGGCGTCCCTCGGACTGGTGAACAGGTCAGACACCACTACTCAGACCTGAAAAGATGCAAGGAGGACCAACTGAACCAGTGGATACAGGAGACCTGTGGGATGGAAAATGCCCCACTACTGAGTAGGTAGCCATGGAATGAAGTATGTAAGAATTGCTATGTAGTCTATATTATGGATAGGTATGTCTCAATATCACTTCATTTACTTCACAGCTGCATGTGTCCATGCTGCGAATCAGCAAGCCTATGCAGATAGGCTGCTAAGGCTGCACCACCAGGCAGGTTAGTAATTATTCAGCTTGTACTGTTATGTAAAATAAATGAGAGAGCCTGAAAAAAGTGTTTTAACACAATAAATAAAGGTATAGTAATTCTCTAATAATTATTCTGCATGTAGTGTTATATAAAATAAATGAGAGAGCCTCTAGAAAAGTGTTATAAGTCTTTAATAAAGGTATAATTCCCAGAGTGTGTCTGTGTCCTTTTCTTTGATATGTTGTTGTACTCTTGCATTATAGAAATAGTACTGTTGTATTAAGCGCTGTTAACACACAGTTGGGTAGGCCCATATAAAGTGGATGAAGGGAGTGCCAGTAGCTTTTAAGCATATTTACAGTCTTCAACTGTTGGTTCATGCCCAGCATGTACAGGTAAATCTGGCACATGAGTAGCTTGGTATTGTGTTCCCCAGAAATGTCATTGTGCTGTCAGAAATGTAGGGAGCTGTTAACATATAACTGATAATTTCACCTAAACATATCTAGATAAGTATAGGAAAGTAGAGCTGTCAGTGTACCATCTCAGCAGTAGTGTGTCTGAGCAACTCACAAAATATGTAGCAGTAACATCTGCATCCTGGCCAGTTTGTATGTCAGATACAGCCCATGCATATCTAGCAAAACCCATTTCCCAATTTAAGGACAATTGGGTAGTATACTAATACATGTAGGGGACATATAACTGCAGTTAATAGGAGTGTAGTGTAAACTAGAAGGATATATAAGTTGTTAATGGAGCTATCATTTTCCACCCTACTGTAAGTGCATAAAAAATGCAATTCCACACCTCAATGGGTATGTCTAATCTCAAAACATTTGTTGGGACATATGTCCTATTGGTTTATAAATATGTGCATTTATTTCGATGCATGTGCCCTGTTCAAATACCACAATATTGGTGGCCTGTTGCCATCAATTAAACCTGCATGCTGTTGTAATGTCCACTGTTGTTCTATATATGCATGTGTCATGCTTGCTGTTCAACTTTTGGAACTCTGGTGTGTTGGATTAATGGGAATACTTCTGCATGCTGTTATAACTAATTGGGAATGCTGTTGACTGTTACTAACCCATATTTTCGTTAAATCCTCCTAAACATAGAACGTATGGGAAGGCCGGTTCCAGTGGACCCACCTGTCCCACCTCAGCTGGCGATGGCACCTGGCACCAGCAGGTCTGGTGCCCAGTCTGGGACCTCCTCCTCCATTGGTCCTGTGCCACCTTTGGGTGGAAGTGCTGCAGGGGATGGGGCTCATCCCTCCGTGCAAGCATGGGTGGAGGAGGGCCACCTATCACCCTCCGAATGGTCCGGGCTGTGGTGCGTAGCGAGATCGAGCGTTCTGTCGCTGATTCTCTACGCCAGCTTGAGGCACCAGTGGCGCGACTCATGGGTGAGCCTGTCCCTCCTACGCAGCCCCCAGCACAGCCACCCTCTGGGCTGTGAAGGTGCAGTGGTGACTGCCCATGGGTGGGGATCTCAATACCACTGTTGCCATCTGTGGGCTGATGGGCTTGCGATTTCCAAACAACCTTCCCCGTCAGTGGTGTTCACCCACCACATGTGTCATATTCCGCCCCTGTATGTGTCTTGTTTGTCTTGTCTGTTTACCTCCCCAGCCTACCTCCCCAAATATACCTACTTCCCCTACCCCACATTCCACTCTCACCTGAAAAAAAAAAAGGCAATCTGCTCCCAAAAAAAAATTACGTCCCATACATAGCTGCCCATTTTGCACACATGTCCGCTGGATGCATAAACTGATATTTAATTGGCAGTACACCATACTTTGTTGCCCTCACCCCTCTCTCAGGGGTGTAAGGTTTCATATTTCCCTCCAAATTTATTGCATATGCACAGCTGTTGCTGTTAAAGAAATGGGTAGCTATGGACCTTCCCTACACCCGTCCTGCACATCTCGAGCTGTTTTCCCTACTGTCTTTCCCTCTTTGTGCCCCTTTTTCACCACTTTTTATCTCCCCATTTTCTTTTTTTCAAAGAAATGAGCGTGGGGGCTAGCGGAAGTAAGCACTATTAAGCAGTAGTAAGCGGGTTTGCGCGAGTGTGTGCTTGTGTGTGCTTGTGTGCGCTTAGCTAAGCATTGCTAAGCATCACGCAAACCTGCGCAAACCCGCTTACAACTGCTTAAAAGTGCCTTATTCACTCTGCATGTCAGGGCCCTTGTTCTGCTCAGCAGCAAAATAAACCATCTCTGTCAGTCTCAAACCCTGGACCTTGGACACACTAGACTGCATGAAGTACCACTAAGCCACGGTAGACACGCAACAAGTTTGTGCTGAAATAAATATATCATGCATCAGAATGAGTGAATGTAAAGGAAAAAATAGGAATGCCATAACACAAAACTTGTTCTGTGGAACTTTACCAGCAGTTGTTGTGGAATTGCATTACATGACTGTGATAAGAGAACCAGCCATTCTAGCAGGAAATAATGTTACAGCAGTGCTTTACAACCCACACACAGTATCATAGCAGGACAAACAGTGGAATATCTTGTTAGGGCAGAGGACATACATCCCAACTGTGACTACTTTTCAGGGATGTCCCTGATTTTGAAACATATGTTAGCTGTGTCCCTCTGAATCCCTCTGAAAAGTACTGATGTTAGGCAGAAAGGTGGGGTATTACACTTAATGAATAATGACAATAATAAGAGTTAGACACCACTTGTACTTCAGAAAAGGTGTAGTAATCCATATGCACTGGTTCTCTCAAAGTCTCCACTTACTGTCTCTATTATTTTGAAGGTGTACCTCACTTTTACCTACTTTTCCCTGACTCTGTTGAAATATTTACCTGAATGTTTCAGAGGCCTGGCAGAGGCAGAAACACATAGGCATATCAGCTTTTCTCCTGTTACACACTGTGCAAATAGCTTTGGAAGGAGTTCCACAAGAATACCCTTATGTAGGAGTACAACACTGAAATACCAAAGGATGTAGCCATGTACTGGTAGCAACTGACTGTAACAATGCCATTGTACCAGTGCTGAAAAGACCTGTGTATTGCACAGACAAAGAATAACAGGCTAACATCTGGCTACCATCTGGATAGGTCCACATTTGGGAGCTATGCAGACAAACTACTTGCCTTGATAAACTAACAGGTACACAGCAACCCTTTAAGTCCAGCAAGATAACATTCACACAATTATACATAATGCTCTCTGTACATCTGCATCTCTACCCAAATGTATAATGTACCTGTGTGTTCAGGGTCTACCAAGGATGTAGGTAGGCATACTCAGTACTGGAATTGTCCAGTTTTCATGAGCAGCCTGTGCTAATGTCAACACTAAAAAAGCACAAACTGTTCAGAAGTGAGTACATTAATATTCACAGTATAGCAGTTCACAAACAGTTCATGTGCCAAAAGAATACATCTCAATAACTACTTTTGTATGGCAGTTAATTGTATAAGTAGAAAAGAAACTACATACCCCCATGTATCTTGTGTTAGCATTTGCAGGGATGAGTACCATTCTACACAGACAAGTGTGTACTGGAAGTGGCAACATTCAGGTCTGAGTACAACATTTAAATCACTGGCTACACCCCTAGCTTCAGATATAAGAACTATACCAATCTTCTGACTTAAACAACAGTGTCCACAACAAACAAGTATGAGCCCCACTTTGGAAAGCTGAAAGGGCTACGCTTACCTGACTTAGCAATTTATAGCATTGGGTTACTATGACAGTGAGCACTGCAATTACCACACAGCAGGCTGCATGCAATTACCAAATGGTGGCCACCAATTGGTGCAGAGGCCATCACATGCACATGTGCAGATACCTATAAAAGCAGGCTGTACTTTTTGCCCACACACGCAATCACTCCATTGCAGACACTGAGAGAGAGACAGAGAGAGAGAGAGACATTAACAGCAAAAGCAAACTCATAAGCAAAAGGAACACGGAAATTAATAATACCAACACATACAAAGGAAAGGTATGTAACAGATATGTATTTACTGGTATGTAGTAGATGTTTTTGAAGAGTACTCTACATACTTTGAAACATCCATTTGTGGCAGCAGTATGTATCTATGCACAGATGTCCAGCATAACTACTGCCATGGACAAATCAGTGTGTAGCTGTGTGCAGGGGGACATAACTGTGACATATGTAGCTCAGCATTAAATGTCAAACATCTGATCCATGTTATCTGTGTTCTCTACAGTAGTGTGGACAATGGCTGTTTGGGGGAGTAGCGCAAACAGCTATATAAACATGGATGTGACAGAGTAGCACATGCATGATAGTCATATTAACGTGTAGCTTAGCATTGGCAACTGCTGTACCAGACTAGTATGCTAATCTAGCATTTGTAGCTATATACACACCCTCTAATATTACTGTGTGCTCACATGTGACACCTGTTCATGTTGCAACAAGGCCCAACAGGTCAGCCGTGAGGTCCAGGGACTTACAACAGTGTGGACCTTGTGTGTGTATGGCACACACATACGGAGAGATATACATGTGTCAGATATATTAACATCTGTACATGTGCATAGAGCAAGGGACATACTGCAACTGTATGTGAAGGGTGGACATATATATGTTGGTGAAGGTTGTTATGTGCATATTTGTATGTAGGTTGTAGTGTGTGGCAAACAAGACAGCATACAGTGCTGGTATATGACATGTGGTGGTTAAACACTGTGTGTGTGATTTGTTAATAGGTTCATAGGTTCATAGGTTCATACTAGGCTATCTGCCCTAAGGCATTTATAAGCCTAGTCCAAATTTTTGTGGCTTACGCCACCCCTTATATGAAAAAATACTGTGCCCATTAGTTTGTTGTGCCTCTGTCCAGCAGTGACACAGATATGATTCCCGGGGTAAACCTACGATCTCCCATCCACAGGTCTAGATTTCTCTTGAACAGAGTCAGCGAGGTGCTCTGCCTCACATGGACCGGGATTTTATTCCACAGCATAGGGAGTCTCTGAGTGATAAATCTATCCCTCCAGCACGTCCTATTTATATCCGTGCTAAGGTTTAAGTCGCTTGCTCTAGTGGTTTTGGTGGATTTGGATTTTTGAGGTGGAGCATGTCCATTAATTCGGGTTGGACATGGCCTTGTATGTCAGGCACATGTCACCTCTGAGCAGACGGTATGCGACTGAATAGAGCTGGAGTTTCTTCAATCTGGCAGCATATGACAGATTTTGGAGTCCCTTTATCCTTTTGGTGAGGAACTTTTGGGGTCTCTCCAATTGCTGCAGATGTCGGGTGAGATACATCCCGAATGGGGCATTGTACTCGATCATTGGTCTGATAAGTGAAGAGTACAGGGAACAATAACCTCACTAGATCTGGATGTGAATCCCTTCATGATCAGGTGGGCAATGTAGAAGGTCTTTCTAACCACTTTAGCAATGTGAGTGTCAAAGAAAGGCCACTGTCAACCTGGGTCCCCAGGTCCCTGATAACCTCTTCTGTGCTTAGTGGATTGCCACCTATATGGTAGCTTGGGGTTACCTTGTTTTTCCGAAGGGTATGACTATACATTTTTGGCGTTTAACTTCAGGCCATGGCTCTGGCACCAGCTATCTGTTTCCGTGAGTCCCTTCTGAAGGATATCCGTGTCTGATGCACTTTCCACTATGGCGCCCAGTTTGCAGTCGTCTGCAAACTTTGTCAGCCAAAGTTCTCCTATGTTGGCCTGTACTTCTGAGAAGTAGATGCCAAACAATAGGGGGCCAAGGACCGAGCCCTGTGGGACACCACTTGTGACCGGCTTGGAGTCTGACACAGCGCCAGCAACTCTAACCCTGTGGGTTCTGTCCTTAAACCAGTTTGCAACCCATCTTGTGACATATGGGTTTACATTTAAGCTGGTAAGTTTTTCTACAATACCCGAGTGGGGTATTGTGTCGAAAGCCTTTGCAAGGTCAAGGTAGGCTGTATGGACTGCCTTTCCCTCATCAATGGCCTTGGTGACTGTTTCGAAGTCGACCAAGTTCAAAAGGCATGATCTTCCCTTGACAAAGCCAAACTGGGTCGGGTCCAATGTCTGCAAGTCCCCTATATCTTTGTTTATGAGCTCCATTATGATCCTCTCCATAGCTTTGCAGACTAGACTTGTTAAGCTTATGGGCGGTAATTACCAGGGTCCGTAGAGGCGCCTTTGTGGAGTGGGACAACAGTTGCCGTACGCCACTCCTTGGGCACGTATCCTGTGGTAAGGCTGAGATTAAACAGCTGCCTTATGTGCGGGTTTAATTCCTCATTTAGCTCGTGTAGCACACAGCCGGGGACACCATCCGGTCCCATTGATGCTGTGTTTTTAGCTTTAGAGAGAGCAGCTTTCACCTGCGCATTTGAGATGTCCGGGTGGCTACACTCGGCTGGGATAGTTATCTCTCCTTTAGGGGGGGAGAGGTGGGTGAAGTTTGCACTGAACCTGTCTGCCAGTATGTTGGCAATGTCTGTGGGTTCAGTGATTTTTGTATCATTTTGGACTAATTCTGAGCATATCTGGGAGTTTCCACCCAGGTTCCTAACATAGCTGAAAAAGGCCTTATGATTGTCCTTTGAATCCATGGCAATTTTTCTCTCAAAATTGGCCTTAGTTGATTTTATGAGTGCTCGTATTTTTTTACTAATAATGATCAGGGGTGACTTCCCTTTTATGGATTTTGTTCTATCATGTAATAGCTTTCTCCTCTTATTGTAAAGTTTGTTAATGGCTGGGGTCCACCAGACTGGACGTTTGCCCTTTGTGGAAAGAGTCTTGGTTTTATTTGGGATTGCCTGATCCATGCAGTCCTGGAGGTGTTCATAGAAGGCATTTGTAAGGGCTTCCGCAGCTTGGGTTGTGGTTTCCACTGGCTCAGGGGCCTTGAAGGATACCACACCAGTCTTGAGTAGTGTGAAGTTTGCTTTAGAGAAGTTCTTCACTATGGTCTTTGTTGTTTGGGGTGGGGGCGGGATGTGGATTTCCAGTGAGATTAGTTTATGATCAGTTCTCACCCATGGGGGATATACCTCGGTGTGGAGCATTTTGTCCCCATGTTTGTGACAATGAGATCTAGTATATTTTCTCCTCTCGTGGGAACAGTGACTAGCTGTTCCATGGCATTTGAATTTATGAACTCCAGGAACCATTGGGCTAGAAAGTTAGGGCTTGAGTAATGTTCCCAGTCTATATTCGGGTAGTTGAAGTCACCCAATATGATGGTGTTTGGAGATACATTTATACCCTCCAGTGTTTTCAGGAAGGCTGTGTGGGGTTCCTGAGTTTGAGAGGGTGGCCTGTAGCATGCTACAATTTGTAGAGCAGTTTTGCCTGTGGTTAGTTGCACCTGGATGGTTTCCGAAGCTTCGTGCGTTGCCACCAACCTGGAGGTGTGGGTATCCTTTATGAATATGGATACACCCCCTCCTTTTGTGGTGTGGTCCGGGTTTTGGGGGCGGAACGCATGATATGAGGTAAAACCTAATAGTCACAAATAGTCACAAATGGCATTGTTTTGCCAGGGTGCTCTCAGGAGCCTTGAACCAGGTTTCAGTTACAGCACAGACATCGATGTTCTCCATACTGAGAAGGGCCTCGAGTGCGTGCATTTTGAGATTTAGACTTCTGGCATTGAGCAGCATTACCCTCAGTTTCTTCCCATTTTTGTTTTCTAGGGTGGTAGGTTTAGAATTTGAGCCTTGCCTAAAAAAGGCACTATGGGGGTGGCAAGAGCCTTAGCCAATATCCGGAATCCCAGGGGTGACAGGTGCAAGGTGTTAAGTTTGCAATGTTGCAGCCAGTGAGGCTTGCTAAAGCTATATGGGCTGAGAACACCTTCAGTGCATTTCTCACAAGACTGTGCGATATCATTACATTACTGTATACCTCACATCCTTTGCATAACTGATATTCCTACCATGAAAGGTGGACTGTATATGTGCCTATATGTATATGTATATGTACACCAATGGATGTGTATATGTATGTATATATATATATATATTATATATAGAGAGAGAGAGACATAGTCATATATAGTGAGACAGATGCCTGGTGTCAAACCCATGCTGTAAAGCTATAAGCCAACTAAAGCATAGTCATCCACTTTTACAAAACATAGTATCCCACAGTACCACATAGGTAGTAGCCCCCAACATGTTGAACAGGTACCTATGTGGACATACAGCCAAGTGTTACATCATCTCTCCTTTGATAATCACATTTCCAAAGGTATTTTGAAATCCCTCGGTGAATCACATAAGCAATAAGGGGTCTGCATGCATATCCGCAAAGGTTGTTGTACACCTATAATGAATAGCCATCATTGACAGACTTTGCTGCGTTTGAACAGGTCTGAAATATACCTCAGGCATAAACCCTTACTCACACTATTCAATAGAAACCGTAATGAGTGTGTGTGACATGGATGACCTAGGCCAGGGATCACTGCAGTTGCTGGGCTTGTCACAAGCATACAGATGTGACCTAAGGTCTGGAAAGCGGCAGCACACTCTAGCAAAGATAACAGATGTGTTCATGGAGAAAGCAGGGTTCCCACCTATGAAATAATTGAGGTCACGTACGTATATGTATTTGCCACACAGCTACCTGACATGTGCAATGCACATACTGTTTTCATTGTGATATGTCATACAGTAGTAAAAGCAAAACCCACAACACATTGCCCAATAGTGTCACACACATAGAGCACACACACACACTCACCAAGTGCAGGATTCAAACCCCTACCTTACTACTTTCTGATATTAGAGCAGTACACATTAACACAACGTGCTATACACATTACTGGGAGTTCTCTTTTCCACAGGTATATTTGTAGGATGGTGACATCATCAGACTTGACAAAGATAAGTATACTACTTTTAAGGTGTTTTAGTAGTCTCCAAAAAGGTTGCTCTTCTCCGAGGAGATACACACACACACACAGTTGTCAAGTGCTGGATTCAAACCCCTACCTAATTACTTTATGATACTAGAGGAATACACATTAACACGACATGCTATACACATTACTGGGCATTCTCTTTTCCACAGGTATATTTGTAGGATAGTGACATCATCAGACTTGACAAAGATAAGTATACCACTTTTAAGGTGTTTTAGTAGTCTCCAAAAAGGTTGTTCCTGTCCAAGGAGATACATAGACATACACACTCATACAGTTGTCAAGTGCAGGATTCAAACCCCTACCTAACTACTTTATGATACTAGAGGAGTATGCATTTACAAAACACGCTATACACATTACTGGGAGTTCTATTTTCCACAGGTATATTTGTAGGATGGTGACATCATCAGACTAGACAAAGTGGGTTACATTAGGTGACATTAGGTAGGCTACATAGAAGGAAGTTCTAAACACTTTGGCCATGTGATCATCAAAGGAGAGTTTACTATCTACCTGGGTCCCCAGGGCCATAATTGCTTTTTCTGTACATACTGGATTACCACCTATGTGGTAATTTGTGTGCACTTTGTTTTATCCTAAGGGGATGTCTATGCATTCTTTGGCATTCTGCTTGAGGGCATTGTTTTGACACCAGGTATCTGTCTCTGTAAGACCCTTCTGGAGGATGTCTGTGTCAGCCATAGAGTCGATCATGGACCACAGTTAGCAGTCATCTGCAAACGTGTTCAGCCATACTCCTCCCGTGCTTGCCTGTACCTCGGAGCAGTATCTACTGAACAGGTGGGGTCCCAGGACCAAGACCTGTGGGATGCCATTTGTGACTGGTTTAGAGTCGGACATGTCACCTGCAACTCTGAACATGTGTGTTTGATCTGTGAGCCAGTTGGCCACCCATCCTGTGACATAGTTGTTAATGTTCAAGCTGGCAAGCTTGTCCATGATGCCAGAGTGGGGAATGGTGTTGAAAGGCCTTAGTGAGGTCCAGGTGGGCTGTGTGGACTACTTTCATCTCCATCTATGTCCTTGGTAACTGTTTCAAAGAAGTCAACTAGGTTTAGGAGGCAGGATCTGCCTTTAACAAAGCCAAGGTGGGTAGAGTCCAGTGTCTGGAGGTTCCCAATGTCTCTGTTTATGGGTTCCATGATAATTTTCTCCATAGCTTTGCAGACCAGGCTGAGTAGGTCTATAGGGCAATAGTTTCCAGGTTCTGTTGTGGCACCCTCTTTGTGGAGCTGGATGACCGTTGCTGTATGCCATTCATTGGGTACATAGCTTTTGGTAAGGTTGAGTCTGGACAGTGAATGTAGGTGAGGATATAGTTCCTTTTGGGGCTGGTGTAAGCTGCAGCCTGGGACACCATCCAGTCCCATTGATGCTGTGTTCTTAGCTTTGGAGAAGGCTGCTTTTACCTGCATGTCCATGAAGTCTGGGGCTCTGCATTCTTCTGGGATGGACATAAGCCCTTTTGGGGGTGATGGGGGGGGGGAGTTTGCACTGAACTTGTCTTCCAGGATGTGGGCAGTGTCAGTTGGTTCAGTGTGTCTTTTGCCATTTTGCAGTAGCTGACAGCATATCTAAATATTTGGTATAGCTAACAAAGGCTTTGTGGTTGTTATTCTTACATTCCTTGGCAATTTGTCTTTAGAAACTGGCCTTGGATTATTTAATGAGCGATCATTGTTTCTTCCTAATAATGGTCAGTGATGCCTTTCCTTTTGTGAAGTTTGCTCTATCATGTGTTCGTTTCCTCCTTCTGTTGTATAGCTTATTTATGGGCAATGACCACCAGATTGGTTTCTTATTTTTGGAGGAGTGCGTCTTGGTTTTATTTGGGATGTCTCGATCCATGCATCCCTGTAGATGCTCATAGAATGCACTTGTAAATGATTCAGCAGATTGTATAGCATTGTCCTATAGCAAGGGGGCTTTGGAACTTTCCACTTTGGTCTTGGGAAGTGTGCAGTTTGCTTTTGAAAATGTCTTCACAGTGGTTTCCTTGACTGGGGGGTGGGATGTGGATGTCCAGTGTGATTACTTTATGATCTGATATTACCAGCGACGGGTTTATCTCTGTTGTGGAACACTGGTACCCCATGTTGGTGATGATCAGGTCCAGTATGTTGTCACCTCTAGTGGGCGTGGTGACCAGCTGTTCTAGGGCATTTGAATTTTTAAACTCTAGGAAACATTGGGCAAAGGACGTTGTACACGAGTAATTCTCCCACTCAATGTTTGGGGTAGTTGTAATCTCCTCATATAATGGTGTTTGTAGGTCCTTTATATTTTCAACCGTTCTCAGGAATACTGAGTGAGGTTCCTGAGACAAGGTAGGTGATCTGTAGCAGGCTACAATCTGATAAGCAGCTTTGCCCAATGTTAGTTGCACTTGCCTGGTCTCCAAGGCCTCATGCTGTGCCACTAACCTAAAGGTGTGGGTATTCATAAGGTAAATGGATACACCCCTTCCTTTTGTATTTCACTCTGGGTTTTGTGGCCGTAGAGCAGAGGGATTGTGAGTGTTCTACGTGGAGCATGTCCAACAGCTCTGTGTTTGACATAGCTTTGTATGTTAGGCAGAGATCACCTCTAAGTAGGCAATATGCAAGAGAGTACAGCTGGAGCATTTTGAGACGGTCTGTGTATGGCATGTATTTCAGGCCGCTAATGCTGTTTATTGATATTGATATTCATTGATATTTATGACATAGCGAAAGAAAGCTTCATGGTTCTCTATGGACTCTTTGACAATATTTTTGCCAGAACATGGATTGGATAGTGTTA
Source organism: Protopterus annectens (assembly GCF_019279795.1). NCBI lineage: Eukaryota > Metazoa > Chordata > Ceratodontiformes > Protopteridae > Protopterus > Protopterus annectens. Next base: position 1,080,455,797 of record NC_056735.1, read on the forward strand.
GGAGTGCTCATTGTTTACTGATGATACTGATCAGAGATTTATTGATCTTCTTTGAATTTTACACTTTCTTTCAACAACTTAAGTACTTGTAGCACATAGTTTGATTATGACAGGAGTCCAATATATTATATGGGTCTGTTTTCATATCACTGTGTGCGCAAGGCAGGATTGGTGAATAGTGACAAGTTTCTGGGGTAAGAACTGCAACTGCCAGGTATGTGTGGCTCACTGCTGTACTCCGACATGGCCTAAGTGCGTGAACATGCCCAGTATGACCTTTCAGTATGTTGCTGACTGAAATTTGCTAAATAAGTGTGTGAGCATGCCCAGTACAGACATATATACTATATGTGTGTGAAAAATCAAGTTGTTTTTTACTTCAGGGCTCACCTTTGTGTTGTACATCGACAGGAAGCATGCTGTGCCTGCAGGGCTTCCATGAGTCACTTTGCATACACTTATCAACATTTCTACATACAGGGGGGACAGCTATTATTTGTACATTTCTACCCGGGGGCACACCTGATTGTTACTGTGGGTGTATATAGGATAAGGGGTTCACCTGACACTTATACACATTTGCTAGGCCTGCACTGCTATGTCAGGTACTCCATTTCAGTCTGTACTATTGCCTGTTATACTGGCTTGAGGCATACTACTGTACTACAGATCTAGGTTCCAATTTCACGTATATTAGTTTGTGACTTCATAGCCTACCCAAACCACATCACACTGCCTGGCCTGCTGTTATCTGTCTGCATAGGCCTGGGGTGAAGTTCAGAGGGCATGCAACAGCATTTGTTTGTGTTTGCATTAGTCTACAATTGTCCTGCTGTGTCTGCGCCAGTGAAATGCTGTCATGGCTTAGTGGTTCAGTACTGTGACTATAGTGCACAGTATCCTGAGTTTGAGCCCTGTCACTGCTTTTTATTTTCCTGCTGGGCAGACCTGACTGGTTAAGGAACAGTAAAGCAGGTGTGAGCGTGTTTACCCGACTTTGCTCGACTTTACCTGACTTTGCCCAACATTGCCCAATGTTGCCCAACGTTGCTCAATGTTGCACTAGTTTGCGCGGTGCACAGCTCCATGCAATTGTGCTTAAATATGCTAAACAGTGGTAAAAGCTGCTTAGCACTGCTTTATATTGCTTAAAACATGGCAATCATGCCTCAGGTGGTGCTGCAGGGCTGCCTATGTCAGATGCACATAGTACACTCCCTATACATGTTTGAAAACAGGTAGTGTCAAGTTAGGCATCCCTTTTATTTTATGTGCGAGTCAGAGAGAGCTATCATTTCCAGGGTTCCTACTGAGCCAGTGTATGTCCTATCCTTTGCCTCTTTGCCAAGGCCAAGGCATACTGGGCATGCCTCCTTCTGCCTACTGGGGCAGGCTCAGATTCTTCCTCCTCCGAGTCACGCTCTGCCTGTGATGGCCTTGGCAATGGTGGGGGGCTGTTTGGCCCTGCCCCATGCCATTCCTACTGCAGCTGTTTTCGCAGGATCATTTTGGTAGCATGGCACATACCATGACAATGTGGGTACATGTAGTTGGTGAGTACTGCAAGGCTCCACCAGATGTGTCCAGGCACCGGAACCATGACTTGAGCATCCCAAACACACGCTCGATTACATTTCGTGTTTGTGTGTGTGCCTCATTATGGAGTTCTTGTTCAGTTGTGTGTGCATTTCTGATGGGTGTCATCAGCCATGGCTCTAGTGCGTATCCAGCATCCCCCACTAGGTGACCGTCAGGGATGTCCCCATTGGCAAATGTCTGGTACAGCTGCATCAGATGCCAGATATGGGAATCATGGTAGCTTCCAGGGCAGCCAGCACACACATTCAGTATTATGCCCTAGGCGTCGCACATGACCTGGCAGTTGATGGAGGGGAAGGCCTTGCAGTTGATCTAGGCCCTACCCCGTTCACCGGCTGGTGCTTTGATGTGTATGTGCGTGCAGTCTATTTCACCCACTACCTCAGGGTATTCCACTATTTGCTGGAAAAGACGCATATTGCTGGCCAATGCCTCATGGGAATTGTGGAAATATACATGATCACCAACATGTGCTGACCTGGCATTCAGGAACTGGTGCAGTACCCTGGATGCTGAAGCCTGTGAAATCCCCATCATGTCACCAGTTGGTCTCTGGAAGGTACCTGTTGCTAGTATTCTTAGGCCAACACATACCTTGGTTTCCACTGGGATGGGTTCCCCTCTGTTGGTTCTGTGTGTGAGGCATTGCATGCACAGCTCAACAATTTGCTGCAGGAGGTCTCTGTCCACTCTATAATGCTCCACTATCTCCAGCTCATGTAGCCCCTGGTAGGTTACCCTGGGTCTGTACACTCTCCTCCGTCTCCTCACTGTGGGTTGCTCAGCAGCATTCGCAGTGGCCCCACCCTCAGCATCTTGCACGTGTTGGCTTATGATAGCAATGGCAGCCCCTAACATTTTTTTTGTCTGAGTTAAGCTTTTTAAGTTTTCACTCTTTGTATACTGCAGTGTTGCAGTGTTCTTGAGAAAAACATGGGGGGATGTTGTTTGCAGAGTTTTAAGTGCTGGGCTGGGCTGGGCTAGTGTACTGCCTGTGTAATTGGCTGAATCTGATTTATTTCACCTGGCAGCTCTGCTAGTTCTCCTTGGTTAACTTCCTACTACTTCTTTTCCTTCCTTTTCCCTTTCTGTTTCCACAAGGGGCAGCGCCATGCAAACAAGTGCAGACATGCGCACACGAGCACACACGCATGCACACAGGCTTACACAGGCTTAGACGGGTGTACACGCGCACACACAGGCATACACAGGCTTACACGGGCTTACATGCGTGCACACACACGCACACAGTGTAAGCACATTTGCAAGAAATTTCAGATATATCCACGGCGTACACCTTCGGTTTCTGGGTTTCAGCTAGGACAACTGTAGACATGCCTCTTCCAATCCTGAGCAACAGAGCAAACAAGCCACTCTGCTCCAATAAGCTTACAGTCTTTCATACATACCCCCTCATGATGTCACCTATCTTCTACTCTATCTACTCCCCTACTCCTACACTTACACTCTAGGGACATGGCTCACATGCCAGGGAAAATTGGGATTCACTATCCTTATCCTCATTTGCATAGGATTGCCTACTAATGCTTGGTTACATCTGTCAAACTGAGCTTCCCCCCTTAGCAACCACTACTCAGTAGCCATGTTGTCTTCAGCCTGCCATTCACTTGCATGGCAGAATAATATTTTTAATAAGAATGCCTATTTTTGGCTATTTTTTGTTTATTTTCTGGTTTTTAAAGCGCCACACGTTTGCGCGGTGCTGCGCTATGCTTAAACATCGGAGGGGGGGAAAAATTGATTTTTATTAATTTTCAACTTATAAAAATGCTAATGGCCTTATATTTGGCCATTGGCATGCTTCCTCAACTGGATGCATCCTTTATTTGGAGCTGTCATAGCTCCGTTTAGCTATTTGCAGAACGGTACTCCGTTACCAATGGAGTACATTTCTGCAAATAGCACTGCTCTTCAACGGACAGGTTAGTTGTTCCTGGATTGCAAATTTACCTAATTTGCATACATTTCAGCAGCAAATAAGGTAATTTGCATACCATAACACTGTCCGTTCAAGAGTAGTTTTAGGAGCTCTCATGCATGCCCCTGCCGGCTATTGCTGAATCGCTCGGCAGACATATTGCCTGTCTGTCGTCTTACACTAATCTTAGACTCCGTGCAAGCCTTTGTGAATCCAGCTCTATATCTTTTCTGACTCTGTTAAGAGAAAGTCTCACCATTTCCTTGGTGTTTATTGGACATCCTTCTAATATTAATTTGTAAAGTAAATAATCTAGACCTTGGCCAGCAAGAGTATTTGAATAACTAGTCAATAATTTGTTAAGCTCATTTGGCCTAATTGTTTGATTATCAGTTAAATTTCCATTATTCAATTCCAATATTTAGTATTGTTTTGATTATTTATAAATTTATAACATAGCTTTTTGTATTATTTTGAGCCAGACTAACACAGTCCCTTATGTTTGCACTTACCTTGCCATGCCTCTCAAATATCCAGATTTGTGCCTCATATGTTTGGTCTGTTCCTCATCAAATATTTGCTTTTTGGATACACCACTAAGTGTTGAAGTCACTAAATAAGGACAGATATTTGAGTTTCAGACTTCATATCCTTAGAAAATGCAGAGAAACATGTATCCTGTTATTCTAGCTACTTTCTGAATTTATAACAGGGACCTGTTACTGATATGGACAGCAGGCAGAAACTAATTTATTTTTTTATTCTGCTGCTGATTTTTGCTGATCAATACTGGCAGATTTGATTGCCTAACATGAGACCTGGCCTTAATAAGTTAAACAACGTGTGCTTAACATTTGTTAAGATCGGGGTTCACCCTATAGTAGTGCTTAACAGATTTGCCTTTTTCCAAATATCAGCGTGCAATCACCGCTCTCCATGCAGTACATATTCCTAAAAGCTATTGAAACATTCCTTAAATCTATTTCTCCATGTTGAGTACTTCATTAATTATTTGTCTAAACTCTTTTTTTTCTTATTTAACTTTATTAACTTATTATTCCACCAAAATGAAAACTTACATTTTGCAAAATTACTCTTACTCTCTACATTAATCTTCCTTACTGAAGATGTTAACAAAAATTCCAAAATAGTGTAACCAGAGTGTACAGCATTATTATATTCTGTACAGTTAATATTAAAAAGCTTATTACTTAATTCCTCATAATTAACCTTATTAATTAAAAGCATGCAATTTAAGATGTTACCCCAACCCCATGAGTAAAAATGGGAAAAAGGGGTTGTGGATGGATGGATGCATTTATCCCTTGCTAACAAAGGCTTCTCAAAGCATTTAATATTAACCTCAACAGACAAATGATCCAAAAGCAATAATGGTGGTCCCACTCTAACATTATCTATTCTTTCATCAAAACTAGTTAATATAATGTGTAAAATATCCTGTCTTCTAGTTGCTTCACTGACCAATTGGGAAACAAAATCCTCGGGATTCATGAAGCTTGCGCCAGTCGCAGGCGTAGCGTAGGCGGTATAATGCCAAATATGGCTGCCGAGCGATTCAGGTACGATCCAATTCCACATGCACTATCAGCGTACGCCAGATCTGTGCAGCCCTCGGCTCAGGTATGCTAATCACCCCATGAGCAGTACTGCACCATGCAAATGAAGGTACATAGCGATTCATTAAGTGGTGCAGGCGTAGCGTAAGCCCACAGAAATGTAAACCAAAAAAAAACGGTTTACATTTTGCCAAACAGAACATCGGAGCTATGAAAGCAGACCAGACTCATGTATTACAAAGTTAACATATGCCAATGGCTAAATATACAGCCAATGGCATAAGAAAAGATGCACAACACCTAAAAAACAACATTTAATGTCATGTCCACAGTAACGCAAATTACAACCGCAGGGCATGTATGTGCAAATGGGAACACAAGGAAAATATATACAAATGTCATAAAATCACAATGTAATACAAATCATGATTTCACCATAATAATCAATGGTATGCATGGTACACCACAACCAAGCTGCAAGGGTTGCTAAGGGTCTATGACAGTTTTCGGAGCGGTAACTATAAATTAGTAGTCAATGCTATGTAAATGAGGCAAGTAATAGTGAATCGCAAACGTCTCGCCGGACTAAGGATGTACCATACGGTGCAGCATTACAACACCGAGGAGTGGTTTGAAGGTATACATGACATCAGCAGTGGGGTGTGCCACCTTAGCTGTAAGCACATTGGAGCAATGCAAATCCAGGCTGCCCATTGCTAAGCAAAGCCGCAGGATAGGGGTGGGGATGTAGGTATAGCATCGTTTAGCTGAGAGCAGATATGGTGCCAGAAAGCGCATGTGTACATGGATGAAAACGTGCCTGAAACCCGGTAAGCGGACGCACGCGCCGTGCACCATAGCTCAAACAGGAAGGTTAGGGGAAGAAAATAAGGAAATGCCGCAGTAGGGTAATTGGAGTACAACTGAGCAATTAACACCTATTAACTCACAGTGGGCAATCGACGGCAGCTAACAAGTCTGCTCGCAGCAACCTGCAGAACAGGATAGGGGAGGTGTCGGATTGCAAAGAAAAGAGAACTGTCATAGCAGAGCAAAGCAAACCTGCATTAGATCGGCCATAGAACACATTTCGCAAGATAAGCCAGGTTTTGGAAAGTACAAAAGAAAGCAGGCTGCAGGATGCATGCCAGAAAATGGGAGGGGAAACATTAAGAAATGTTAAGGGAAGGTCAAGAGGTAATCCATGGCAGCTAAATGTAATTCAACACCAAAGGCACCACAATAGCAGTACCTGTGGTAAAACACATAAGATACCCTGTAGCTCCGATTGTACATACACACCCTATGACATCATTAGTGTTCAAAGCACAATAGTATAAAGTGTGTAGGCACCTCACACACACCTGTGCATTCCCAAACACTGCACCATCGGTGTAAACAGATGGGGAACTTTTACAGTGTACATGTTGGGAGCTGCCATAGCTGTGATTTATCACCCTGTGTTAGAGACTGAAGGTGTTGTGGAGGATGATGCTGACAACCACCGCAGGCCCCGGTGGAGGAGAAGAGTGTTCAGACCAAGGGTAACCTACCAGGGGCTACATGATCTGGAGATAGCAGAGCATTACAGGGTGGACAGGGACATCTTACAGCAAATAGTTGAGCTGTGCCGGCCATGCCTGAGATCCAGAAACAACAGAGGGGAACCCATCCCAGTGGACACGTAGGTATGTGTAAGCTTGAGAATACTAGCCACAGGTACCTTTCAAAGGCCAACTGGAGATATAATGGGGATCTCACAGGCATCAGCATCCAGGGTACTACACCAGTTCCTGGATGCCATGTTACCACATGCCAATGAGCATATATACTTCCCATGAACTCAGTAGGAGTTGGCCAGCAATATGCATCTCTTCCACCATGTGGCACACTACCCAGAGGTATTGGGTGCAATAGACTGTACGTACATACATATCAAGTCACCACCCGGTGAGCATAGTAGGCACTACATAAACCACAAGGGATACCACTCCATCAACTGCCATGTCATGTGCAATGCCCAGGGCATTATCATGGATGTGTGTGCTGGCAGCCCTGGAAGCTACCATGACTCCCACATCTGGCATGCCTCACAGCTGTATCACGTATTTGTCAGGGGGGACAGCCCACATGGCCACCTTGTGGGGGATGCTGGCTATGCACTGGAGCCGTGGATGATGACTCCCATCAGTAATGCACACACACCCATGCAAGAACGCCATAATGAGGCACACGCACAAACCAGAATCATCATAGAGCGTGTGTTTGGGATGCTGAAATCATGGTTCCGTTGCTTGGACATATGTGGTGGAGCCTTGCAGTACTCTCCAGGCACGTGTGCCCACATCTTCATAGTATGTGCCATGCTACATAATATGATCCTGCGGAAACAGCTGCAGCAGGGACATAATGGTGAAGGCCCTCACAGCCCATCGCAATTGCCAAGGCCATCACAGGCACAGAGGGATTCAGACCACGAACACCCTGTGCCAGCCCCAGTAGACAGATGGAGGGGTGCCCAATATGCCCACGCCTTGGCAAAGAGGAAACGTACAGCACATACACTGACAATGTAGGCCCCTACAGACTGACACACCTCTCCACCTGCACACAAAGTAAACTGGATGGCACAAACACACGACCACCTGCAAATTGTAATGTATAGGTGGCCTACTGTGTGAATACTACATAGGCAGCCCTCAACCATTGCACACACAACAGCTATTGGAACAAGGAATGTCAACACTTGAACAGTACATGCAACAGCATATGTTGATACTGTATGTATAGGTACCTAGGTACATCGGTAGGTACATGCCCGATTGTCAGAGGCCATTCATCAACTGAGGCAAACAGTGTCTGCTGTCGCCACCACATCGATTAACCAACTGTCCCTCAGTGGAGCAGAGCCAATTGCGGGACCCATGTGTGTAATCACTGTTCCCTGCACACTCTGCATGGATTCCCTGGTGTGTTAATGAGGGGCTCCATATAATGTAATCAGGGATGTAGTGGCAAAGCATGGGGAGTACCCATGACAGCTATCTGTCACTCCAGCATGCTCCATTTATGGTTGTGTGAAGGTGTAGCACATTTTAGTGTGTGGCTCGCTGTGACATACATTCCCAATGCTGGAGCACATCCATTAAACATCACTTGGACATACCATTAATAGGTCTCATCCATATGTAAACTAACTGAGTTACACATTTGATTGCAGTATGGAGTAACAGCCATAGTACAGTCCACATACAAAACACCATAACACGTGTACAAATCCCGGATGCCCAAGTGGTAAATGCACTGACTGTCGTGCATGTTCCCGGTTCCACGTCCTGCAAGGGACGTTACGTAATCCCGAAGGCACGAATAATGGATGTTGGATGCAGGTCATCAGATCAGGTTTAGCACATGTTAGCGGGTTTATGTGTTGGCAAGTGCTGGTAAGCGTCATTTAAACATGACTATACGGATATGCGCGAAACAGGGCTAAGCTTTGCTGAATATCGTGCAGATCATGGTCAACAATGTCCAGAACAGGTGAAACTAGCATTATTCACTCCTGTACTAATAGTGCCTGCTCTGAAGGCTAAAACGACCACTGCCAGGAGTAGAACACACAATCATGTACGCAATCACCTAACACTAAGCTACCCAAGATGTACCAATGGCAGGTGTGTATTGTGACAGGTTAAAACACAAATGTGCGGAGTCCAGGAAAAGTATACACCACCATGCACACAACGAAAGGTGTGTTCACCCTCTCTCTCTCTCTCTATATATATATATATATATATATATGTATATGTATATATGTATCTTCCTGTTGGGTCTGCTTTGCTGATATATCAAGTTGGGAATTTGTTTGTTGTTTTTCTCATATATATATATATATATATATATATATATATATATATATATATAATAGAGATAGAAAGGGTGATAGAGAGATATATATTGATATATACGGATTCACCTATATCTGCAAATATATAGATAGGTCAATGACATGTACACAACCATGGAGGTACAAATAAATAGGATACTGCCAACTATCGAATGTTTCACATACCGACACGTGTAATCACGAGGCTTAAAGGCTGAAAGTACACTAGAACCGCGAGTAATATTATCAGGATGTTAAGGGACATTTAGTTATCGCTGCCGGTGCTGCTGTCCAGGTAGGTACTGTGTTCAACTGTATTTGTGATTGCTGTAGTCTGTGTAAGTGTGTGTTGAGGGTGCCGTGTGCATTTCCGTGGGACTGTAATGTGTGTGTGTGTGTGTGTTTGCATCGTGTGTCTGTTAGTGCTAACTTGGAGGTAGATCATTATGGTAGGTATGGCCATAGCTGGGCATAGGCATACGGTTACCACCTGCCCCACTTTAAGAGGGACAGCCCCTCCCTGGGCAGTTGTGTCCTGACAACAAATATTAAAAAGGGCAAATGTCCGAGATTGTAGGGCATAATTATGTCCCATATAGTATGTAATAGTTGCATTAAATAGTTATTCCTGTATCTAAAATATGTAAATATTACATGAAACATGATAAGTAGCTAAAGTGCTACAAGAATAAGTATGTATGTAGGATAAAAGTATGTTCTATCCTGTGTACTGACCGTGGGTATGTGTCGGCCTGTAAACACCGATGTGTGTCCTGCAAATGTCCCACTATGGCCATTTGAAAAGGTGGCAACCCATGCCAAAGAGGTTCAGTCACCAACACAACTGCAATGAGTGCAAATATCTGTGACAGAAATACATGAGACAACTGTCATTTAGTAACATTCCCTTACATATCGATGCATTTCTGGAGGTATTGAAGTATCAACCTCACCTGCATGCTATATAGGAACCAATTAACAATGGCTCAATGTATAAGCCCGCAACAACCATAGTTTTAGTCTAGTAAATGATAGGTCTTCAATTAGGGAAAGAGCCCACACACATATATGGAATATGTAGAAATGCAGTCCCCACAAACCTGTATATGCTATGTACACCCACCTACATCTCCCCACACCTGAAACAATTACAGTACAGACTGTAATAACATCACAAACATCCACTCACTCAATTACATCTGCAGAAGCGTTAACATACCTTGTGAGTGACACATTTGTAATGTCGCCATGCAAAATCGTAGCTGTTGTATAATGGAACAGACGGCGATGTTACAGGTTTTGTTTGCAATAGTCCCTTATCAGACGGTTGAGATGACAGGTACACTCACATGTAGAACCACATACTCTAGCCATCACACACAATCCACGAGGGACATGAATTCAAAATATCCGTGTCTGTCCAAATAGCAGTTGCAATTCCTCACAACAAAACGCATACAGGCCGTCTCCCCGAAGGTAGGACAAAAAGGCAATGCCCAAGTGGAGAATTCAATTATACCCCACTGTTACCGCATAATTGGCGAATGGAGTAGCTGCACAGCTGATGTGCATGTAATAATTTACTCAGGAACACCAATTGGCGGCAGGATACCACATGTTACAGGTATCTACGTATATAAGGATGCCTCGCCATGCATTCAAACCGTATGCTCATACCATAGAACCGTTTAAACAGTAAAGGTGTAAGAGAGATATTTACGAAGACTCAGAACGCTAACAAGGTATGTAGAACACTCAGTATGTTAGTGTATGTAGAGCCTGTTTTGTATTAATTAAAGTGTACGCAATGCATAAAGTGGGAAAAGGTATTATGTAGTGATGTCTTGTTGAGCATAGTAACGCTTGTAGAAATTGTGTGTCCTGCTGTGGGCCACAAGGTAAACATCTCATACACCACAAGGGATGCTACATGAGGGCTTTAAACACAACAATTCCACACCACCCGCCGTCAGTGGTAGGGTTTGTCCAACAAGTACGTGCCATAGCAGGGGATAGTATATCTTGATATACTGTCACAGTAGGCATGTGTATGGACATATAATGAGAATAACATGCCTAAGGTGGTCCTGCTGTGCAAGTATGCTTTGCATTATGGGATAATGTTTAAAATATGTGTAATGTACAGTATTGTAGGTAGATATGTCAGATATTTTACACAGCATAACTGTTATATCATGCAAACAAAAGGTATGTCTATTGGCATGTACAATACACAATAACAGGATACATATGGCTTGTAGTTACAGGACACTGTAACAGCATGATAGCTAAATGAAATGGAAGAGCTACTCAATTATCCATGCACAAAGGACATGTAATAGCTTCACAGGTTCATAGTTAGGTACTATGCTGTCTGGCCAAGTCCATTTGTAAGCCCAACTACAGTGTTTTCACTGGCGGCACCTCCCTAGGGTAGTGTCCTGTGTCTGTGAACAGCAGAGCCATGTGGTACCTGCACCTGTGTACAGTACAGCCACTGCAGTGATCCCTGGCATACATGTGTGTCTCCCATCCACCCATCGAGGTATCTCATGAAGAGTGCTAATGAGTGTCCCTGCTTGATGTACATAGGAATCATGTTCCAAAGCATGGTGAGTGTCTGGTTCAGGAATGTATCCCTCAAGCACGTCCCACTCATCATTGCGTTTGTGTACATATCCATGAGCATGTTGCTCTCAGTGGCTTTTGCTTATGTTGCTTATGTGGAGTATATCCATCAATATTGTTGTGGACATGGGCCCTGTATGTTCAGCAGAGGTCACCCCTGAGTATGCAGTATGCAAATGTGTACAGTTGTGGTGTCTGTAGTTGTGCCGCATACGTCATCCTTTGGAGGTCAATAATCCTCATGGTGTGTTAATGTTGTGGTATGTAAAGCCGTTGCTGTTCTGTAAGGTACACCCCAAAAGGGGTGTTGTACCCTTGAACGTGTGTCATACGTCATGAGTATAGAGGTACAATGGGTGCCTTTATTCCAGCTACAAACCCATTACAGATAAGGGTGGCCATGTAGGAGAATATCCACGCCACATTGGCAATATGGTTATCAAAGGAGTGGGTGCTATATACGTGTGTACTAAGATCCCATATAATGTCACATGTATGTAGGGGACTACCACCTATGTGATAGTCAGTGGGTGATTGGTGTAATCCAAAGGGGATGTCTATGCACCTTGTGTCATGCAGCTTGAGGCCATGTTATCGACACCAGGTATCCGTCACAGTGACACCCTTATGGAGGGTGTCTGTATCAGCTGGTGGATCAATCATGGCTCCTTGTTTGCAGTCATCTGGAAACCTATTCAGGGAAAGTCCCTGTGTGCTAGCCTGTACCTCAGGGAAGCATATACCGAACATGAGGGGCCATATGACCGAGGACTGTGGTATGCCAAGTGTAACTGAATTACAGTAGGTACTATGGCATGCTACCCTAATTGTGTGGGTCCTGTCCGTGAGCCACTTTGCATAACATCTTGAGACATAGGGGTTGATGTGCAGGTGGATGTGTATGTTGTCAATACCAGAACGGAGAATGGTGCTGAAAGCCAATGAGAGGACAATATAGGCTGTGTGAACCCCCTTACCATCATCAACTACCCTGGTAACTGTATGCATTACCAGGTGTAGGAGCCATGGTCTGGCCCTAACAAATCCTACCTGGGTGGCATCAAAGGTCTGGAGCCCACCAATGTCTCTGTGAATGACTTCCATGATGATGTGCCCCATAGCCTTGCAGAACAGTCCAGTCAGGCGTATAGGGCAATAGTCCCTCTGGTTCATTGTGGCGCCACCTGTGTGGAGTGTGATAACTGTTGCTGTGTGCAATTCAGGGGCCACAAGGCTATTAGTGAATCTGGTGGCCAAGTGGGGAGCCATGTCGTTCTGAGGTTTTTGTAAATCGCAGCCTAGGATGTTGGACGGTCACATGGAGTCTGTGTTCCAGGCCTTAGAGAGTGCAGGTTGGAACTGCGTAGTTGTGACCACAGGGACTCTGCATTGTTCCTGTATAGATTTTGGCCCTGTAGGGAGTGAGAGGATGTAAAGTTAGCATTGGACCTATCTGCCAGGATGTTGCCAATATCAGTTGGTTCTGTAATGTTCCTGCCTAACCGTCGTATGTCAGAGCAGATGTGGGTATTGCCATCGAGTACTGACATACCTCCATAATGCTTTGTGGTAGTCCTTGGAATGTGTTGCAGTAATGTTTATGTAGCTAGCTTTGGAGGATGTGATAAGGGATCCCAGATTCCTTCTGAGGCTGACCAGTGAGCTACCCCACCCATGGGATTGTACTCCACTTTGCAACAGCCTCCACCTTTTGTTGTACATTATGTCCATGGAACTGGACCCCCAGAGTGGCGTCCGTTATCTGGTGGGTACCATCATGGCTCTGTTTGGGATAGCATGATCCATGCAGTCGTGTAAGTGCTAATGAAGTGCACTGGTGTATGTTTCAGCGTTTGTAAGTACATTGTCCATCTGCACGGGTGTCATGACATTTACTACCGATGCCATAAGATGTCTGAAGTAGGCCTTGTAGAAATCTTGTGCTGTGTATTCCGTGAAGGGTGTGGTGCTGGGATGTGGATAACAAGGGTGATTAGCATACGTTCGAAAACTACCAACAAGGGAATAACCCCAGGTGTGGAACACCAGTCACATGTTGGTAATGTCCATGTCTAGGATATTGTTGGCCTTGGTGGTGGTGTGTATGGGTTGATCCAGCCGAGTGGAGGTTATGAATCCCAGAAAGCATTGGCCTAATGTGTCGGTACATGAGTAGGTATCCCAGTTAAGTGTGGGGTAGTGTCAGTCTCACATCAGTAGTTTCTGTCTGAACCCTAGTGTCCAATACATCAAGAAATGAGGGCCGGTAACCATGGGGTATGGTGTGGAATCTGTAGCAAGTTACAATGTGTATAGCAGTTCTGGCCACAGTTAGTTGCACGTGAATCACCTCTGATGCATTGTGCTAAGTAACCAGCCTGGAGGTGTGTACATCCTTGTGAAATATGGACACACCTCTGCCTTGGGTGTTCCAGTCCTGGTTACATGACTGAAAGGTGTGGTCTGTGTGTAACCTGTCAGTGCAGGTGTGCTCTCTGGAGCCTAGAGGCAGGTCCCAGTCACTGCAGAGATATCGAAGTTGTCCATTATAAGGAGTGCCTCGCCTGAGTGCATTAGAGATGAAGATGTCAAGCATTGAGTAACATTACCTCAGATTTTGCTTGCCTGTTCCTGTTCTGTTGGTGAATATGTTATTAGAAACTGTCCAAGACAGGCAGTATAGGAGCAGCAAGAGCCTTACATGTTATCTGTAATCCCAGGGCCGACAGGTGCAGGTCATCTGTGCCAAAGCATCATGTTTTATTGACCATGTCATTCAAAGCAGACAGATACTGGATGCCTGTGGAATGACAGCAGGAGCATAGGCAACTGTTGAAGTGAAACATTCAGTCATTGTACAGTGGTATCAGTCTGGATGAATGTAGAATGCTTCTCAGGGCTTGGGCGATACCTTCTGGGCTACAAGACCGGAGAGCTATTGCATGTCCCTGTTCATGTAGTCCAGGAAGTTACATCTCAGGGCAGTCACACTAACATGGTGAATGACAGTCAAATTGTACCTGGTGAGGTGTGGCATGGGTGCATAGGTTATGTTGCAGATCCTGTTACCCGACAGCTAGATGTAAGGGACTATTGCCTTGTGTAGCCTGCTGAGTGGGACATCAGTGTGACCGCCTACAGAGTCACCTATGACTGGTGTGTTGGGTATGTTATAACACCCTATTGCCTGTAGTTGATTGGCACACATGAGTCTGTGGGCTATAAGTAATTGGTGTTGTGTTTGGTGATGGAGGCTGCCTCTGTTGCTTACACAGAGAGTATGGAGAGGTTCTGCAAATGTCGTAGTCATACTATGTGTGGCCTGTGGTGGTGGAGATCTAGTGAGTCTATGTGATGAGTGGGGTGTGTTGCAAATGTTTAATGTCCCCACATGAATGTCAGGTTCAGTCTGGGTTGGAGAGAGCATTACCTCCAGCATGGCTACATATGTGCATCTCCCACAGGCTGTAGTGTCGTATGTTGGGAGGTGAGCATTGACTGTGTACATGAGACAATTGCTCTATTGCCTCATGTTTGCCAAATTCATCATATAGACAGGCAATAATACTGGTAAGTTACACTTGGACATGCCTGTATATTCAACCATGTCTCACAAGATATGTGAGGTACTTGTATACAACAGCTATTGTATTGTAAGCAAGCTGGAAATGTAAGGACAAACAGTGTACTTGTAGGAAATGAGTTGGAATGGGTACTATAGTAATTAGTAGCTCATGAAGTGCTTACATGTTCTGAACAAGTGCTGAGCATTAATATGCAATACAGATAGGGTGTTGGATAATATAAACCCACTGCAACCCACAAGTGGAGACGCCAGTCATAATTGGAGGCACTGCACTATTACCCTGCTGAGTATGGTATGCAAGTCTGTGAACCTTTATCAACGTAGATGTTAGCAGTACAGATGTAGATGACAGTACGGATGATTTCACTCTGCATAGCATACCTGTGACAGGTCATAGGACATCATCACCCATACTGTGTTCCAGCTACACTGAGTATACTAGATGTACCTTCATATGTCACAGGTGTGTTCTACCAGTGGCCTGTTGACAGAAGCAACACTACAAAAAGTGTCTGAGTGACATGTGCATATCACACCAGTGGCAGCTACAGTAAAACAGGGTTAATGTTTTGTACTCCCCCCTCATTGTAGCCCATACCACACAGACAAATGGGAGGCATCTGCGTATGTAAGGATGTGAATGGCCATGACCTAGGAGCAATAGCTGTCTCAGTGTTGTGGACAACATACAGAATGGGCTTTGTGGGTGAGGTGCATGACATATTTGCACAATCTGACAGATGCTAATAGCATTGTCACCGCTAGGTGAATAACCCTGTACCCATTAACTACCACCTAGGCAGCGGTCAACATTATGGACACTGTGTGTAAGGGATGCTGCTGTGCAGTTCACCTCCCTGAGCTGGCGACGTCTCAAGGCATATTAGGTAGTCATATGAGGCACCCATGTCATGACAGGGTGCCATCCATGAGCCTGGAGATCATTGGACAGGCATACTCAGCACGGTGACCAATATCGGATCACATATCACCTTTAAGGGGTATTGGCCATGCGTGGATGGGTGACACCAGCCTTCACAATCCTCACCTCCACTATGCAGCATGATGGCTACCTTGCATAAAGACATGTGCAACACTGTGATGTCGGACATGCTACACGTACATATCCTGATCTGAAAGACATACGTCATGGACAGCCACCTTCCTACTACAAGGATTGCCACATACTGGACAGATCCCTGTGCCATACATTTTACATACTCCTGCCATACCATGCAACCCTGTCCATCAAAGCTGCACATGTCATCTCTGTCATACATGGTGCGATGACCGCATGGTAGATGTATCATTAACTGCCTGGATCAGTAATGTGGCACTGATGCACCTGGCGGTGGAAAAATGGCTGTCGAATACAGCTAGAAAACCTTGCCCGTACATGCTATAGTTGATAACCATCCCTGCGCATAATGTCCGGCTAGCCATTGTCCCATGTGTATCACATGTGCAACACAGGCAATATGTGGCAGGATTTTGAACTGCTGTACAGTGCCGTGTAGATGTATATGACAAAACACATGCATGTAAAGGTTTCCATGCGCATGTCTGCATTGTCACTGCTCATGTCCGTTAAGGCAGTGTATGTGTTGATATGTGACATATACACAGCATCAAGGTCAACAGCATTACTGTGGACACATTCAGGCATGTGCTGATAGATAAGAACACCAGTACAGGCAAACAGACATGCCCACATCAAGACAGCATTCACATGGAGTATGAGAAATGTAATGAGGTGACACACATATATGGTGATGATATCCAATGCACAACGGGTGTTACATGTGTGTGACACAAACATGTCAGTCGTGTCAGTGTCATGACGGTTTGCAAAGATAACTGTTCATATGTACTAGATTTAATACAAATGTATGTGCAGCTGTATCTCTGTACATCTCTGTGATACTGTGACCTGTCTCCATCATTATGTCTTCCAGATAATGCCTCATTCACACCTGCCAGCGTATGGCCGCCTGGAGGATGATGCCCTCATACCGTACCTCCATGACAACTATGAGGTTGTTCAGCCATGTGCCACAGCATGCCCAGCAGCATGACAACCTGTGGCAGGAACTTCGCAGGAGGGTTAATGATGTGGGTGACCATAACCGCACCTACCAGCAGGTGCGCAGACACTGCACGGACCTGATATGTCATGCGAAACAGCATGCCAATGCAATCACCAGGGAACAAGGTAGAACAGGTGGTGGGCCACCAACCCAGCCCACACTCACACCTACCGAAGAGCTACTGGCCAGCCTGGGGACACCCACAGAACAGCATCCACAAACACTAGCTGCCATTGTGGAGGTGGGTGTCTCTCAACCACTGAGCCCGGAGTTGCCTGGTAAGTCACTACTGCACATATAACTATCATATCCCATTTAGTTGCATGTGTCACTGTACAATATGTAATGTAACATCATATGCAAGGTATGTTTACACACATGCCGCATACTATAGTATGCTACCCTGTGTATGCACACATGTGCATACTATATGCTGTTGTAGAGGCGAATGTGTTAACATGCACAGTGCACCCTGTAGCTGTCATACAGTCATGGATAATGTTCAAACTGCTGTGTCACCCCTATACAGGTACCTCTGGCGTGCCACACAGACACCAGTCCATTGCAAGTGAGACAGTTATCAGTATCAGGCATGTTAATGCATAGATCTATTTGCCATGTGGCCAGTTAACACATGTACACATAATGTATGGTCCAGTCACGATATACAGGTCGCATCTGTCATCAATCACACTGGCTACCCATGTGCAATATATACAAACTAAATGAAACACCGACATGAAACCACAGTATCTGTCATTGCTAGATGTGTGGACAGCTGTGCATACAACAGTGGAGGTGTTGTTCAATGTAGGATTATGTACTATACATTGGAACAACACATGTGTGGTACGCAAACAGTACCACACAGTGAGCTGGGATATGGGCAGCCCACAGGATTCACCATTGTGGAATATGCCCCTGCAATGGGTGCACACATTGTGATGTGCCATCTGACATGTCCCAGACATGTGGTGTTCCGGCTGCAATATTGTCTCACTATCCCATAATACATACCCCACATACCAAACATACAAACCTTTGTCTGCATAACCCTGTGGACAGTGACGTATCTGACATCTATGGGTGTATGACATATGGGACAACACAGACATGTGAGATAGATGCCCATCACAAACATTTGGCCAACACATGTTCACACATGGCCATGGAGGATGGCCAGAGACATGTAGCAACACACAGTAGATGTGATGTGTATACACCCTGTTGCACATTGTCCACACATGGCCCAACTATAGCCTTTGTCGAATGGTTATATAGTTGATGTGGAACACTGGACATCCTAAAAGCCTATGCACAGCTTGTGGAGGTGTCACTTAATTCGACCATATAAGATGTGATGAACATCATGACTGTGTCATAGCATGACAGTAGTCACCTGTACAGCTTCCACAGACATAGACACCACATCAGGCCACAGATACCGTACATTTCCCTTGCTGCTGTTGGACATCACTGTCAGCCATGCACCTCGTGTGTGTGGTACATAAATGTCATGTGGGACATGGTGTATTGACAAGTCTGCCATGTGTGGACACGGTTACTAGGCAGCTAAGACATTTTAGTAGTTGTGCAGGGGTGTCATCCGTAGTTCTTCCAGTGACCTGTCACATGACACAGCATGGTTTAGTGTGTATACACCTCAGCGACATGGGTCACAATCCACAGTAGTTATGTAATGTGTATGCACGCAGTCATGGCTATGCACTGTGTGTGTATTCCACATGGTATAGCAATATAGATGCCTCATGATGCCATGCAATTGCACAGTGTCTGTACTTCAGACTGTATAGCAATGTAGATGCCTCATACTACCCTTCAATGCTCATGCACATCTACTAAAAGTGCATTCTTTCTGTAGGGCATACAGACAACACTGCAATGTGATACCCATTACACCACTGTACATGTGTCAGGACACCATTGTGTCAGACATGTATGCATGTCAATGCACACGTCAGCAGATGACATGTCATACTACATTGTAAAGTCAAGGTCACATCAGCCATGTGTACTGTTAACCTGTGCTGGTCCACATGGTGTATCACAGGGATGCATGCTTACTACCATGATTGTGTGAACTGCATGGCTTCTGATATGACACTTGCAACCCAGGGATGTATGCTAACTACCACTATTAATGTCTGAGCTGCATGCCGTCTGCTGTATCACATGCATGCTGCATGCCGTCTGTCAAATCACATGCATGGTCTGTGTCTGTGTGTCTGTGTCTGTGTGTCTGTGTCTGTGTGTCTGTCTCTGTGTGTCTGTGTCTGTTGCTGTGTTTGTCTGTCTCTGTGTGTGTCTGTCTCTGTGTGTCTGTGTCTGTCTCTGTGTGTGTCTGTCTCTGTGTGTGTCTGTATCTGTGTCTGTGTGTCTGTGTCTCTGTGTGTCTGTGTGTCTGTGTCTCTGTCTGTCTGTGTGTCTGTGTCTCTGTCTGTTGTAATGTAGAGTCTTTCTTTGCATTCACAGGTGATGTAGGTGCATTACCCTCCTGCGGTCCATCTGATTTTAGTGTCCCCACAGACTCTAGCAGTGATGAACATATGCATGAGGCACAGGCAGGGTTGTCAGGGGCTGAATCTGTGCCAGTGGTTGCCATCCCAGCTATGTACCCCTCTTCCCCACACACAGTTCTCATGCCAGCACATACCCCATCACCAGTGGCCATAGAGGAAGGACAGTCAGCGTGTGTTAGCTTGGAACAGGAACATATGTTGGCTACAGAAGGTGTGTCTTCACACCATGGTGTCAGTGTAATGACTGCAGATGTGCTACACAGGCATGTGGCCAGTGCGGCTCATAGGAGGACCTCTGGCAGACATGCACCTGCAGGACAGAGCACAGCAGCTGGTGTCACCAGATGCATGTTTCAGACTGTAATGGTGGCACAGGCACGTGCTGAATGGCAGAACAGAGAAGGGCAGAGGCTTCAGAGGGCTGCTATCCGTTCTTTAAATGACAACATCCAGGCATTGGCAAATGCTCAACAGCAGATTGCTGATGTTCTGAATAGGCAATTGGGTGACATGGTTGGAATCCTTGACCATGGCATGACAATCCGCGAGCGTGAGCTGTCTGTGCTGGAACATCTGGTAGGAGTGAGGCGTAGGCCACGTGGACGTAGGCCAGCTACACCACCTGGTGCAGGTCAAAGTGAACGAGCTACCTCACATGCCCGCTCCCACAGTGCCGGTAGCAGTAGCAGTGCAGCTGTTGCTGCACTGTCCACCAGGACAAAGCAGGCCACGTGGACATGGCCCTGGATGTTCCCAGTGGGGACACGGTTCCAGTGGACATGTGTCTTCGGACAGTAGCCAATCTGTACCTCTGCCTGGTAGTGCCCGTGCAACCCCTGGCAGGCACAGGTCACGTGGCCGTAGCTGGACACAGTGAGCTGTACATTCTGGTCTGTACAATCAGGAGCTGTTAATAATACCCCTGTGCAGGCCGGACACATGGCAGAACTGTGAGCACACATGCACCCACACAGGAGAAACATCTGTAGGGCACCGCAACACCCACATGCATAACAACCACACATGTCCAATCAGATCACCGGCCCTAACCCACACACATGATGTCATCCACTGGTGCAGCCTATGCCCCTGGCAAACATTATCACCCTATGCATATGATGATGCCTGTGCCGCATCCCTGTCATCCACACCATCGGTGCAGGGACATGCTCATATGGTCTGATGCACAGGGTGAACAGAATAGTGAGATAAGTGTATATTACATTTGTTGTGTGCTGTTGACATGCACCAGACATACCATGTAGTACAGGTTTAAAATGCATTGTTATATGTTCACAGTATGTGTCTTGGTAACAACAGTAACAGCATGTTGGTAATTATGCCCTGCTTCCCTCCTTATGGTCTAATTGCATGTGTCATTATGTTACAGTGTTTGCAGTTAGACTGCATTGTTGTATGTTCACAGTATGTGTCTTGGTAACAACAGTAACAGCATGTTGGTAATGATACCATGCTTCCCTCCTTAATGTCTAATTGCATGTGCCAATAAGTAGCAGTGTTTGAGGTTTCCCATGTGTAAATGTGGAGTACTCACGGGCATGTATGGCAATACCAGCATGCTATATGTAGCCTCAACCTCACTGTTAGAAAGGCTACCATTCCACAGATGTCCACACATCTACTGATTCAGAAGCATGTGATCTGTTTAATAGGCTACAGTGGCTAGAGACGTGACATCCATACCGGGTCACATCACAGGTACAGTGACATGGTGCGGGGGGGTTTACACAGCGGTCTGGCTGATGTCAAGTTTAGAAGCCAGTTGATAGCATGAGGCCAAACTGTGTAGCAGTAATACACTGTCACATTACAGGATGAGAACACGCACAGACATACACAGAAACACACAGTAACATGCCCACACTCACGGGGTCAATGACACTATAATGCACACTCAATAGTGTTGAGGTGAGGACCCCTGCCTATGTGGTAATCACCTTCACAGTACTGTGCACCCACATGACGTGACACAGAGAATGAACATGTACAGGTTGCCAGTAAGGCTAAGACCGACGGCATCAACAGGGTTGTAGACTGCATCACCATGAGAGGTTAGGGATCCTGTCTGTTCTGTATGGTAGCATACACCCTCACTCCATGCACCAGACAGCCATACATACATACACACACACACTGTGGAGTTCACAGATGTCATTCACATACAGATAGCTGGCATGTGTGTGATACACACACCACCCTTGCCTATGTCTTCCTTTCTACACTGCAGTATGTACAGATCTCTACAACAGTGTACAGGGGTGTGTAACAATTGGGATGTACTCCCCACCATATGTGGCATATATGGTCACAAAGCAAACACACATGGCAGTACTGTGAATCATACACCTGCTATATGATGATATGTCTGACAGACATGCAGCAGTATTGGCCACATTATGTGTACCAACGCTACCTTCGGCAATTGTGCTGCTATATGCACACGGGAGGACGTAAGTGTTACAGGGGTCAAGTGATTTACAATCAGTAACACCCTGACCGCTGTGTAGGTTGTATGTCTTCACCTTCAAGTAACAGTAACATAGCGTACTGTTTGCACATGTCATGGTAGGACGGCTTGTGACACACCTGTGAGCTGTCTTCAGCAAACATCCATCTGCAAAGGTGGACCACCACTTTATGTACACACATCCATCCATACCTGATGTATATCCTACCGTACTGTCAGTATTTCACTATATACAGGTGTCAATGATGGGGCTGCATTGCAACTGCATTTTGTAGTTAGACACAGATGAACTGCATACATCAGCTGCTGCACATGCATGGTAGCTGAATGCAAACCACTACATGTACATGTGTGTTGGTCCTACATTCCTGTCATATAGCCATGTTTGTATGCATTGCAATTGGTGGACATGTGTGCTGACATACATGACACATGGACTGTTGTATGATATGATGGTTGTCATGGTAACTAGTACAGAGGGAATGTTACCTCAGTCAACATTGCTACCTTATGTACTGTTAGCATTCGGTTGACAACATGCATAACAGTCATACTGGGCATGCTCACACACTGAAACACAGGATGGCCAGGCATGCATACACCAGTGGTCCAGACATATCTGCCAGTACATTGCTATACTGTTGGATGACTGTGCTGTATGGTGTGTGTGTGGTCTATTGTCTGTACATATGCCATGGTCTATTGTTAATTCACATGAGCTATGTGTGCAGAGTACTGCTACCAACACGTGAATAGGACAGTTCTTTGTTTGCAGACAGACTGACACCTTTGGATATGGACTGGGTAAGGCACATTCCAGCAGGTCGGAGCAGTTGTGCGTGGGTTTGCAGAGTGTTAAGCACTGCTGGCCTCTGGTTACAGCACCTTATACCCGTTTAGACTCCATATTTCTTTGACAGTGCACTACTGGCATACTGGTAGACAAACACGCTTACAGCCGCTCGCTCACCGACATTTGTGTTTACATTTGTCACGCACGCTGGGTGTGTGTGATCCCTTGTGATGCGTATTACATCGGACTACATGACTACAGTATCGGGTATGTCTAACCATTTGGCGACGGCAGGCATTCGACTGTATGGACTCGGTGGCCTGTCCAGTGACATAATCATATTATATGCGTGTTCCTCATGTGATCTGCTCCCATCTGCCTGATACATGGGAACCGATACTCTGCAATGCTGACATGTGAATGTTATTTTATTAACGCAGCTGTCCACCGAGTCATGCTATCGCATACCTACTGTACGTTTTCCACCTTTCATATTGCACGACGGGAGACTATAGGAGTAACACCTTTCCCACTTTGCATGGGACAGTCCCTCATTAGGCATATGTCATGTGACAATACTCTAGCCATTGCAACTGTCCTGATTAGGGGACATTCTCATATTCTACGTGTCTGTAGTGGTTGCTTGTTACAGGTCTTGTATACCTGACACGTCGATATGTTATATGTAGTAGCATAAGCAACTTTACTGCTGCTAGACTACGCTTTGATTTGTGCTGATATGTATATTTCGTACTATGCATAGCTATAGGTATGTTCTGCCCTGGTACGTCTGACATTTCTACAGAGCAGGTCCCACTTTGGCCATTCAGAATGTTGGCGGCCCTATAGATCCTATATGTAGAGCTATCACATGTGTCAAGGCAACACATACCCACAGCCAGTAGTAAACTGACTACTTTATTCTTGTAGCATTATAATTGCTAATACTGTTTCCTATTACATGTAGCTGTTTCTGATACAACAAATTAATTTCTGACACCACTACACACAATATATGGCCTCCTTTCCTGAACTCACAGGCCATGTGCCAAAATATTCATTTTGCAGGACACAACTGCCCAGACGGGTGTGTCGCTCAAAGGCGTACGGGTGGTAAACCTCATCTATTATGCTATCATCTACCTAAGGTGGTCAGCAAATTATGTACTTTCCGTCACTAGCAGACCTCACATACCAATGGGGGAGAATGAACACTGTATCAGGAACACTGCATAACACCCTGTGGGACACATTTAGACGATTGGTTCTATTAACCAGACACATTGACAGTCACAGAGCATATGTATTCATTCACATTTGTCGAGGTACATGCTGTTTATGACTCATACATGTTGTCATCTGTCATTACCTGTATTCCGCCACCTATCCACCTAATATTAGTAGTTCTGGAAGTGTTTAGTTGGACTTTGTTACATTCTGATTCATAACTATGGATGTCCATGCTAATCGGGTACACGGCACTGATTTGGTCCCTATGTATTCCCCCGATGGTTTACAGACTATCCGGTAGATGTACACTTCAGGTTAGTGAGGTATAGGCGTCTACTATGCCCACATAGGAATATTAATGACTTCCACTGGGCGGGCCTACTACATCTCTGCCAACCAGCACCTGCACACTTAAGCCCATTATTGCATACCCATGGTTCACCTACCTGGCACCCCTCTACAGCACCCATGACAAATACTTACTGTGAGCGCAGCTGGGGTATGAGCACACCCCTACACATTGCCCACTCTCCCCGTCTCGGGACACATGTCGTACATTTTGTCAACCCATGTATTATCACACTTGCACAACCTACTGTTCCATGTACACCTACATCCTGCTCACATCGATAACCACGGGTTCACACGTACAGTGAATTTTTGGGGTCCTGCAAGGGACGCCGTTATCCATGTTTAAAGTGTAGACCTTGCAGATCTCTCCCACTGGTACTTTCCTGCCGGTGTTTTGGACAGCAGCAGTGTATTTATCTTTAGTGCCTGTCTGTATGTCTGACCGGCCTAGCTGGACAGTGTGGGGGATACAACGTTTATTTATTGGACCTCCCAGTCACATATGCCCGGTCTGTAAATATGTTACCCCTAATTGCTGTAAAGTAACCTAGTTATGTACATGTGTATATCTACAATGACATATATATTTGTTTTGTGTGTATGTGTATATATCAATATCTGTTGTATGTGTATATATATCTATATCTATATATATATATATATATATATATATATATGTATTATATCTTTGTGTGTATATATGTATATATATATATATATATATATATATATATATATATATATATATATATATACATATATCTGTATCTATGTGTGTGTGTATATATATATATATATATATATATATATATATATATATATATATGTATATATATATATATATATATATATATATATATATATATATATGTTTTTATCTATATATACATCTGTGTGTCCATTAACCTATACATTTCCCGGACATAGACACTTACACATGCGTATTGGGTTTTATCTTTGCTTCAACAGCATACTATTGCCTTAGTCATTATGACACCGACACTTCACTCCGGTGAACTTGTGATCAGTATACTGCACGTTATACAGTGGACAGATGTCACACGTTTTTCATGTCTGGGGTGCCGCTGATAAGTGTGATGTGATACAGTGTCATTCGACCTATTACTCGTATGCGCAGCCTATTATTCCGCTACTGTGTTTGTTTCTGTGCACATTCATATTATTAATGTTAATAGAATGAATGTTTGTGTTACTGAGATTGTACGTCAACATATTGATGTCTGCATGTAGTTGTGTCTTTCTGCTTTTCCTGGTTTGGGGTTGTCACAGCAGAGCTCCGTTCCGCTCATGGTTGGCAGATAGGTTTTACATGCCGGGCTGCCAGCCCTGACGCACAATGTCCGACGATGATACGCCCATTCACGTATGTCTCCACGCAGACGACGCTCTATCTGGGAATTGCACCTATGTACTAGCTGATCTCCACGGGCCGCTCCATTGCAACCGGCGCAACATACCCTAGCACTCCTGTGTCCATAATCGCATATCCATAGTTTCTCCAGCACACCCGTGTTGAGCTTCCATGAGTAACAGCCATTATCCAACTGATATCGCAGCCATGACACACCTTTACACATTGCCCTCTCCAGAGCATTGGGGCCCTACACACATTTTGTACTGCCTCATGTATTCACAGGGTCCCCATCCATTCATATTTGCACATACGTGCCTTTCCTGGTGTTATAGATTACGAACGATTTATGGGTTACAAGTGTAGGTGGTCGCAACATATACTACATTCCGTCTGTGTATAATGTTGATGTAGCACTTCAACGATGTTATGGCCACTGGTATAACCCTGCCTCTGGTGTGAATAGCGGTGCTCTACTCACTCTTGTGCAGCTTTATCTGACATACGCTGTGAGCACTTTATAATACCTTACTTGCTCTAGATTCCCTTCACAACCCTTATGCTTGCTTTCGTCTTTTGGCGTTCATTCTATATATATATATATATATATATATATATATATGTATATATATATATATATATATATATATATATATATATATAATTGCATATTTCTTTTATGTCTGTGGATATTTATCTATACACACATCTATCTATCTATCTATATATCTTTATATATAAAAGCTACAGCTGTACAAGACAACATACATTTGCTATGCTACAAGCTGCTTACACCCATGCAAGCGCACTTGCATCTACTTATTGTGAGTTACATATGTTTACTGCCACTTCTTTGTGATTACATGTGCCTTATTCCTTATGAAAGTACCACTTTGATTGATGAAATCCAGTTAACGGCCCCATGCGAGACACGCGGTCACCTTTACATGTATAAATGTTGGCTTTACAGCACAGAGGCATTCATTACACAATAAATTAATATGTGCTATAGTCGTACTTGAACCGGGAATGCCTTAATGTTAGGCGGATGCTCTAAACACTACACTATTGTTGTTCTGCCTCATTTATATGTATGCCCATGGTTCATAGCTACTCTGACATATGCCTTACCGCTTCACTTACACAGCAGGCATCCATTCTCCTGCTGGGAAAACCGCAGTACTACACTTCCAACATTCCCTATTTCCTACTGCCCTGAACCTGTGCTGCATGTCTACTCACTCCAAGGATATTCAGAACTCCTATGCTTATAGTCCTCGCACATACGTGTGTTTGATTGTCAAGGTGTTCATGTGCTGGTCCGGGTTTAGGCTTGTCCGACTGGTGACTAGAACTACCCTGTAGCTGTTCAAATATCAGATGTAGCACATGGACAGAGTTAGTCCAGATTTTAACATTCTACCTGTGTTTACAGACGCAGGTGTTTCGGCACCTCTGACCACATTATTAGGTCGGCACTACATAATATAGGGCGGGGAGTGGTTCCACTACATAATACAGGGTGGGGGGGGTGGTTCCACATGTTTCCCTTCACATTTGACTATTTCATTCATTTATATATACAATGAATATTATTCTGGACATCAGTTATAAATTCACTACAGGTATGCAATAGACCTGTCAACAAATGTGACGGTTGGTGTACATATGTGTACGGACCTCTGTGATACTCGGGGACTAGTTTCTACAGTGACAGGGGCAAGGCTATGACAAATCAGGGACAATCACAGACACTTCTACCATATTAGTACTGTTAACTTGGAACGTGTTGACAGATTCCTATTACTACTTATTTTCTGCAGTTACATGCATCTATTACGCTTAATTGTTGTAATTAGTCATTCTCATTCAACACCTTTCCTCCAAAGGTCACTGGCTTTGTGAGTGATTAAGAGGCTGGCCAGTTATTGTGTGAATGCGCTGACCATTGGTAGGGTTGACACATTGTCATATGTACAGGTTGGGATATATTCTGGGGACACCAGATTGTTTAGGCCGGCACATACCCACGGTCAGTGCAGGTTTAGAACATTCATTATTTTCCTAGCTGAGAGCCTATACCTTTAGCACTTTAGTTGTTAGTCTGTTTCTTGTACGAATTATGTATTTTCTATCCTGACATGACTGCTTTAGGCAACTGTTACATGCAGTATGGTACATAGTTATTTCCTACAATCACAGGACATTTGGCATTGTATCATTGTTGGTCAGGACACACCTACCCACACAGTGACTGTCCCTCACACAGTGGATCAGGGGGTATCCTGTTTACGTCAGTGCCTTCATCACCCTATTTCAAAGTGCCACTATGCGAATGTGTACAATATATTCTCTCGATTATTCATGTGGGGACACGTGCATCACAGGCAGGTGTTTGATCCTGGGTAGTAGGTTCTGCATGACCGTCTAGGGCTGGATAGTCTCGTGCACCACTACTGCACATACAAACTTGTGTCCAGATGTCTGCAGGACTGGACATCGTGTCTTGATACCCATTCTGATGTTTACACAAGTTACTTATCCCATGAGGGATATCCAAAAATTTAACAAGACCAATACCGACCATTCCTTTGGCTTTACAAAAATGTGTTGGGGGTTTTACATGCAAGGGATACATAGTTTGCAATTCTGAAACTGCCTAGGGTGACACTGCCTACTACATATGAGTAGTGGTCACTATGTGTAGATGTGGCTGCGCCAAGCTAGTAGGCCAAGTATGGCTGGATTTGGTGGACGTTCAAGTATGGGGGTGGGTTGTGTGTTGTGGAGGGGATGATGGGTATTCCATTATGCATCCAGGTGTATTGCATTTGAATGGGCCGGTTCCATCAGGACCAATCTGTGGGTATGTGCCGGTGACATTTCTGTACATTTGTAGCACACATTTTAATATTCATATGTTTGTGGGATGTGTTCTACAGTATGGCCTGTCAGGTTGTATTGCAGATGTTTATACATGTTCTTTGTGTTTCTTTCTGATTCACCCGCTGCTCCCTCATACACCTCCAGTTCACCTATTCTGCATACGACACAGTCTCGCCTTTGAGGATTATACCATTACCCATCCCCCCCACACACATGTTCCTGACACTCCATCCATCACTGCTTTGGTTGATGGCCCATGACACGGTCAAGGTAACACATTGCATACACTACATATGTCAGGTACCTGTATGGTTGTGTGGACTACCCTGGCATGTTTCACCTTCCACATGCTATACATCATGCACATAGGTACACGCCCATACTTAACTTTCATGACATGGTTGGTACACCTGGGTAATACCTGTTCAACTGTGACACATCCTGACAAGTACGGCTTGGACCGCATATGTGCAGATTTTGGCCGACTGCTCTGATCATTGGTAGGGTGCCACCTTTTCCTATGTCCAGGATGGGATATATTCCGGACACATATCCGATTGTACTGGACAACACATACCCACAGTCAACGCTATGCATAATACTGTTCCTTTAAGCCTACATGTTGCCTTATTGTTGTAGAAGTTTATATGTTCCTTCTGTTTCGTTTTCTTGCTTATTCTATTTCTTGTCACATGTATGTTAAATACAGACATACCTATTGTATGTGACTATTACATGCGTTGTGGGATATAATTCTGTCATACGGTCGCTAGGTATTTACGTTTATCGTGGTTTTGTTATGTACACATCTGCCCAGCTGTGTACTCTCCCTCACAATGTGGGACAGCTGGTGACCCTGACCATTGGGCTGAACGTAGCTATTGGCGGCGCGCTAACATGATGCGTTTCACTTCCACTTGGTATAACTATCTACACTGCGTTAGACTATGGGCACACGGTTTTCAATGTCATTTGTTCGAGGGATGGGGACCCGTTATTCCCTACCATGTATTTGTGTTTGCTTCTTCATTCTGTGTTCGCAGGAACTGTCTTGCATGCTTTGCATACGTTTCAGTATCCACGGACACTGACAGATGTGATTACTATTGCATGCAAATTGTTATATGCAAGCATTTTAGGTTGCACATCGACAGCTGACATTTCCACGCCTCTGTGCGGCACTTCGACATGCCCTATGCAGTCGCGCTCATTTCCTATGCATGTGGCTGTGGCGGCAGCACGCCTTCATTAATATGCATTTGACACTACTGTGCCATATTCACGCCACACGGTCGGCGCAAGCCTAAAGCCGGCCTTGCGCCGAGCTTCATGAATCCCGGGGAATGTCTGACTTAATAAGTCTAAGAATTCTTGTACAATAGAAGAAGTTGAGAATCAGTTCTCCCAATCAACGTGAGGATAATTTAAGTCACCTAACAAAACAATCCTTGGGTAATGTAAATGTTGTGCTATATATTCATTAAATTATTCATGTCTCAATATATTCATATAGGGTCTCTATAAAAAACAAAATTGTAATGGTCCAGAACTGAAACCAAGATTCACATCTATTACCATAATTATTAACAACTTATTAGTTGATATCAGATTAGATCCCTTTTACTATTTTTGTATAACTATTTATACCTTTCAAAATAATGTAGTGTGACTCATCTTTTTGTATAACTATTCATACTTTTCAAAATAATGCTGTGTGACTTACCTATCCAATAAGTTATAGTTTTAGCAGTGGAAGTTAATATATATGGTTCAATATTTGGGAACCATTGTCTGGTATGATTTTTTTTTAATGAAATTCTTGGCACATTTGGTAATAATTTGAATGTTAATAGAATGTTTGAAATTTAAAAGGAGATATAGAAGTAGTTTATATAATATAAAGTATTTCTGGCAATCATATAATTTTTGTAAGACGCAATCTATCTTAAAAAAGTAAAAAAATAATTTATTCCATCCTGATTTCTTTTAATAATATAACTTAGACAGCTTAAAATTTATATTCCAAAACAGTTTAACTGCTTACATGTATAACTATATTTGAATTCATTACACTTTTAAGGTCAGTGCTATGATTAATTCATATTCATAAGGAGTTATAATTTTAAATACATTTTTATAATACATTTACTGAAACATTTTAGTGCATCATCAAAGCGGATAATTGATTCACTTTTTTGTTTGTTAATATCAATCTAATATTATCCACAAATAAAGTAATTTCATATTCTAATATAAATTTTTTGTAGACATTTTTGCTCCTCTGTTTTATCCTAAAGCCTTCTACTGAGTGGTTCAGGTCCATTACTAGCTTCGTCTTCCTTTTGGACTTCTTTGATATAGCTGGGGCCAATACAGAACCTAAGGATGTCCTAGGAGTTTCACTGTCACATTCATCCTGAATGTTTTTACTTAATGACCTGTGCTGTTACTTCCTTTTTCCATCAGTGCCATGGTTGCTTCTGAGGGGCAGGTGTACATTGGAGACGTTTGGCATATCGCTTCATTGCCGAAGCTGCTCAGCCATATCCACACCCCTCTTCACTTCTTTTGACCATGCCCCCTTATCATGCTGTCTCCATCCTCCACTGGTAATCATCACAGGGAACCCCCATATAACCTCTTGACTCCAGGAAGGACATGCCCATCCCTTCATTATGCTTTGTCAGTCACCAGAGATGCTAATCAAACCTGAGCTGGACTCAGGGCTTTATCCCTCTATGCTACAGGAGTGGCCTTATCATGAATATTTTATTGTTTAGTGTAGGACAAGTTTCAAGATTAATGTAAATATAAAGGGGGAAAAAGGGCAAAGGATATGCTTATTTATTACTGTTGTTAAAGTTAATTACATAAAAGAGTTAAGTCCCAATTTAACCTGTTATTAAAATATAAATATTTAATTTTGTCTATAATTTGTTGGAAAACTATAAATCTCTAATGTTTTAAATAATTAGAAATTACTTAACTATTCATCATGGGCTGGCCAGAAACTATAGCACAGGTAAGTAGCAAATGGGCAAAACTAATTGAAGAGACAACTACTTTACACACACTGTCATCATGGGTGGGGTAATTGGAGAGGCAAGTAGACAGGTTAAGATCTCGCAGTCAACCAGATGTTCTAGAACCAGTGGGCAAAACATTTAAGCTTTGAGATGAAGAGTGATAAACATAGTAAAACTACATAATGGATGAGTACTCACATCTTCATTCTTGCAAAATTTTGCAAGAAGCTGAGAAATACTCCAGGAGGGATGTCAGACCAGGCTCCAACCAAAGACTGATGACTGATAAAGAGAAATTTACGGTTTGGTTCAATGGAAAGTTCTGTACTTCAGGAAAGATGACAAATGAGACCCATAAGCAAAAAGGATTGAAAAAGCAAGTTCAAACAAAACTAGCAAGAGGGATGAATATTGTTATAATAGTGTCCCCATGTGACTGTTCAAATCCCACCAGTACCAAAGTGTTTCAGAGGTTGATTTTGTGGGAGCAGAGCACACTTTTGATGAAGAGCTAGTGTGAGCATAATAAATCTGATTATAAAAGTATTTCTGTCAGCACAATGTACTGCAGTCTAAGAGAGTACAATGCTATGTTACAGTTGAGGGAGTGCTATGAAAGCATATAATGGAATGAAGGTCTGCTTCTCTTTCTGAGGGGGAAGTGGATGTTACATTGCATATTCTGCAGCATATAAATGAACTTGTGGAGTGTACACAGAAATTTGTCACTGATGTTTCTGGTCATTCTCCTCACAAAATAAGCACATTTAATGACTTAAACTGCAGTAGTGTCATGAGAAGAACAATAACAAAAGGAAGAAAAATAATAATAATAATTATTATAATAATAATACATATATGAATTCAATAAAAGAGAATAAACCAGAAATTCAATAGAAGGTTATAGGTGTCATTGCCCACAATACAGGCAAACACTTGTATAAACATATAATTTTGATGGAAAAACAATATTTTGATAGTGTGACAGTAGGAGAAGCCTGAAATATAAGCGTATCAGCAGCAGAGTTTTATTGAAGGGGCTAATGGTGGAGTGGGGGGATAGGAGGTGGTATAGCCTATTGCAGTGTGTTGGGAGGAGCATTAAGCAAAGAAGAAAAAAATAAGTAAGCAAGGAGAGAAAGAGGGAACTCTGATCACATCTGCGTGTGAGAAATTATAATACAATCTGAAAAGGGTCTGCATGCAAATCTCTATTTATGAGGAAGAAAAAGATAAACTGATTATTTGCATTCTCAGATAAGAGGAGAAAGGCAAAAACTGTTAGATCTGGTTGTGGGCAGCCATTTGTGAACAAGTGATCAACAAATGTGTGATTCACCCGCAATTTAATTCTAGATTCCAACAAATCAAATTTAAGATTCTGGGCTTTTAGCGGTCAGATAGCCTTAAATAAAATTAATCTATACTTCAAAAAAAGTCTATAAACCGA